>NC_139697.1:97072615-97212615 GCF_964188405.1 Protomyctophum parallelum
GTGACCGCTGAAATAAATAAGATATCAGTATTCCAATATCAACCTGAGAGCCACATGGTGGGGGCTGCATGTGGCCCCTGGGCCGCCAGTTAATGTATGCTCTAAGTCTATAAGGCCTAGATATAAGATCGGTGCATATTTAAATATCTTTGCTTACCTTCTTTTCTGTGGTGAAGGAAGGTTCTGATGGGAAAACACCGTGACGGATAGCTTTCTCCATCATCTAGTTTGTACACGTGCCTTGTTGTTGCAGTCATTTCCTTCCAAGCAGGGAAGATCTAGATCAAATCTATATAGTTCACTTTCAGTGTGAGGATTACTGTTGTTGTGTCTCATCAAAACTATAGCAGTTTCATAACAACAACAGCAGTATAGCAGCAGTTAAGTCTACTGTTAGTCTAGGTCTAGGATATCACACAATAAACTAACCTGTCTTCTCCTTATTTTTTTAACAACTCCCATGGTCTGATGTGATGATATGATATCTGACTGCAGACAATGTTGTATCTGTCTGTGTTGTCTCAGTAACCATAGCAACAAGAGAAGGCAATATAAAAGAGCTCTTCCAGACCAATGGCGTGCTGTTGCTGGCCGACAATTACACACACACACACACACACACACACACACACACACACACACACACACACACACACACACACACACACACACACACACACACACACACACACACACACACACACACACACACACACACACACACACACACACACAAGACAGACACTCAAAAGCCTGATCAGAATGTAACAATACAATAATAACCATAGCCTACAATACATTTAAATAAAAATAAAAACATATCTATGTATCCGTAGGAAGGGGTGGTACTGGTGGGTGGTGCTGATAAAGCAGAACTCACCCCCACCCCCACCACCACAACACAAGCAGCAAAATAACAAAAAACATAAAATAAAACGGTTTATATTTTAATGCGAGAAGCTTTTATTTTGACACTATAGAGCCGTCGCTCGCGCATGCGCCGTATGTGTGTGAGCAGCAATAGCAGCTATTAGCCAGCAACTTGTTTTGCTGCTGCTGCTGCAGCTGGAGGACTCTTAACTGTCTGTCTGCTTCTGTCTGTCTGTCTGTCTGTCTGTCTGCACCACGCACAGGACGATAACAGGCACTGAACGACACATTTCCAATACATCTATAAACAATATCGATACGATAGCAGTGTACACTTTGACGTTCCGAATGATCAAAGGCTGCTCCGTCGGCAGAGGCGTCATCACAAACAGGGAGCGTGGTGGTGGTGATGGTGGTATGGTGGTGCACTGAACGTGACTTGTTGTTGGACTTGAGATCATCAGCATCACGGGACCATCACGAGGCTGTTCATGTATAAATGATGATCATATAAAAACACACTGAGCTCTGCGTCCATGTGAAGGTAAATGTGCAGATATTGATGTTTTAATAATGACACAATTCATTAATCTGACAGCTGTCACATGTGTACTGGTGTGTATCGTATCGTGCAGATACAGGGGGGCCGCAACACGATATGGCTTTAGCTTTGCACTGTTTGTGGATACCATTTGTTATTGTCAACTAAGGACCTCCACGTTGATTGTAATTTGTATGTTAGGTCGCGGACCCCACACTTTGAATAGATTTAGTGCCATGGGGGGTGGGATCATGGCATAAGAGATCTTTAGATTAGACATGGATAGGCTTATGAATTCTACAACTGTTTGGTAGGGGAGACACTTCTTTCACTTTCACTCTGCCATTTGAAATCAACTGTCTGGTATCCCTGTACAGTACATGATGTTAGACAAATATTACAAAGAAAATAGCCAAACAATCTCTGTGAGAGGTGCTCTGGCCCTCATTTTGCTGGGGATCCCCCTGGAACCACCTCAGAGGGCCATGGGGGTCCCTGGACCCTATACTCAATTACCCTACTGAATTATTGTTTAGTAAATAGTCTTGATTACTTTTTAATCAAATAATCTTGAAGATACAAATAATAATAATCTATAAATCGATTTGTCGGATTTAACACCATTTGACCTATAGGCTACCATTTCATAGAACAGTGTCATGCAAAAAAAATGCCTAACTAGCAATCTTATTTTCTTTCTATTCTAACCCCCACATATATATATTTTTTTAGCATTGATTAGATCCATTCCAAGTGCTGCACAATTAATTGAAAATAGATCGAATTCTAGATTCAGACACCTATGCGATCTCATTTTTAAATCTGAGCAAGAATCGTGCAGCACCAGTTGGCTATGCAATTCATTTGAGTTACTCTTATGTTTTTGCTACAAGAGAGAGAGAGACTGTAGTTATGGTTCCTAGCTTGTAGATCTGCTATTATTTTGAAAAATCGTGAATATGTGTGCAAATCTTTGAATATATACACTTTCAGAGCGAACGTTTTTAAGATTAATTATTTTTATCTTTTCGGCCGACGTTCCTCCACCCACTTTTCGACCATCGCCTGTGCGCCTGCCATCGCCTCTCTCGCCAGTAGTTGCCGTTCCCATTGACAAATAATGCACTTCCGTTAACTTCTGTTAAACACAGGTGCTTCTGTTTGTTGCAGGAGGAACAGCCGTCGTCCTCATCATCATCATCATCGTCGTCGTCATGGGCAACAAGCCCTCCAGCAGCCGGGGCGCTGCGGTGGAGCCGCCCGTGAAGACCACCCTGTTTGAGAAGCAGCCGGGGCCCGGGGGTCTCACCTACCGCATCCCCGCCCTCATCTACCTGAGGGACACGGCCACCTTCCTGGCCTTCGCCGAGGAGAGGTCCTCCCCCGCGGACAGCGACGCCAAGGTCCTGGTGCTGAGGAGGGGCACGCAGAAGGACGACGGCTCCGTGCAGGTCAGAGGTCATTTTTAGAGCGGTTTTTGTTTCACCTCCCGCGCACAACCAAGCACAACATGACTGGTCTGAGGCCCCATTTAGACAGCCTGTATAACAAGCTCAATACCAGAAGGTTCTACACTTTGCAATGTTGTGAACTTGCTTGTTGTGGTGGTTATTCCATTTATTTTATATCACTCTGGGGGTTTGAAAGTTACCTGCCCTGTTGTTGGCATGACGACCCAGGAAGGATGTGTAATTACGTCAGACTTTGGTGCTCTATATAGCCTACAGTAGGCCTGCCTTGCTTGGTGTGTTTAAAACCAAAGCCCTTTATAAATAACCATCTCTCTCTGTCTGCAGGCTTTCTCTCTGGTGTTTTGCGTGCGATGTGTGCGTGCGTGCGTGCGTGCGTGCGTGCGTGCGTGCGTGCGTGCGTGCGTGCGTGCGCTCACGGCCCTGAGCCCAAGTCCAGAGTGCGGCGCTACTAATTAGACAATTGGAAACACCTGCCAATCACTGAACTCTGGCACCGGTCCCGTGCCTCGTTCCCCCCGTGTCTGTCCACCCAGAGCAGAGTCTTAATTGAAGTGAGAGTTCACAGAAATGCCAATAAATGACTTATATAATATATACAGTATGGGAAAAGTGAAGATTTGGCATCCTCACTCGCTGCATGTGCCAACGGTCGGTCCGATGCTGGCTGTGTGCAATTTCTCTACATCCATTTGGTCAATTTAGCAGTGCTGCCAGATGGGGAAATTTTAAATTATCACACCGGAGTCCGGAGGCTTAAAATGATCATATTTGAAAATAAAACTATGGAACACACTACACAGCCAAAAGGGTGCAGACATTTTGTTTTCCGACAGTCACTAGTCCGACACCCTGCACCCAAACACTAACCTAACCCCACCCGCACGCAGGAACGCAACGCAACGCAACGCATGTCACGGACGCAAGCTTAAAATAATTGATATAAATATTTTTATTAAATCTCTTATGGGGAAAAATATGAATGGCCGATCTTTCAGGGGGTCCAGAAAACCACACCCGCTGCTTAGCTGACGATCCTATAGTTGTTGCTCGTGTGTTTGTCATTTACGGTGTGGTGTCCTGTTAAAGTGCTCTATTGGTGGTGAACCTATAGTATGTGTCATTACTGTGCTGTGTTGTGCTGTTACAGTGCTCCTGTATAGAGCATGGGTTTTCAACAGGTGGTCCCTGGACCACTGGTGGTCCATGGAGGTATTGCATGTGGTCCCTGACCATCCATTTAGTAATGTAGGAGGAAAATGAACGGGGATTTCTTCTCCGGGTTTCTCGAGGGGTGGCGGGACTGCGACACTCAACAGCTGAACCTATAGTATGTGTCGTGTTCTGTTCCAGTGGTCCGCCTGTGAGGAGCTGCAGACGGCGCGCCTGCCGGACCACCGCACCATGAACCCGTGTCCCGTGTACGAGCGGAGCAGCCGGACGCTCTTCCTGTTCTTCATCGCCGTGCTGTCGGACACGCCCGAGGGCCGCCAGATCATCACGGGCCGGAACCAGGCGCGGCTCTGCTGCGTGAGCAGCCCGGACCACGGGCTCACCTGGGGCGCCGCGCGGGACCTGACGGACGCCGTGATCGGCAAGACGGTGCGGCGCTGGGCCACGTTCGGCGTGGGCCCGGGCCACGGCATCCAGCTGGCCGGGGGGCGGCTCATCATACCGGCATACGCTTACTACATCCGCTTCAGGTTAGTTATAGGGCTGGGGCGGTATTACTACTACATCCGCTTCAGGTTAGTTATAGGGCTGGGGCGGTATTACTACTACATCCGCTTCAGGTTAGTTATAGGGCTGGGGCGGTATTACTACTACATCCGCTTCAGGTTAGTTATAGGGCTGGGGCGGTATTACTACTACATCCGCTTCAGGTTAGTTATAGGGCTGGGGCGGTATTACTACTACATCCGCTTCAGGTTAGTTATAGGGCTGGGGCGGTATTACTACTACATCCGCTTCAGGTTAGTTATAGGGCTGGGGCGGTATTACCACTACATCCGCTTCAGGTTAGTTATAGGGCTGGGGCGGTATTACTACATCCGCTTCAGGTTAGTTATAGGGCTGGGGCGGTATTACTACTACATCCGCTTCAGGTTAGTTATATGGCTGGGGCGGTATTACTACTACATCCGCTTCAGGTTAGTTATAGGGCTGGGGCGGTATTACTGCTACATCCGCTTCAGGTTAGTTATAGGGCTGGGGCGGTATTACTACTACATCCGCTTCAGGTTAGTTATAGGGCTGGGGCGGTATTACTACTACATCCGCTTCAGGTTAGTTATAGGGCTGGGGCGGTATTACTACTACATCCGCTTCAGGTTAGTTATAGGGCTGGGGCGGTATTACTACTACATCCGCTTCAGGTTAGTTATAGGGCTGGGGCGGTATTACCACTACATCCGCTTCAGGTTAGTTATAGGGCTGGGGCGGTATTACTACTACATCCGCTTCAGGTTAGTTATAGGGCTGGGGCGGTATTACTACTACATCCGCTTCAGGTTAGTTATAGGGCTGGGGCGGTATTACCACTACATCCGCTTCAGGTTAGTTATAGGGCTGGGGCGGTATTACTACATCCGCTTCAGGTTAGTTATAGGGCTGGGGCGGTATTACTACTACATCCGCTTCAGGTTAGTTATAGGGCTGGGGCGGTATTACTACATCCGCTTCAGGTTAGTTATAGGGCTGGGGCGGTATTACTACTACATCTGCTTCAGGTTAGTTATAAGGCTGGGGGGGTATTACTACTACATCCGCTTCAGGTTAGTTATACGGCTGGGGCGGTATTACCACTACATCCACTTCAGGTTAGTTATAGGGCTGGGGCGGTATTACTACTACATCCGCTTCAGGTTAGTTATAGGGCTGGGGCGGTATTACTACTACATCCGCTTCAGGTTAGTTATAGGGCTGGGGCGGTATTACTACTACATCCGCTTCAGGTTAGTTATAGGGCTGGGGCGGTATTACTACTACATCCGCTTCAGGTTAGTTATAGGGCTGGGGCGGTATTACTGCTACATCCGCTTCAGGTTAGTTATAGGGCTGGGGTGGTATTACTACTACATCCGCTTCAGGTTAGTTATAGGGCTGGGGCGGTATTACTACTACATCCGCTTCAGGTTAGTTATAGGGCTGGGGCGGTATTACTACATCCGCTTCAGGTTAGTTATAGGGCTGGGGCGGTATTACTACTACATCTGCTTCAGGTTAGTTATAGGGCTGGGGGGGTATTACTACTACATCCGCTTCAGGTTAGTTATAGGGCTGGGGCGGTATTACCACTACATCCGCTTCAGGTTAGTTATAGGGCTGGGGCGGTATTACTACTACATCCGCTTCAGGTTAGTTATAGGGCTGGGGCGGTATTACTACTACATCCGCTTCAGGTTAGTTATAGGGCTGGGGCGGTATTACTACTACATCCGCTTCAGGTTAGTTATAGGGCTGGGGCGGTATTACTACTACATCCGCTTCAGGTTAGTTATAGGGCTGGGGCGGTATTACTGCTACATCCGCTTCAGGTTAGTTATAGGGCTGGGGTGGTATTACTACTACATCCGCTTCAGGTTAGTTATAGGGCTGGGGCGGTATTACTACTACATCCGCTTCAGGTTAGTTATAGGGCTGGGGCGGTATTACTACTACATCCGCTTCAGGTTAGTTATAGGGCTGGGGCGGTATTACTACATCCGCTTCAGGTTAGTTATAGGGCTGGGGCGGTATTACTACTACATCCGCTTCAGGTTAGTTATAGGGCTGGGGCGGTATTACTACTACATCCGCTTCAGGTTAGTTATAGGGCTGGGGCGGTATTACTACTACATCCGCTTCAGGTTAGTTATAGGGCTGGGGCGGTATTACTACTACATCCGCTTCAGGTTAGTTATAGGGCTGGGGCGGTATTACTACTACATCCGCTTCAGGTTAGTTATAGGGCTGGGGCGGTATTATTACTACATCCGCTTCAGGTTCGTTATAGGGCTGGGGCGGTATTACTACTACATCCGCTTCAGGTTAGTTATAGGGCTGGGGCGGTATTACCACTACATCCGCTTCAGGTTAGTTATAGGGCTGGGGCGGTATTACTACTACATCCGCTTCAGGTTAGTTATAGGGCTGGGGTGGTATTACTACTACATCCGCTTCAGGTTAGTTATAGGGCTGGGGCGGTATTACTACTACATCCGCTTCAGGTTAGTTATAGGGCTGGGGCGGTATTACTACTACATCCGCTTCAGGTTAGTTATAGGGCTGGGGCGGTATTACTACTACATCCACTTCAGGTTAGTTATAGGGCTGGGGCGGTATTACTACATCCGCTTCAGGTTAGTTATAGGGCTGGGGCGGTATTACTACTACATCCGCTTCAGGTTAGTTATAGGGCTGGGGCGGTATTACTACTACATCCGCTTCAGGTTAGTTATAGGGCTGGGGCGGTATTACTACTACATCCGCTTCAGGTTAGTTATAGGGCTGGGGCGGTATTACTACTACATCCGCTTCAGGTTAGTTATAGGGCTGGGGCGGTATTACTACTACATCCGCTTCAGGTTAGTTATAGGGCTGGGGCGGTATTACTACTGCATCCGCTTCAGGTTAGTTATAGGGCTGGGGCGGTATTACTACTACATCTGCTTCAGGTTAGTTATAGGGCTGGGGCGGTATTACTACTACATCCGCTTCAGGTTAGTTATAGGGCTGGGGCGGTATTACTACATCCGCTTCAGGTTAGTTATAGGGCTGGGGCGGTATTACTACTACATCCGCTTCAGGTTAGTAATAGGGCTGGGGCGGTATTACTACTACATCCGCTTCAGGTTAGTTATAGTGCTGGGGCGGTATTACTACTACATCCGCTTCAGGTTAGTTATAGGGCTGGGGCGGTATTACTACTACATCCGCTTCAGGTTAGTTATAGGGCTGGGGCGGTATTACTACTACATCTGCTTCAGGTTAGTTATAGGGCTGGGGCGGTATTACTACTACATCCGCTTCAGGTTAGTTATAGGGCTGGGGCGGTATTACTACTACATCCACTTCAGGTTAGTTATAGGGCTGGGGCGGTATTACTACTACATCTGCTTCAGGTTAGTTATAGGTAGGGATGCACCGATCCGGCTTTTTGGCATTCGATACCGATTTCGATACATGGGGGTCCAGTATCTGCCGATACAGAGTACCGATCCGATACCCTATGTCTAATGTATAATGTAATGTATTTAATACATTATTAACACGTGGATTAATAATATTGGTCAACCACGGCGATTTCTGAGGGTTTAACATTCTAAGTACAAATAAAAGCTGTGCAGTACTATGCACTTTCATAGTTTTTAAAATGTTTATTCTTTTTATTATTATTATGCCTATAATTATTATAATAATAATAATTATTATTATTTTAGGTTTATAATCCATAGTTACTATGCATAATAATATTATGCCTATAATTATTATAATTATTTTAGGTTTATAATCCATAGTTACTATGTATAATATTATTATTATACATAGTAACTATGGATTATAAACCAGCTAGGCCTACACATAAAAGGAAAGTTGTAAAGCACAACCACAATTTCATTTCTTTCTGATAGTCAACCACATCATTTTGGTTTCTATTCCTTATTTATAACTCTAGTTAATGTTCTATTCAGATATTATTCAATGCATCATGATTCATGGCCAGCATTAGCCCCATATGTTCCCTCTCCCTACGCACATTCTGTAGCTACTGTGGGCCAGCATACTCAAACTACTATTATTATTTTAATATTCGGAATCCCCGCACGCACGCACGCACACAGCCACACACACACACACACACACACACACACACACACACCGTAACGATCCTATTGCTGCAACGTTAGCTTGCTAGCCTAGCAGTGTTGTGTTTTTGCTACTGTTGATAGCTTTAGCAGCTATCGCTAACATGAGGAACAGCAACAACAAGTAGGATGTAATTGAATGGGGGCTTTGGCTCTCCGTGTTCATCGGATTCTTTATCTTACATAAAGAAATACGAGCGACCTGTTAAAGAAGTTAAGAACACAGCGGGGGGACAGAAGTGACAGAACGAGACAGATAGTGTAGAGGAGCGCACTCAGCGCAGTGTCAGTGAGCGGTGACTATATGAGCGCAGCCCCTCCTCTCCCTCACCTAAAGGCTCAGGAGGGAGCGGGCTGAGGGAGCCTGGGGGCTGTTTGAATGTGCGCTGTGCACTGGGCAGACAGGAGCATGTCTCAAGTTCCAACGGGAGAACGGAGCGGCAACTGGATCGGATAATGGATCGGCCCATTGCCACCGATACCCGATCTAGAATTTTAGCTCCGGATCGGCGCCGATCTCCGATACGAGTATCGGATCGGCGCATCCCTAGTTATAGGGCTGGGGCGGTATTACTACTACATCCGCTTCAGGTTAGTTATAGGGCTGGGGGGTATTACTACTACATCTGCTTCAGGTTAGTTATAGGGCTGGGGCGGTATTACTACTACATCCGCTTCAGGTTAGTTAGAGGGCTGGGGCGGTATTACTACTACATCCGCTTCAGGTTAGTTATAGGGCTGGGGCGGTATTACTACTACATCCGCTTCAGGTTAGTTATAGGGCTGGGGCGGTATTACTACTACATCCGCTTCAGGTTAGTTATAGGGCTGGGGCGGTATTACTACTACATCTGCTTCAGGTTAGTTATAGGGCTGGGGCGGTATTACCACTACATCCGCTTCAGGTTAGTTATAGGGCTGGGGCGGTATTACTACTACATCCGCTTCAGGTTAGTTATAGGGCTGGGGCGGTATTACTACTACATCCGCTTCAGGTTAGTTATAGGGCTGGGGTGGTATTACTACTACATCCGCTTCAGGTTAGTTATAGGGCTGGGGCGGTATTACTACTACATCCGCTTCAGGTTAGTTATAGGGCTGGGGCGGTATTACTACTGCATCCGCTTCAGGTTAGTTATAGGGCTGGGGCGGTATTACTACTACATCCGCTTCAGGTTCGTTATAGGGCTGGGGCGGTATTACTACTACATCCGCTTCAGGTTAGTTATAGGGCTGGGGCGGTATTACTACTACATCCGCTTCAGGTTAGTTATAGGGCTGGGGCGGTATTACTACTACATCCGCTTCAGGTTAGTTATAGGGCTGGGGCGGTATTACTACTACATCCGCTTCAGGTTAGTTATAGGGCTGGGGCGGTATTACTACTACATCTGCTTCAGGTTAGTTATAGGGCTGGGGCGGTATTACTACTACATCTGCTTCAGGTTAGTTATAGGGCTGGGGCGGTATTACTACTACATCCGCTTCAGGTTAGTTATAGGGCTGGGGCGGTATTACTACATCCGCTTCAGGTTAGTTATAGGGCTGGGGCGGTATTACTACTACATCCGCTTCAGGTTAGTTATAGGGCTGGGGCGGTATTACTACTACATCCGCTTCAGGTTAGTTATAGGGCTGGGGCGGTATTACTACTACATCCGCTTCAGGTTAGTTATAGGGCTGGGGCGGTATTACTACTACATCCGCTTCAGGTTAGTTATAGGGCTGGGGCGGTATTACTACTACATCCACTTCAGGTTAGTTATAGGGCTGGGGCGGTATTACTACTACATCCACTTCAGGTTAGTTATAGGGCTGGGGCGGTATTACTACTACATCCGCTTCAGGTTAGTTATAGGGCTGGGGCGGTATTACTACTACATCCACTTCAGGTTAGTTATAGGGCTGGGGCGGTATTACTACTACATCCGCTTCAGGTTAGTTATAGGGCTGGGGCGGTATTACTACTACATCCGCTTCAGGTTAGTTATAGGGCTGGGGCGGTATTACTACTACATCCGCTTCAGGTTAGTTATAGGGCTGGGGCGGTATTACTACTACATCTGCTTCAGGTTAGTTATAGGGCTGGGGCGGTATTACCACTACATCCGCTTCAGGTTAGTTATAGGGCTGGGGCGGTATTACTACTACATCTGCTTCAGGTTAGTTATAGGGCTGGGGCGGTATTACTACTACATCTGCTTCAGGTTAGTTATAGGGCTGGGGCGGTATTACCACTACATCCGCTTCAGGTTAGTTATAGGGCTGGGGCGGTATTACTACTACATCCGCTTCAGGTTAGTTATAGGGCTGGGGCGGTATTACTACTACATCTGCTTCAGGTTAGTTATAGGGCTGGGGCGGTATTACTACTACATCCGCTTCAGGTTAGTTATAGGGCTGGGGCGGTATTATTACTACATCCGCTTCAGGTTCGTTATAGGGCTGGGGCGGTATTACTACTACATCCGCTTCAGGTTAGTTATAGGGCTGGGGCGGTATTACCACTACATCCGCTTCAGGTTAGTTATAGGGCTGGGGCGGTATTACTACTACATCCGCTTCAGGTTAGTTATAGGGCTGGGGCGGTATTACTACTACATCCGCTTCAGGTTAGTTATAGGGCTGGGGCGGTATTATTACTACATCCGCTTCAGGTTCGTTATAGGGCTGGGGCGGTATTACTACTACATCCGCTTCAGGTTAGTTATAGGGCTGGGGCGGTATTACCACTACATCCGCTTCAGGTTAGTTATAGGGCTGGGGCGGTATTACTACTACATCCGCTTCAGGTTAGTTATAGGGCTGGGGTGGTATTACTACTACATCCGCTTCAGGTTAGTTATAGGGCTGGGGCGGTATTACCACTACATCCGCTTCAGGTTAGTTATAGGGCTGGGGCGGTATTACTACTACATCCGCTTCAGGTTAGTTATAGGGCTGGGGCGGTATTACTACTACATCCGCTTCAGGTTAGTTATAGGGCTGGGGCGGTATTACTACTACATCCACTTCAGGTTAGTTATAGGGCTGGGGCGGTATTACTACATCCGCTTCAGGTTAGTTATAGGGCTGGGGCGGTATTACTACTACATCCGCTTCAGGTTAGTTATAGGGCTGGGGCGGTATTACTACTACATCCGCTTCAGGTTAGTTATAGGGCTGGGGCGGTATTACTACTACATCCGCTTCAGGTTAGTTATAGGGCTGGGGCGGTATTACTACTACATCCGCTTCAGGTTAGTTATAGGGCTGGGGCGGTATTACTACTACATCCGCTTCAGGTTAGTTATAGGGCTGGGGCGGTATTACTACTGCATCCGCTTCAGGTTAGTTATAGGGCTGGGGCGGTATTACTACTACATCTGCTTCAGGTTAGTTATAGGGCTGGGGCGGTATTACTACTACATCCGCTTCAGGTTAGTTATAGGGCTGGGGCGGTATTACTACATCCGCTTCAGGTTAGTTATAGGGCTGGGGCGGTATTACTACTACATCCGCTTCAGGTTAGTTATAGGGCTGGGGCGGTATTACTACTACATCCGCTTCAGGTTAGTTATAGGGCTGGGGCGGTATTACTACTACATCCGCTTCAGGTTAGTTATAGGGCTGGGGCGGTATTACTACTACATCCGCTTCAGGTTAGTTATAGGGCTGGGGCGGTATTACTACTACATCTGCTTCAGGTTAGTTATAGGGCTGGGGCGGTATTACTACTACATCCGCTTCAGGTTAGTTATAGGGCTGGGGCGGTATTACTACTACATCCACTTCAGGTTAGTTATAGGGCTGTGGCGGTATTACTACTACATCTGCTTCAGGTTAGTTATAGGGCTGGGGCGGTATTACTACTACATCCGCTTCAGGTTAGTTATAGGGCTGGGGGGTATTACTACTACATCTGCTTCAGGTTAGTTATAGGGCTGGGGCGGTATTACTACTACATCCGCTTCAGGTTAGTTAGAGGGCTGGGGCGGTATTACTACTACATCCGCTTCAGGTTAGTTATAGGGCTGGGGCGGTATTACTACTACATCCGCTTCAGGTTAGTTATAGGGCTGGGGCGGTATTACTACTACATCCGCTTCAGGTTAGTTATAGGGCTGGGGCGGTATTACTACTACATCTGCTTCAGGTTAGTTATAGGGCTGGGGCGGTATTACCACTACATCCGCTTCAGGTTAGTTATAGGGCTGGGGCGGTATTACTACTACATCCGCTTCAGGTTAGTTATAGGGCTGGGGCGGTATTACTACTACATCCGCTTCAGGTTAGTTATAGGGCTGGGGTGGTATTACTACTACATCCGCTTCAGGTTAGTTATAGGGCTGGGGCGGTATTACTACTACATCCGCTTCAGGTTAGTTATAGGGCTGGGGCGGTATTACTACTGCATCCGCTTCAGGTTAGTTATAGGGCTGGGGCGGTATTACTACTACATCCGCTTCAGGTTCGTTATAGGGCTGGGGCGGTATTACTACTACATCCGCTTCAGGTTAGTTATAGGGCTGGGGCGGTATTACTACTACATCCGCTTCAGGTTAGTTATAGGGCTGGGGCGGTATTACTACTACATCCGCTTCAGGTTAGTTATAGGGCTGGGGCGGTATTACTACTACATCCGCTTCAGGTTAGTTATAGGGCTGGGGCGGTATTACTACTACATCTGCTTCAGGTTAGTTATAGGGCTGGGGCGGTATTACTACTACATCTGCTTCAGGTTAGTTATAGGGCTGGGGCGGTATTACTACTACATCCGCTTCAGGTTAGTTATAGGGCTGGGGCGGTATTACTACATCCGCTTCAGGTTAGTTATAGGGCTGGGGCGGTATTACTACTACATCCGCTTCAGGTTAGTTATAGGGCTGGGGCGGTATTACTACTACATCCGCTTCAGGTTAGTTATAGGGCTGGGGCGGTATTACTACTACATCCGCTTCAGGTTAGTTATAGGGCTGGGGCGGTATTACTACTACATCCGCTTCAGGTTAGTTATAGGGCTGGGGCGGTATTACTACTACATCCACTTCAGGTTAGTTATAGGGCTGGGGCGGTATTACTACTACATCCGCTTCAGGTTAGTTATAGGGCTGGGGCGGTATTACTACTACATCCACTTCAGGTTAGTTATAGGGCTGGGGCGGTATTACTACTACATCCGCTTCAGGTTAGTTATAGGGCTGGGGCGGTATTACTACTACATCCGCTTCAGGTTAGTTATAGGGCTGGGGCGGTATTACTACTACATCCGCTTCAGGTTAGTTATAGGGCTGGGGCGGTATTACTACTACATCCGCTTCAGGTTAGTTATAGGGCTGGGGCGGTATTACTACTACATCTGCTTCAGGTTAGTTATAGGGCTGGGGCGGTATTACCACTACATCCGCTTCAGGTTAGTTAGAGGGCTGGGGCGGTATTACTACTACATCCGCTTCAGGTTAGTTATAGGGCTGGGGCGGTATTACTACTACATCCGCTTCAGGTTAGTTATAGGGCTGGGGCGGTATTACTACTACATCCGCTTCAGGTTAGTTATAGGGCTGGGGCGGTATTACTACTACATCCGCTTCAGGTTAGTTATAGGGCTGGGGCGGTATTACTACTACATCCGCTTCAGGTTAGTTATAGGGCTGGGGCGGTATTACTACTACATCCGCTTCAGGTTAGTTATAGGGCTGGGGCGGTATTACTACTACATCCGCTTCAGGTTAGTTATAGGGCTGGGGCGGTATTACTACTACATCTGCTTCAGGTTAGTTATAGGGCTGGGGGGGTATTACTACTACATCCGCTTCAGGTTAGTTATAGGGCTGGGGCGGTATTACTACATCCGCTTCAGGTTAGTTATAGGGCTGGGGCGGTATTACTACTACATCCGCTTCAGGTTAGTTATAGGGCTGGGGCGGTATTATTACTACATCCGCTTCAGGTTAGTTATAGGGCTGGGGCGGTATTATTACTACATCCGCTTCAGGTTAGTTATAGGGCTGGGGCGGTATTACTACTACATCTGCTTCAGGTTAGTTATAGGGCTGGGGTGGTATTACTACTACATCCGCTTCAGGTTAGTTATAGGGCTGGGGCGGTATTACTACTACATCCGCTTCAGGTTAGTTATAGGGCTGGGGCGGTATTACTACTACATCCGCTTCAGGTTAGTTATAGGGCTGGGGCGGTATTACTACTACATCTGCTTCAGGTTAGTTATAGGGCTGGGGCGGTATTACCACTACATCCGCTTCAGGTTAGTTATAGGGCTGGGGTGGTATTACCACTACATCCGCTTCAGGTTAGTTATAGGGCTGGGGCGGTATTACTACATCCGCTTCAGGTTAGTTATAGGGCTGGGGCGGTATTACTACTACATCCGCTTCAGGTTAGTTATAGGGCTGGGGCGGTATTACTACATCCGCTTCAGGTTAGTTATAGGGCTGGGGCGGTATTACTACTACATCCGCTTCAGGTTAGTTATAGGGCTGGGGCGGTATTACTACTACATCCGCTTCAGGTTAGTTATAGGGCTGGGGCGTGTGTGTGTGTGTGTGTGTGTGTGTGTGTGTGTGTGTGTGTGTGTGTGTTCAACAGTCTCTCTCTCTCTCTCTCAAAAATAACGAGCGACCCTTGATACAATAATAATCAGTGTGTTGCGTGCCCTGGCCATGCTGTAGATCAGGGGTTTTCAACAGGTGGTCCCTGGAAGTATTGCATGTGGTCCCTGACCATTCATTTAATAATGTAGGATTTGTTGATGTTTTTAAAATGTCTTTCCACTAGTTGATAAACAGTGAACTGAATGACCTGGTGATCTATGATGACTGTCCATGTAATCATTTACTTACAAGTTGGAGGTCAAGAAATTCAACAGAAAAAGGGAGTTATCATCGCAAGAGCGGGAAGTGCAGCGGATTGTTTGGTTGAGTCATTATTATTAGAAAATGATACTGTCTTAGTCAGTGGACAATTGATTGAGAAACAGTGGAATGTATACACAAGGGATGCATAGCAAGTGTTACAAAAGCATTAATCTTAGCCCTTACCCCATATCCCCACCCAACACAACAGGGAGTGGTCCCCAGGTTGATTCTAAGTCAGGGTGGTGGTCCCTGGTTCACAATCAGTTGAAAACCCCTGCTGTAGATAATAAAGTACAAATAAAAACGCCCGTCCCTATCCAACCACCAGCAGCCTCAAAGCTACTGCGGAATGAAATGATGGGATTTCAAAGTATCGTTTCGTCTGTAATGTTTGTATTGTTGAGACAGTCACAATGAATGAACTGCCTATATTTTGTGTCCAACAGATGGCGTAGTTTCACGTGAATTAACATGTATCATGTCTTATATCACATCTCCATGTAAACAATCATTTCGGAATGACCATTTCCCATGTAAACGTGGCCACTGACTCTGAACAGAATGGAACAGAACAGAGCCTTAATTATTATCATCGGTAACACCTGTGAAAGAAGTAGGAAAGGCTACCCAAGTTCTTTCCAAAATGGCGCGTGTGCATATATAGCATATAGAGCCCATTGCAGTATGTATTAACCCATTCTGAACGGGAAACCATTTTGGTGTTAGCATCATGTCGTGCTTTAGCTATTGAAAAATAGCAGATCTACAAGCTCATAGCGCGCCACCGAGTGGCGCGCTACGAGCTTGTAGGTCTGCTATTTTTTTTTTTATCGAAGAACGACTGACATAGAAACACAGCTTTTTCAGAAAACTGTCAGGATGTAGAAGACATTTTTAGAATCTGATCTCAGGTCAGAATGGGTTAATTAATTGAACCCACCCCTATAATTACCCCTCCAGGTGCTTCTCCTTCCCGGTGCCGTTCACCGTGCACCCGCGGGCCTTCTCCGTGTACAGCGACGACCTGGGCCAGTCGTGGCACCTGGGCACCATGCTCCAGGGGAGCTCGTGCGAGTGCGAGATGGCGGAGATCATCGACCACGAGGGCCGCAGCCACGTCTACTGCAACGCCCGCAACAGCCGCGGCCACCGGCTGGAGGCGCTGAGCGCCAACAGCGGCCTCTACTTCGACCGGCCGCGCGCCAGCCCCAAGCTGGTGGAGCAGCGCCACGGCGGCTGCCAGGTATAGTAGAGAATATAAATACGATATGTCCATGTTTTGATTGATTGATTGATTGATTGATTGAAATATGTATTAACAGTTTGCAGAATTACAGTACATTTCAAGCACAAACTCAATACAAAGACTGGGAAAAGAAACGTATACAGTGAGGGGAAAAAGGGGTGGGTGGTGGGGGGGGGGGGATTCTATGGGGGCCGTCCGTAGGTGCCCTTTGAGAGCGGTTTTGAAGGAGTCAAGGGATTTGCATGTCGGGGCGTTCCACATTTTGGTGGCATAGTAGCGAAAATAATTTAGTCCCTATTTATGTCCCTATGTAAGTGTTGATAATGTAGTGATGCACCGAATATTCGGCCGCAGAGAATATTCGGAATGATATAGGTCAGGATGTATATATAGAATATATAGGATGACACAAAACCGTTAAACAAGTACACATTCAGTAACTGACTGATGTGTGAGTATGGAGGGAGTCTCAGGTCAGTACACTGACCACTGACAGCCGTAGTTGAGCTAGAATGGGCACTTTGGTGCTGTGAAAAATGGCTGACTGAGCATTGAATGTAGATTGGCAAATACAGAATAATAATACATAATAGTTAACAAACTATCTGGTATTCTAAAACAGTGGTGGGCAACTATAGTTCCACACTCACTCCAGAGGGCCACTATAGAGCATCGCAGTCCTACCAGGGCCCAGGAAATGATTCTCCGTTCATTTTTCTCATAGACTTTTCAAAAAGTATTTATTTATAAGACCTTTTTAAGCGTCGTACAAAGCCAACTCGAGTTGTGATAAATCATGACAAACACAATTTTTTTGGGGCCGAACAAAATATTAGAAAGGCAGGTTACAACACTTTTATTGTTGTTTTTCTTCTTTGTAATTTTTTGGTTTGGTCCAAAATATGGTGTTTGTTGTCATGATTTGTCACGACTCGAGTTGGCTTTGTACGACGCTTAAAAGGTCTTTAACCCATTCTGAACGGGCACCCATTTTGGTGTCAGCATCATGTTATGCTTTAGCTATTGAAAAATAGCAGATCTACAAGCTCATATCGCGCCACCGAGTGGCGCGATACGAGCTTGTAGGTCTGCCATTTTTGAAAAATCGAAGAACGACTGACATTTTTAGAATCTGATCTCAGGTCAGAATGGGTTAATCAGACCAGTGTGTGTCCCAGTGGAAACCTCGTATGAATCTGATCTCAGGTCAGAATGGGTTAAATACATACCTTTTGATATGTATATGGGGAAAAGGAATTATTTCTTGGGCCTGGCGTCGTCATGAAAGGGGACGGGACTGCGACGCTCTATATTCCCACACTCACTCCAGAGGGCCACTATAGTCCCACACTCACTCCAGAGGGCCACTATAGTCCCACACTCACTCCAGAGGGCCACTATAGTCCCACACTCACTCCAGAGGGCCACTATAGTCCCACACTCACTCCAGAGGGCCACTATAGTTCCACACTCACTCCAGAGGGCCACTATAGTTCCACACTCACTCCAGAGGGCCACTATAGTTCCACACTCACTCCAGAGGGCCACTATAGTTCCACACTCACTCCAGAGGGCCACATTGCATATTCCCGTCGTAGCAGAAATAGCCGGTTTGAGCTTGTACTTCAGCTTTTTTTTGCTATATTTGAATTGAAATCCTGAATTATTCTTTGCTATTTTTTTATTGGAATGCTTAATTTCAAATGCCTTTTAATTGTAGTAATGTTAACTTCATGAACTAAATACAAATACATTTGACATAAAAGAAAGACAATAACATTTTAATACTAGTCATTAAGCTACTAATTCAGGTTGAAGTAATTAAAGCAGGTCATGTTTGCATGTTTTGGAATTGTAACAGCTGATTAAAAAAAAAAGGTTGAAAACCACCGTTCTTAAAATATCCATCACACACACACACACACACACACAGGGCAGCGTGGTGGGCTTCCCGGCGCCCGAGTTCGTGGTGAACGACGACGCGGCGAGCGGCCGCGGCGGCAGCACGTCGCTGCTGTCGTCGGACGCGCAGACCTGGCTGCTGTTCACGCACCCCACCAGCCGGGGGCGCAGCCGGCGCGACATGGGCGTGTACCTGAACCGCTCGCCGCTGCACTCGTCGGGCTGGGACTCGCCGTGGATCGTGCACGCCGGGCCCGCCGGCTACTCGGACCTGGCGTACGACGCCGGCGCCGAGCGCTTCTCGCTGCTGATGGAGTGCGGCGTGGAGAGCGAGCTGGAGCGCATCGCCTTCGTGCAGTTCACGCTCAACGACGTCACGCAGACGGTCTATAAGAATTGATAATCCGTCTGTTTTTTTGCTTTTTTTTTTCTCCCAAAACCGCTTATCCGGAGTCAGGTCGCAGGGGCAACAGACATCCCTTTTTCCAGAGACACATTAATAACTTCCTCCTGGGGGGAGGAGGGGGGGGGGGGGGGTGGGATCCCGAGGCGTTCCAAGGCCAGTGAGTGGACGCAGACGGACTATAATGAATAAACACTCGCATGACTGAAGAAAGGCCTTCTACCACAAGCTGAATTCAGGTCAAAAATACCTTTTTTTTTAAATGTTATTGGCTACTGTCTCCAGACTCTTTGACACCTTCAATGGAATATTCACGGGCAAAGATAATCAACCTCACAATCTCAAAAGGGGTCCGAAAAAGACATCACAGACACACTCTAGTGTTAAAGGGCAGATTCACACTATAATCCCGGGTATACGCGCCACTCAGGGACCACTTGGCAGATGTTGTGGTTTAGTGTGAATGCTGCGTACCGTTTCCCGGAGTGGATCACACCAACCAACCGTTCCCCAGAACCACATGGAGGTATAGTCGCCCCGGGGAACACTTTGAATCAAACGGACTCCGTGTGAATGTGCCCAAACACTTACAAAAAGAAAAAAAACAGCTGGTTCTGTGAGAACTGGACTCGAGTTACTTACTACTGCTGTACTTTGACCGCTTTCTTCACCGTCCACAGCGAACCTTTTTTCACCAAATGTAGCTTGGCTGTTTTTGGGCGTGCCTATTGAGAGGATTTCCTTATTATGGTTGCGACGTGAATCTGGAACTGGAATCGGTTTCCGTCACATTTGGAACCGCATTTTCCAGGAACTGCTTTTTATCCCACGGTCAGAGCTGGTATCTGGACTGGACTTCACGCCTGCTGACAAAATGACAACACCGTTGGCTCTCAAACTATAACCAAGGACCATCAGAACTCTTTGGGTGTTCAAATGGAACCAGCCAAATGGACCCTTAAGGGTCCAATCCTGGTCATAAATAGGTGGACAATGTTTAGAAAACTGCTACCTTTTTTTGCAGCAGCACACCCTTCTTGTATATTAACCTATAAAATAGGTTTAAAGAAAGTGATCTTATACTGTACGTGTACAACATTGTGTTGTCTTGAACATTCATTCCTGGGACCTAAACATGGAATCACTAATCATTTTCCTGATGGGTGACGGTTTTTCTTTTTTTAATGTACTTCTTATTAATTAGTTTGTTAATTAAAGGACCACTTCACCACTTTTCAACCTATCTTCATATATTAGGTCCTCACTAATAATCATGAAAAAATGGCAATTATTTTCTACTCGGTCTGTCTCTCACAGGAGGGCTGTGGGCAAATCATCGGTGGGGAATTCAAGCTACTAAAAACTGCAGGCTTTCTAGTCCTGAAAAGTTGCAATGCGAAAATGGAAGCCATCGTTCTCACGATAATGAAAAAATATTGTTTAAAAAAAAATCTGCCTAATGATGATGTCACTGGAAGACAGTTTCTAAACTGCCCACAGCCCTCCTATATGAGACACAGACTGAGTAGAAACAAATCGTGCCATTTTATCATGATTATTAGTGAGGACCTATTATATAAATAATCAAGATAGGTTGAAAAGTGGTGAAGTGGTCCTTTAAGGACAGAGTACAATAAATGTACCACACCAGCTTTAGCTAAAAAAAAAAAGCTCATTTCAGTGTTAAGTGTTATATTAGCCTACTGAAAAACACCAAACCTTATACAACCCTTTAACAGCGAAACCCCTTGATGCATGAGTTGATACGGGAAAACTTTAATATAAACGTAAAACTGTGTGTGTCTGTGTGCGTGTGTATGTATGTATGTTATGTCTTGTAGGGCTGACCTCGGAACGGGTCTCAGTCGACTGACCACCTCTTAGTCGATGTTCATAAAAAAAAGTTTTCTTTTTTTTTTTTTTTTTTTTTTTGGCCCGAATATTTTTTATATAAAAATACAATATTTACAAAAATATACAAAAATATTGTATTATTCCACTAGGTCTGTGGGGGACATAAACACATTTGAACATTCTGACTGTTCAAATCTCTAATGTGCATGTGGAGTGTGTCTGCCTGTGTGGCAATGTGCCACTGCCTGTGACTTGAATCACACAGTGCGCTGGCCTGATAGACTCCAGAATCTCAATCTCACCTGCTGTGCTCAATCTGGCTAATGACAAGCCTCTCAGTTGTTAAAAAAAAAGATTTGAACAGTCAGAATGTTCAAATGTGTTTATGTCCCCCACAGACCTAGTGGAATAATACAATATTTTTGTATATTTTTGTAAATATTGTATTTTTATATAAAAAAAAATTGGTGCAATTTTTTGCTCAGTCGACTATTAGTCGACTAACAGCAAATGTAATCATCTATCAGTCGACTATACAAATCCTTAGTCGGGGACAGCCCTAATGTCTTGTGATACAATTATCCAAAAAAGTAGAGAAAGCAAATATGTACTTTTTTTTTTTTTTTTTTTACTGTATGTGGGGCAATTATTCGCAGCATGTTTGAGCATGTATCATTGTGATTTTTGTATACAGTATATGGTCGTAGTTAACAGGTCAGTTATCTGTGGCTGTAGGCAGGCAGCCATGTTCTCACTGCCTGTCTCGCTTGCTTCGGTGTTAGAATCAGACGTGTGTCGCCTCCCTCCCAGAGGACTCTTTTGCACTGAATTCATAGATACGAATATATATTATATATATATATATATATATACACGGATATTAGAGCTGGGACTCGATTAAAAAAAAAATCTAATTAATCAGAGGCTTTGCGATTAATTAATCTAGATTAATCGCATTTTAATCGCATATCAATATTCAACCCGAGAACAGCGAGAAACCTTTTTTTTTAATGTTTTTTGGTATCCCAGTGAATCAACGAATAGTGACTACAGGATACCACTCATTTTCAACATTTTACTGTCATTAATATACCTGTTGTGGAAATAATAATAAAAGTCACCCCATTCTGTGTTGCCTAGAACTGGAGGTCTGAAATAAAAATAGTAACAGTAACAAGTACATCTCAGTGACATCACAAAGCTGTACTTACTTCATATTGTTACTGTTTTTTGTCAGACCTCCAGTTCTAGGCAACACAAAATGGGGTGACTGTTTATTATTTCCAGTTTTCAGTACTATAGAAAAGCGCCCAGTGAGAAACGTTCCGCGGTGAAAAAAAAGGTGCGATTAATTTATCTGTAGTTAATCGCGATAAATTTTTCTGTAGTTAATTAATCTAAATTAATCGCAATTAGTCCCGGCCCTAATATATATACACACACGAATATATATATTTCTGTCATGTTTAGCCCTGCCGTACAATATGTGCACATTTCTGGTTCAGATACACTATGTCCATATCTGACGACAACGGTTGAACATTTTCACAATATTCCAGAAGCGTTCCAAAAACCCCCAGTGTGACTTTTTGCAGATTGTATACGTTTATTTTTTATTCTTTTATACATCATTGTAAGGCAGTTTTTTTTTTTTCACAACACCGTCCGTTCCGTATAAAATAGAAGTCGAGTTGTTAACCTGCCAACCTGTCCAGCAGTGGCTCGGATCTTGTAATTCTGTCATTACATACATAACCCATTCTGACCGGGCCCCCATTTTGGTGTTGGCATCATGTTATGCTTTAGCTATAGAATCTGATCTCAGGTCAGAATGGGTTCATCAGACCAGTGTGTGTCCAGTGGAAACCTCGTATGAATCTGATCTCAGGTCAGAATGGGTTAACCTGCCAACCTGTCCAGCAGTGGCTCGGATCTTGTAATTCTGTCATTACATACATAGTATGCGTTGCTATTCAGTGGACTAGTAGTGGCCTGCCCTGTATTGACAGTTGATCAGTAGCAAACCGGTAACAGGCCGGTCCCACATGGGTTAAAGTTCACTTGAGTCATTTGGATTGCATAGAAGCATGTCATGTCATGACTCATGATGACATGCACCGGACGACGTAGCTTCAAATAGCTACAAACCCACAAACTTGTTGATTACTAGATATTTCCTGTTATTGGATTATTTCAAGATTAAACGGTATTTGAATTAGACATAGAATATAATATGTTCAGAAGCATCTTCCATAAAACCCCTAATATAAACTGAATAATCTTAAAAAGCCTCAATATGCAATTTCTAGTTGGAGGAACAGAAAGAAGATAGATTTAGAACAATATCACTAAAACATAAGGACTGTTACATACTGTGCACACAGGACACACAGTGCTAGTGTGTGTGTGTGTGTGTGTGTGTGTGGGGGGGGGGGGGGGGGGAATGCACGTGCAGATAGACACACCAACATATCGACATGCGGAATGAATTGTCGGACATGCGGTGGAACATGCGCTGCTCCCTTGCTTGCGGTTATGTTTAGGTTAGGGTTTGAGGTATAGGTTGTCGGTCTAATGACAGTCGGACCAATATTATGTCTCAACTAAAGAAGAATGCATCACAGATGCTACCTTGAATCTTACACTTTACTGTCACACAACCTATAAAGCCTGGAACTGCACTGGAAAGACGTGATGCTTTTAAATGCCTCCAGGTACTGATCTAGGGTCAGATTTACTGACGTATTTCCACTAAATTCAGAAGCGCCAGGGAATTAATTTAGTAAATTCCACACCCTTGTTTGAGATAATATGGCGAAAATGATCATACATTTGGGCATTTAAAAAAAAAGAATTACTGATCAGCAACAGTGCTTCTGATTTTATTTTTGCTTCAGGACTGAGAACAGATTCTACAAATGAGTGCCACACTACAAGCTTGTAGATCTACAAGCTCGTAGCGTGGCACTCCGTGTGCGCTATTGGCTTGCAGATTTGCTGTTTTTCAATAGCTATAAAGTAAGTATAACATAATCCTTATTAAAACCCCCAAAGGGGTTCCCGTGCTGGGTAATCCACGGGGCCCAGTGTGTGACCTGTCACCACCCGGCGCTGTGCTTGTCCAATAATAATGTGTGCCAAACGCTTAAATGTTAAACCAAAGCCGATGTGTCGCGGTTGAGTTTTCTCCCCGCTGCTGTCGTCGGCCTCTCTCTCTCTCTCTCTCTCTCTCTCTCTCTCTCTCTCTCTCTCTCTCTCTATCTATCTCTCTCTCTCTCTCTCCCTCTCTCTCTCTCTCTCTCTCTCTCTCTCTCTCTCTCTCTCTCTCTCTCTCTCTC
Organism: Protomyctophum parallelum; assembly: GCF_964188405.1. Taxonomy (NCBI): domain Eukaryota; kingdom Metazoa; phylum Chordata; class Actinopteri; order Myctophiformes; family Myctophidae; genus Protomyctophum; species Protomyctophum parallelum. Next base: position 97,096,939 of record NC_139697.1, read on the forward strand.
TCTCTCTCTCTCGCTGTTAAATGTGACCTGCAATGCCAGATTTAACCCATTCTGACCTGAGATCAGATTCTAAAAATGTCTATTACATCCTGACAGTTTCATTATTAACCCATTCTGACCTGAGATCAGATTCTAAAAGTGTCTTCGATTTTTCAAAAATAGCAGACCTACAAGCTCGTATCGCGCCACTCGGTGGCGCGATATGAGCTTGTAGATCTGCTATTTTTCAATAGCTAAAGCATAACATGATGCTAACACCAAAATGGGTTCCCGTTCAGAATGGGTTAAATTAATAATGTGCACTATGCTACTGTATTATGCAGGGTTTTCATTACGAAATGGGATGTCTACCACATTCAATATGTATGTCGTCTGCTCTTAAGACTCTTAGATTATACTATTAAACATAAAAAAACGTATGTTTTATAGTTATGGGCCATTTGAACTGGACACATCTCTGATTTATCTTTTTTCCCCTTCGCAAAATACATAGAATTCAAGCGATAGAATGCCTCCCTTCTTCACTTCTTCACTTCTTATATTCTGGTTATCAACAAGCTTAGATCTGCTATTTAAAAAAATCTTTGAAAGTATAAAATTGTTCAATACGTGCAGCGTGAGTACCGGTAAATGCTTTGTGTTATTTGTCATATCTGACCTGTTTCAGTTATAACTAACTGAGACTGTATTGTGTGTGTTTTTATAAAACAAACAAACAAATAAACAATCGTAGAGAAAATATCGATAGTTCTTTTTTATTTTTTTGTATTCCACAGAAATCTCCAGCGTTTTCTGAGCTTGTTGAATATGGTCCCCGACTACCCCCATAATATTATAATTAATACAACTAACTATAATACTATAACTAAAACTAAGCCTTTTAAATACATGAAATAAGAATAAAAACAAATGAAAACATCAAAGACATATTCTAGGTCATTCAAGCCACATGACCAGTCCATTGACGTCCTGCTCCTTATGTGACCGTCCCCGTTTTTTAATTTTTGGACTCTTATCAAAGCATGGATTAATGTGTCACGTATGTCTGTAAATAAAACAAATCAACTTGTGATCGTCTTATCTTCTGTATAGATGTGAGTTAATGTTGCATAATATTAACGTTTGCCGTCAGGGCCGAAAGCTTCTTATCTCCATATTTCTTTTTTTATAATTTATATTTTTTGTCCCACGATTTTGTAACCCATTTTTCACCCCTGTGTCAATCATCCTGTGATGTGATCCTGGGCTCTACACACCCTCCGCCAACCTAGGGAGAGCAACGAACTTAACTCATGCTTCCTTCATGCTTGAGTGTCCAAGTTGCTCCTTTCCTGGTTGGACGTAGCGCGTGGAAGGAGCACGTTATTCCAACCAGTTCCTTTCCCCTCCATCAGGCGTCCCGGCTGGCCAGGGGGAGGCAGTTTAGAGACCAGGATTACTGCATGTTTTTGTGAGGGTACCTACCCTAGGGGACACGGGGAGAACATGCAAACTCCACACAGAAATCTCCATATTTCAACGTGTTATGACCTTGTTTTGGGCTTGTTGTAGATCTGCCACTTTGTGATGGTTTTCAATGTGTGTCCTGAAAAGTGACACGTTTTTGGACTTTGGACATATGAGGTTTCCACGCAACAGCCGATGATGAACTGTAATGAATGGCTATCGTTGTGAGGTTGTGTTGAACTTGCGTGTGTGTACAAATATAAATGTGTGTGTGTGTGTGTGTGTGTGTATAGGGTCAAAGCGGTTCAACTTACATTTTGATATTATACAGTAGCCCATTATAACTACTTTGCTGGGGACCTCCTGGAACTCCCTCAAGGACCCCTGTGGGGGTCCCCGGATCCCACTTCGAGAACCACTGCTTAACCCATTCTGACCTGAGATCAGATTCTAAAAATGTCTGTTTGAAAATGACAGTTTTCTGATAAAGCTATGTTTCTATGTCAGTCGTTCTTCGATTTTTCAAAAATAGCAGACCTACAAGCTCGTAGCGCGCCACTCGGTGGCGCGCTACGAGCTTGTAGGTCTGCTATTTTTAAATAGCTAAAGCATAACATAGGTGAGAGGGTGTGGTTTAACGTGATTATTGCCACGACAGTGATGCGGTCAGGAACGAGACGTAGTCGAGTTCCGCAGGCATCACTGTAATATTGCAATTATACAACTAAAACTAAGAACATAGCTGAAAAAACATTTTTTTAACCCATTTTGCGCGGGAACCCCTTTTGGTGTTAGCATTATGTTATGCTTTAGCTATTGAAAAATAGCAGATCTACAAGCTCCTAGCGCGCTAAGAGCTTGTAGGTCTGCTATTTTTGAAAAATCAAAGGACTGACATAGAAACAGCTTTTTCAGAAAACTGTCAGGATGTAGAAAAGAAGACATTTTTAGAATCTGATCTCAGGTCAGAATGGGTTAATGACAGATGTAGTCACTACGACCACAAATGTCCCAAGAAACTAGCTAGCCTATAGCCACCGTGTTTGCTGCGCTCTGGGAGAACAGAGCAGCTGAATTCTTTGTTTTGATTAGGTGTGGAGCGGTGCTCGTTTGAACCTGCTAGAAGGCTGTTTCAACCAATCAGATTGCTTCCTCGAAACGACCTGTTGCATAAATGGTAAATGGTGCATTTATATAGCGCCTTTATCCAAGGCGCTTTACAGAGATTGTGCATTACATTCACCCATTCATACACCGATGGCAGCGGAAACCATGCAAGGCACCAACTAGCACATCGGGAGCCATTAGGGGTTCAGTGTCTTGCTCAAGGACACTTCGACAGTAACTCTGGGGGAGCCCGGGCTCGAACTGGCAACCTTACGGTTACCATCCAGGCACTCTACCCCTGAGCCACCGCCGCCCCCATAATTTAACGTATTATGTAATCCATTAGGCTACCCCAATATTGTGCGTTTTCTCTGTAAGGGCAGATTTCTCTGATACTGTAGAATCTAGATCAACCTTTTCATGTTGAGGTCCCCTAAATCGGCATCTATTAGCCTGCAGACCTCCCATTTGAAAAGATATGCCAGGGACCCCTCCATAAGAGAAGATTTTTATTATGGTTCTAGCATATACTGATTCTCAACCATTTTCATCTCGAGCACCCCCAGTTTGACCAACGATATGCTTTAGGCTACGGGACGGACCCCACATTTAATGGCTTTTCTATCTCTGGGACCCCAACATATATCGTACAATCAATGTTAATTTAACTCTCTGAGTTACAGTCCCCATAAGGGTCCATTTGGTCCCTAACTATCATTTAGCTGGGGACCCCCTGGAACTCCCTCAAGGACCCCTGGGGGTCCCCGGACCCCACTTTGGGAACCTCCGCTGTACAGTAGATAAGGATTGAAAGCAGAAACCACGATACATTCTGTTCAGGTTGTCGTTTTTTTTATCTTTTCTTTTTTTTTCTCCATTGTTTTGCAAGACAATAAAATATAAGTTATGCAGGCAAAGTTACAGTGTCAGGGTTTGATTGAAGTTATAAATGTACATTGGCAGCTACCTTCAGTAGAACTGTACATATAAACATACGTCAAAGAGTCACAAAGCCTTTTCCCCCTTTCAAGAATTCCGTCATGAACCACATACATTTCAGCCTTCTTTGTTTTCCATTCATCATCTCATGACAACCGGTTAAACCTATTTACAATATCTGTTAAAGGTTTTATGACATTCATTTTTCTTTATTTTTCTTTTTTCTTTTAGGTTTTATGACCTCAATTACACCCAAAAAACCTGAACTTTGAACATTCAGTGGATTTTCTGTGGTCTGAAGTTTTCTTTGGGTTTTTTTGGGTCTTTTGAGCTACAATGAAAACAGGCAACACAGTGAAACAGTGACATCTGCTGGCAAATCCCATTGACATATATGGGATTTGCAGTAAGTGATGTCACTTACTGCCGGCAAATCAGAGCACCTGTTTGAGCCAGAAAACCCCAGATCACAGAAAATCTACTGAATGTTAAAAGTTCATGTTTTTTGGGTGCAATTGAGATTAGAAAACCTAAAAAAAACAAGAACAATTCTAAAACCTTTTTTTTAATGTCACAATCCCTTTAAGGGCCGTGCAAACGGGGAGCGATAAAACACGCCTATAGTTCATTTTCAATGAACTTGCGACAACGCAAGCGTATTTACGTGAGCGCGGTCACCGTGAATTTGTTGCGTGTGTTCTCGTTACGTGCACACACCCGCGACTCACCAGACCTGTTTAGCTTTTTAAGTGGTGCAACCACTTCTACATCCAGCATGCAATGTCCATGTACCTGTTTGTGTACCTGTGTGAGCACGAGTGGTGTGCGCATGCGTGAAATTGGAACGAGAGAAGTATGTGACATGGCTGCCACCTGCTGGACGCAAACGATACAGAGAAGAAATTGGAATGATACAAATTGGAACGATACAGAGAACCAATAGATGGGAGTTGCACCACTTGGTTCACACTGGTGTGCTTTTTTTTTTACGCTTGCGTTGTCGCGCCCCTCTTCAACAGACCTGGAGGAGACCTGTGTTGATCCAGGCAACAACGCCTGCGTTCCTCACTTCACGCTTGCAAGGCCCCTTTGTGCTGCGTTCACACTGGGAGCGACAAAGAGACATGCACCCTTTATGCTGCGTTCACACTGGGAGCGACAAAGAGACATGCACCCTTTATGCTGCGTTCACACTGGGAGCGACAAAGAGACACTGGCTACAAGCCGTTTTCAATGGAAGCCAGCGACGTTGAAGACACAGACCTACAGTCTGACAAGCTACAAACAAATGCCGAGCTGGTTTGAACTCATTCGACCAGTTATGTTCTATGTTTTTATCTGGCCATGCACACGCCTGGTCCTTTAGTAACTCGTGTTGCTGCCATAATGTGAACATAGCATCATTTTACGCTCTTCAACCAACCTAAACAACTATTAGGCTATCAAAATGCACCCGTTTTTCATGGGAAATCACGCAAAGGGCGAGGAAATTAAGTTTTGCCTTCACTTCTCATACTGCTAAGAAAATGTAAATATCCTAAACAAGTCGACGACATGAAATGCACCTCCGTACCTACAAACCAACGGGAACAAAGACAATGTCATTACATCACATTGATGGGTAAAAAAAAAAAAAACGAACTAACTAAACTAAACCAACGACAGAATTATGGTGAAAAAAATTAATTGAAAAGAGAAAAACATACAAATACCAAATCATTGTGTTCTAAAAAATATATATATAAAAAAAATTGAACACTTCTAATTCTCAGTCACATCACATTTCATAAACACATCTTTATATTAAAATCTATGAGTGTCCAAACAACCCTGTGTCTCAGTCTATCAAATGCTGACTTTTTTTTCCCCCAAAGGTCAAAGCTGTGATTTTTAGGACAACAAACAAAGAGTTTTCTCTTTTCGACATTTGGCATCTTTGTTTTTACGTGATTTCAGCTTTTCTTTTTTTACCGATGCCACATTATGGACAGGTTGTCACGTCTGTCTGTCTGTCTGTCTGTCTGTCTGTCTGTCTGTCTGTCTGTCTGTCTGTCTGTCTGTCTGTCTGTCTGTCTGTCTGTCTGTCTGTCTGTCTGTCTGTCTGTCTGTCTGTCTGTCTGTCTGTCTGTGTCTGTGTCTCTGACGTGGCTTCAGAAATAGCAGATCTACAAGCTCATATCGCGCCACCGAGTGGCGCGATACGAGCTTGTAGGTCTGCTATTTTTGAAAAATCGAAGAGCGACTGACATTTTTAGAATCTGATCTCAGGTCAGAATGGGTTCATCAGGACCAGTGTGTGTCCGGCGGAAACCTCGTATGAATCTGATCTCAGGTCAGAATGGGTTAAAGTGATAAAGGTGTGTCCTCTCCCCTCTCCCCTCACCTGTATGTACAGATACCTGCATCCAACCGCCTGCCACTTAAGAGACCACTTAGATCAGGGGGTCTTCAACGTTTTTCAGGGCCAAGGACGCCCTTATAGCTTCCCCCGAATAGCCCGATCTACAAGCTCATAACATACTGTACTGTGACATGTTGTGAGCTTGTAGATCTGCTATGTTTGTCTAATCTGTCCCCCCCCCCCCCCAGAATTGGGATCCGAGGGTTCAAGTGTGTCATGTAAAAATTATAAAAAAATAAAGTTCCTGGCTATCACACAATGATTTGGCGGACCCCCTGTAGTTTCTCTGAGGACCCCCCCTAGGTGTCCCGGACCCCCTGTAGTATCTCTGAGGACCCCCCCCCTAGGTGTCCCGGACCCCCTGTAGTGTCTCTGAGGACCCCCCCTAGGTGTCCCGACCCCCTGTAGTTTCTCTGAGGACCCCCCTAGGTGTCCCGGACCCCCTGTAGTTTCTCTGAGGACCCCCCCTAGGTGTCCCGGACCCCCTGTAGTATCTGAGGACCCCCCCTAGGTGTCCCGGACCCCCTGTAGTTTCTCTGAGGACCCCCCCTAGGTGTCCCGGACCCCCTGTAGTATCTGAGGACCCCCCTAGGTGTCCCGGACCCCCTGTAGTTTCTCTGAGGACCCCCCCTAGGTGTCCCGGACCCCCTGTAGTTTCTCTGAGGACCCCCCCTAGGTGTCCCGGACCCCCTGTAGTATCTGAGGACCCCCCTAGGTGTCCCGGACCCCCTGTAGTTTCTCTGAGGACCCCCCCTAGGTGTCCCGGACCCCCTGTAGTTTCTCTGAGGACCCCCCCTAGGTGTCCCGGACCCCCTGTAGTATCTGAGGACCCCCCTAGGTGTCCCAGACCCCCTGTAGTATCTCTGAGGACCCCCCCTAGGTGTCCCAGACCCCCTGTAGTATCTGAGGACCCCCCCTAGGTGTCCCGGACCCCCTGTAGTATCTGAGGACCCCCCTAGGTGTCCCGGACCCCCTGTAGTATCTGAGGACCCCCCCTAGGTGTCCCGGACCCCCTGTAGTATCTGAGGACCCCCCCTAGGTGTCCCGGACCCCCTGTAGTATCTCTGAGGACCCCCCCTAGGTGTCCCGGACCCCCTGTAGTATCTGAGGACCCCCCCTAGGTGTCCCGGACCCCCTGTAGTATCTCTGAGGACCCCCCTTAGGTGTCCCGGACCCCCTGTAGTTTCTCTGAGGACCCCCCCTAGGTGTCCCGGACCCCCTGTAGTTTCTCTGAGGACCCCCCCTAGGTGTCCCGGACCCCCTGTAGTATCTGAGGACCCCCCCCCCCCCTAGGTGTCCCGGACCCCCTGTAGTTTCTCTGAGGACCCCCCCCCCCCCTAGGTGTCCCGGACCCCCTGTAGTATCTCTGAGGACCCCCCCCCCCCCCTAGGTGTCCCGGACCCCCTGTAGTTTCTCTGAGGACCCCCCCTAGGTGTCCCGGACCCCCTGTAGTATATCTGAGGACCCCCCCTAGGTGTCCCGGACCCCCTGTAGTATATCTGAGGACCCCCCCTAGGTGTCCCGGACCCCCTGTAGTATCTGAGGACCCCCCCCCCCCCTAGGTGTCCCGGACCCCCTGTAGTATCTGAGGACCCCCCCCCCCCCTAGGTGTCCCGGACCCCCTGTAGTATCTCTGAGGACCCCCCCCCCCCCCTAGGTGTCCCGGACCCCCTGTAGTTTCTCTGAGGACCCCCCCCCCCCCTAGGTGTCCCGGACCCCCTGTAGTTTCTCTGAGGACCCCCCCTAGGTGTCCCGGACCCCCTGTAGTATCTGAGGACCCCCCCCCCCCCCTAGGTGTCCCGGACCCCCTGTAGTATCTCTGAGGACCCCCCCCCCCCCTAGGTGTCCCGGACCCCCTGTAGTATATCTGAGGACCCCCCCTAGGTGTCCCGGACCCCCTGTAGTATCTGAGGACCCCCCCCCCCCCCTAGGTGTCCCGGACCCCCTGTAGTATCTCTGAGGACCCCCCCCCCCCCCTAGGTGTCCCGGACCCCCTGTAGTATCTCTGAGGACCCCCCCCCCCCCTAGGTGTCCCGGACCCCCTGTAGTTTCTCTGAGGACCCCCCCCCCCCCTAGGTGTCCCGGACCCCCTGTAGTTTCTCTGAGGACCCCCCCCCCCCCTAGGTGTCCCGGACCCCCTGTAGTTTCTCTGAGGACCCCCCCCCCCCCTAGGTGTCCCGGACCCCCTGTAGTTTCTCTGAGGACCCCCCCCCCCCCTAGGTGTCCCGGACCCCCTGTAGTATCTCTGAGGACCCCCCCCCCCCCCTAGGTGTCCCGGACCCCCTGTAGTTTCTCTGAGGACCCCCCCTAGGTGTCCCGGACCCCCTGTAGTATCTGAGGACCCCCCCTAGGTGTCCCGGACCCCCTGTAGTATCTGAGGACCCCCCCTAGGTGTCCCGGACCCCCTGTTGAAGACCCCTGATTTAAGACCATGATTTAGAGTAAAAAAAGATGGCTTCACAACGGCACAGCGATATCTACATCAAAGCCATGCCACGGTTAGACCCTACATTTGGGCAATTTCTTTCTTTAAAGGGTCATGCGCACAGTATATATACACACACACACACACACACACACACACACACACACACACACACACACACACACACACACACACATACAGTACACACACAAAGAGAAGATGTAAGTTATTCCACTGTAGTTGTTGCGTACTGTACGTGAAGCTGTGAAATGCTACTTGTGACATTCACTGTTTTCCTTCCAAAAGGTTTGATCTCCTCTCATATTAACGGTTTATACAACTTAAGACAGCTGTAAATTAAACTCTGTTGCTACCGTATCGGCATCCATCAAAATTTCAAAAAATAAATAATTCCATTACCAATAAAGTGTGTGTTCCACCCCCCCCCCCCCCCAAAAAAAATATCTCTGGAATCCTTACTGTATACAGTACTGTAAGTTCTTTGTTTTTTGTTCTTACCATAACCGCATGCACTGCCCTCAACCCAGAACATAAGTGGGACAAAGGCAGGACGATAGCACGCACGCACGCGCACACACACGCACGCACGTGCGCCTGCGTGCACACACTCTCACGCACGTGCGCCTGCGCGCACACACTCTCACGTACAGGGGAGATGAAATGCCAGAAACGGTACACCACTGATCCAAAAATACAAAACAAAAAGAAAACATACAGGCACTCTAAACTTGACATCGCCTCGGTCTGCGACCTTTTGAGTTTGTTTTGGATTCCGTTCAAAAACCCTCCAAGAACACAGCTTGACAACACTATATACTTTAATATTGTAATACTTTCCGTGTCCCGATTGAACTTTCTCTCTATATCTGTGTCTCTCTCTCTCTCTCTCTCTCTCGTTGGGAGCCAAGCATCGACGTACAGCGCAGAATGGCAGTTCAGCTACGGCGGGGAGGGAGGGAGGGAGGGAGGGAGGGAGGGAGGTGGGGTGGGGGGGAATCGTATTTCCAGCGACCTTTCGCACAGTTCGAGGCATCGCTCGCTCCTCCGTGTGGAACGTCTTCTCTTCTTCGCCCCCCGAGACCAAGCCGAAGTGATGAGATATAGGGTCCATTCGACCTCTTCAAAGTCTTTTAATGTCTCTCTCTCCGTCTATCAAACTATGTGATGAGATATAGGGTCCATTCGACCTCTTCAAAGTCTTTTAATGTCTCTCTCTGTCTATCAAACTATGTGATGAGATATAGGGTCCATTCGACCTCTTCAAAGTCTTTTAATGTCTCTCTCTCTGTCTATCAAACTATGTGATGAGATATAGGGTCCATTCGACCTCTTCAAAGTCTTTTAATGTCTCTCTCTCAGTCTATCAAACTATGTGATGAGATATAGGGTCCATTCGACCTCTTCAAAGTCTTTTAATGTCTCTCTCTCAGTCTATTCAAACTATGTGATGAGATGTAGGGTCCATTCTCTCTCTGTCTCAAACTCTGTGGGTCGATCCCTGGTGCTTTGTCTTGCGTTGGCCTCCCCTGTCTCTAGCATAGGAGTATTTTAGTCTGTGGAACTATCCATTCGGCAGTGAGTAAATATAATAATGACCTAATCTGGCTTTGTGTTTGCTTTTTTTTCCTCTTCCGTTTTGCACAATGAAAGATTTGCTTTGTTGATAATATTACTATTATTATTTTCCATACATGATAGGATGTATAATATGCGCAGCATGGGATATGCGCACATATATAGGACATGCAAGTTTTCGAGTACACAGCTGAGCGAAAAAAAGCGATGTTTCTCCGTCGTCATCATCATCGTTTTCTGTCTTTTTTGGTAGTTTGTGTTTGTTCCTGTCTTCATGCACGGGACTCTTTCTTGGAGTGCGGCTTGTTTCCCAGCAGGGCGTCGATCTCGGTCACAGTTTGCGGAGTCATTTGGGACAGAATCTGCAAAACATTCAAAGAAAAGAAAAAGGACAGGTGTTGGTAATTGAGAAAAAGAGGTTGTGCATCAGCAATGGCTTTCAGTGGAGTGCTAAACCCAAATCCAGTATACATATATATAGTATACACAAAAAAATAGGAATTTTAAAACAATTCCAAAAAGGTAGCACTTCCAAAAATGTAATAAATGGCGGACAAAGTACTCACATTGACATTTCCATCTCTTAACACCCCAATAGCCCAGGACTAAGTTCACCGGCCTTTCTATTAGTAACAACCAGCACCCAGGACGAGGTTTTATCCAAAAGATGAAGTTTATTGATATGAACACCGATCGCATCGCCCCACAGCCTGGGAGCGCCTGCTGCGCAATACTCGACGTAACAGTGGGACGTCATCGAAAATGTCCCCCCCCCCCCCCTGTTTAGCCGACGAGAATGAAAATCTTAAAACATTAATAACTCATCATCCCGTCCACTTCTAAGAGAAGATCCTGTGTTAGACGGCCCACCGCGGTTTCCGCCGCTAGTCGCGATAGAATGAATAAAACCTTATATCTTTTTTTTTGTTTGTGCTACCTTTTTGAAATTGTTTAAATTCCTATTTCTTGATGTTAGTGTTCACTGTGGAACTCACTCACAACTGACTCACATCAGAGCTCCCCCGCCCCTCCATCCATGGTGGTCTGTAACGCTGTGTCGACCTGTCATGAACATGAAGCTGCCTAGAACCAAACCTTTTTTCCGTCGAAAATGAAAGCGTTTTCATCCTGCACCCCCGACAGCGATACAGGACACATCACAGCTATCACATGCACCCTCCTGGGTCCAGGAGCTCTGTCTGTCCGCTGCACAAGGCACAGCTTTTGTTTTATTTAACCCATTCTGACCTGAGATCAGATTCATACGAGGTTTCCGCCGGACACACACTGGTCTGACGAACCCATTCTGACCTGAGATCAGATTCATATGAGGTTTCCACTGGACACACACTGGTCTGATTAACCCATTCTGACCTGAGATCAGATTCTAAAAATGTCAGTCGTTCTTCGATTTTTTTCAAAAATAGCAGATCTACAAGCTCATATCGCGCCACTCGGTGGCGCGATATGAGCTTGTAGATCTGCTATTTTTCAATAGCTAAAGCATAACATGATGCTGACACCAAAATGGGTGCCCGGTAAGAATGGGTTAAAGCTTATACTTCAGGCTAAGCAGACCTGCTGCAGATATAGGGATGAGCCCAGCAATCTCTGAGACACAATTCATTGTGATTGTTAGAGTTGTTAAGGGGTCTTCTACTATTCTCAGCTTTTGAAAGTCTGCCCCCCCCCCCCCCCCCCCAAAAAGAAAGCTCCCTGACCATCGCCTTTCAAAAGCGGACGCCTTTTGCACTATACATGTGTGATCACTACAACGTGCTTTACAGAACAGAACAAGGTAAAAAAAAAGAGAAGAAAGAACATCAAGATAAACCCTACAACGGCTGAGTAAAATCAGAAGATAAAATAACATTAATTAAAATCAAATTAAAACTGACACAAGAGGCCAAATACGAAAAGAACTACGGACTTGACATGAAAGCATGTTTTCATAAGAAAGGCACTGATGTCGCTAACCATACTGTAGCTTCTCAGGCTGGGCATTAAGGGGCGGGAACCCCTTTTAGTGTTAGTAAGCATTATTTATGTTATACTGTACTTTAGCTATTATAAGAATATCAGATCTACAAGCTCATAGCGCGGCTCCGAGCGTCTAGTCAGTCAAATCTTTGCTTCTGGTGAGGTCCCCTGGAACAACATATTTGGGGGGGGTCGGCAGCCAAAAACAGATCATTTTTGGGGTCCTTGACGTTAAATAGTTGAGAACCACTGACATAGAAACATGGGTCGGCAGGACGTCACGTTGTAGTTTTCGACGCACATACGTTGGTCAGACGTAATAACAGTCCAACACAGGCATATATGTGTGCCGGGGGGGGGGGGGGGGTTATTTGTGTCTGAATGTCCCCACACTATTTATCTATTTAAACAGCAGATACCTGCGTGGCTCGTGGGAAAAAATGAAAATATCCCCGCACTTTATTATGAGCGCCTTACAGCGCCACTGAACACAGACATTAGTGGCTGGTTAAGACACACCATGGGTTTCTGGTTAAGACGTATGCGTGGCTGGTTAAGAGTTAAGACTCATTGGTTGCTCCCGACATGCGTTGCCGGTTAAGACACACGCGTGGCTTCCCCGTGAGGTTAGCGTGTCGGACTAATGCCTGTCGGACCAAACACATGCACACGTATGTAGTCTTTAGGGGGTCACCTTATCGCCTAGAACTGGAGTATGAATAGGCTTTTTGAGGAACAAAGAGAGGATCTAAACGGCTTATCTAAAATGTCACTGTCTGGGGAGCCTGTCTGTCCTAGCAGGGCTTTTTAAAAGTCACCCGGAGAAAAATCTTTAAATACTTTTGTCAAACTTAAGAGATAACAAGTGAGGACCTCGGTACACTTATTCATGTATTATGGGAGTGCCCTAGGGTACAGACGCTATGGTGTGCTATTCATGAGAATATAATGCAAATCACAAACCAGGATATTCCTTATACACCGGCTCTCTTTATTCTGGGTGATCCATCGCCACTAAAACACCTCCCTGCACCTCTAGCTGACTGGATTCAAACAGCATTAATGGTGGGCAGGAAGATCATTGTTAAGGAATGGAAGTCTGAGGTTTTACCTCCAGCACATGTATGGTTCACTCAGCTCGGTACTGTGGCTGCTTTGGAGAGGTTATCCTTTAAGATGAATAATCAGTTGGATAAATATGATCTGAAGTGGGACGTGTTCCTCAGTCATGTTGCAGGTCCCTTGGTGTGATCCATGGTCAGGCAATGCCCTCTTGATCGTTTATTGTATTACTACACATTATGATACGGTTGATGATGCTGCGTTTGGTCGTGTAAATAATGTAAACTATTTTCACATTTAAATTTGATTTTTCCTTTTTTTTCTCCTTTTTTTATTTTTATTTGTTTATCTTATCTATCTTAATTGTCTATCCATGAATACGTACTCTGCTGTTGTTGCTTGTGTTTGTATTGTAGGTCTTATGTTTTATGTGTCTTTTTATGTAAAATAAAGTACTGATCATGAAAATAAAAATAAAAAGAGATGACAAGTGGAGACTGGAGATGGGTGTGATACAATAGGGTGCATTGGCGTTTCTTAGAATTGCAAGGCGCCAAATAATACGCCATAAGAAAAATACACTTGAGATGAAAGTATATGATTTCAGAAGTGATTCAGATTTAGCATTTTAGCACCTCCTCCTCCTCCTAGGCTTTGCTATGCCCAATCTGAGCAGCTTAACTGTACCAAAGCCTGGGTGGCCACTGTGCCTCTAAAGTTATGATGAGGAGATTTAACCCATTCTAAACGGGCACCCATTTTGGTGTCGGCATCATGTTATGCTTTAGCTATTGAAAAATAGCAGATCTACAATCTCATAGCGCCACCGAGTGGCGCGCTACGAGCTTGTAGGTCTGCTGGGTTTTTTTTAATCGAAGAACGACTGACATTTTTAGAATCTGATCTCAGGTCAGAATGGGTTCATCAGACCAGTGTGTGTCCAGTGGAAACCTCGTATGAATCTGATCTCAGGTCAGAATGGGTTAAGGAATATACCAAAGAGGGTCCTATCTAAGGAGGATCTAAGGCTCATACATATAACATTATCTCTAATGTAACTGCATGGGAAGCCGGCTGTCTGACCTTGAAGGGCTTTAACCCATTCTGACCTGAGATCAGATTCATATGAGGTTTCCACTGGACACACACTGGTCTGATGAACCCATTCTGACCTGAGATCAGATTCTAAAAATGTCAGTCGTTCTTCGATTAATCAAAAATAGCAGACCTACAAGCTCGTATCGCGCCACTCGGTGGCGCGATATGAGCTTGTAGATCTGCTATTTTTCAATAGCTAAAGCATAACATGATGCCAACACCAAAATGGGTGCCCGTTCAGAATGGGTTAAAAGTCAAATGAAAAAAGAGATACAAAAATAGAGATACAAAAGAATCACACCCGTTAGAAGTTCTTATCATCGTACTGTACATCATCATGACGTAAAATTCTCCATTCATTGTCAACGGGAATGTATTGTTTGTGTAGGATAAAAATAAACACTAACCTGATTTGCTCGTCTACATATGACGTACATTCTCAATTCCTTGTCAATGGGAATTTAGGGCTCCATTTTCGTCACCGCTAAAGCCCTTATCCCTAAACTTCTTCTCCTTTTTTTATATTTTGCAAAACATTTTTGAATAGTTCAACTAGCCAATCTTACATTGACACGTTGTGAGCTTGTAGACTGGCCATTTTAACTATTCAAAAATGTTTTGCAAAATAGTATAAAAAAAAAAGGTTTAGGGATAAGGGCTTTAGCGGTGACGAAAATGGAACCCTATATGTTTGTGTAAGACGGAAATCTGCACTAATAGCTGAATAATATAGGCTCAAAACCCGTAGATTGGTGCTTCTAGGATAAACGGGAAGCATGACTTGAAAAAGAGAAAGCTCTAAAACGAACGGAGGAGAGGACGTAAACATCTAGCCTGAAAACCCACCTTTTCAGACTCCATCATGGCCCATAGCACTTACCCTAACCCCTTAGATAGCATTTCTGTTGACTTAGATAGCATTTGACACAGACTTATAGCATGTTATGTTATGTAGACAGCACTATAATTGTATTGTATATAGTCATAGCACGCCATAGTACATATGTATAGCATAGTAGTAAATATGTATAGTTTATATGTATAGTGTATGTATAGTTTCGTTATATAGATATTCCACTGTTACTTTCTTAGCTTACGCATGTTTCATGATAAATGCTTTTATGTGATGTATTCCCATGCTTTTGTTCTTGCTTAAATGTAAGTCGCTCTGGATTAAGAGCGTCTGCTAAATGCCTAAATTGTAAATTGTAAATTGTAATCTACGTACATAAATCATCATGTTGGACCAGACTGGTCTTCATCGGGGCAAGCATCTTATTATCTTTTTCTAATCCGTAAAATCCTCAAATCAATTGTGAAACTATAACAGATACCACATGGAGACTGGAGAGAGATGGGTGTGGTATCCTGTGTAGCAGCTGGATTCTGTACCCATTGGATATATAGGATTTCATTTTTTTTACTACAGTTACAAATGTGTTTGATTTGTTTGGAGTTCTTTTATATCCTTTAAATGGAAGTGCAAACTATACAGTTGGGTGCAATTGTGTGCATGTACAGTAGGCTATAAATTATGCATTCTTAATTCAATAATCACAGTTTGAAAACTCACTTGTACTCCATTGGCTTTCTATGATTCAGTCTGAGAGTTGTGTTATATTATATAGAAGGTAGAACGTGGTAGGATGAGCTAATGAGGTAACAGTATATTATATAGAAGGTAGAACGTGGTAGGATGAGCTAATGAGGTAACAGTATATTATATAGAAGGTAGAACGTGGTAGGATGAGCTAATGAGGTAACAGTATATTATATAGAAGGTAGAACGTGGTAGGATGAGCTAATGAGGTAACAGTATATTATATAGAAGGTAGAACGTGGTAGGATGAGCTAATGAGGTAACAGTATATTATATAGAAGGTAGAACGTTGGTAGGATGAGCTAATGAGGTAACAGTATATTATATAGAAGGTAGAACGTTGGTAGGATGAGCTAATGAGGTAACAGTATATTATATAGAAGGTAGAACGTTGGTAGGATGAGCTAATGAGGTAACAGTATATCATATAGAAGGTAGAACGTTGGTAGGATGAGTTAATGAGGTAACAGTATATTATATAGAAGGTAGAACGTTGGTAGGATGAGCTAATGAGGTAACAGTATAGTACCTGCAGGGCTCCAAGGTTCTCCACCAGCTGCTCCGTGGTGGAGACTCCCAGCAGGACGCTGCTCACCCCCCTCACTGCGCAGGCACCAGGCTGGGCGAGAGACATTAGAGAGACATGGAGGGAGAGAGAGAGAGAGAGAGAGAGAGAGAGAGAGAGAGAGAGAGAGAGAGAAGCCACAGGGGGGGTGGAGAGACATGTACATACAGAGAGAGAGAGAGAGAGAAGCCACAGGGGGGGTGGAGAGACATGTACACACATAGAGAGAGAGCAGCCACGGGGTGGAGAGACATGTACAGAGAGAGAGAGAGAGAGAGCAGCCACGGGGTGGAGAGACATGTACAGAGAGAGAGAGAGAGAGAGAGCACAGCCACAGGGGGTGGAGAGACATGTACACACAGAGAGAGAGAGAGCAGAAATAGAGTGCATAATGTTAGCTGTGTAATAAACTGTCTTTCACTCGAAGGCAGAAAAAGCAATATCTCTCACTGAGTCACTGCACACCGTTTTCAATTATGCTTCTCCATGATCAATCCTCTGTTCATTTAAAAAGCTCAAATCTGGACCGTTTTCCCATCCTATGGGAGATTGGTATCCTGGTCGTACACACACACACACACAGTCACACACACACACACACACACACACACACACACACACATGCACGTGCACGCACGCAAGCTCTTCCAAGATTAGAATAATTATGTTGTGCTTCAGGCTGCAGTACTACTTGTCAGCCAGTAGGTGTCCTACCAGACACAGTGTATCTCAATAGAACAGTGGTTCTCAAACTATGTCATGTCAACGACCCCCAAACCGACATTAACCCATTCTGACCTGAGATCAGATTCATACGAGGTTTCCACTGGACACACACTGGTCTGATGAACCCATTCTGACCTGAGATCAGATTCTAGAAATGTCAGTCGCTCTTCGATTAAAAAAAAATAGCAGACCTACAAGCTCGTAGCGCGCCACTCGGTGGCGCGATATGAGCTTGTAGATCTGCTATTTTATATAGTTTTATTTTTAACTATAGTATGTGGACCCCCCATTTGAAAAGATACACCAGGGAGGATTCGTACGGCTCTAGCAGTGATTCTCAACCATTTTAATTTCAAGAACACCCAGTTATGCATGCATTAGACTATGGACCCCCCAATTTAATGGCAATTCTATCTCTGGGACCCCCAACTTATAAAACCACTGTTAATTTAACTCTGAGAGTGAACAAATCTCAGAGTTTTACAGACCCATTAAAGTGTACATTTGGTTCATAACGAAGTTATCTAATTTAGCTATATGTGACCCCCTGGAACTCCCTCATGTACCCCTAGGGGTCCCCGGACCCCACTTTGAGAACCAATACAATAGAAGAGCATACCGGATGTATTACATAATAGTTAAAATATAGCACTTTATTTCATCAAAAATAAGTTCCACATTTGCAGCTTTAATTGGAACTCTGAGTGCACGAGTGTATAACCACATGCAGGAGTTCCACATCCATTAAAGGAGAATTCCATGCTAGAATGCTAGAATTGAATGGGAATTGAATGGGGCTATGGGGTGTTATGCTAGTTCGCTTATTTCCATCGAAAGAAGTAGTAAAGTGTGCCGCTTGGGATATTATTTACATTATGAAGAGAGGATATATACAAAGAAATTATAATTTTGAGCGATGGAAATAAGCGAATTAGCACAACACCCCATAGCCCCATTCAATTACCATTCAATTCAATTGAATTCATTTAGGGCTTATGGTAGGGGAAACAGCCAATAAGGAGCTTTAGCACAAAATAACACCTGGACCTCTTTGGTGGGGACGTAACAACTACAAAGAAAGGTAAGAAAGCCTTTTAGTATGGAATTCTCCTTTAAACAATGAATTAATTTGTGTGTGTGTGTGTGTGTATTTATTTACCTATGGCTAGCTGTGCTGCAGTGCAGCCCATCCGGTCGGCCACTAGGTGGAGCTCTTTGATCTTAGCCAGCTGCCTGCGGCCCTCCTCGCTGGCCACTCTCTCCTTCAGCCACTGGTATCCCTGTGGGGGGGGGAAAGTAAAAGTATCAATACTGCAATGTAGAAATACTCTGTTACAATTAACCCATTCTGACCTGAGATCAGATTCATACGAGGTTTCCGCCGGACACACACTGGTCTGATGAACCCATTCTGACCTGAGATCAGATTCTAAAAAATGTCAGTCGTTTTTTTAGATTTTTCAATAGCTAAAGCATGACATGATGCTGACACCAAAAATGGGTGCCCGGTCAGAATGGGTTAAATGTCCGGGATTCAAAAAAAGTACAAAAGTATTGGTGTCAAAATGCAAAAAGTGGAAAAGTAAAAGTAGAAAGTTTGCTCACTAATGCAGAATGTCCTATTTCAAGTTTTCAAATGTATCAACATCCTTTGAAAATAGCAGATCTACAAGCTCACAATGTGTCGCGTCGCGACACATTGTGAGCTTGTAGATCTGCTATTTTCAAATGGCCGAAATGTATAAAAAAAAAATCAGAAACGGGTCTCATGTATTTCCTGTAGGCCGGAGACGACATATCTTTTGAAATTGATTGATTGAAATATTTATTAACAGTTTGTAGAATTTACAGTACATTTTAAGCACAAACTCAATACAAAGACTTACACTTGTTTACAACAGGGTCCACATTGTTCAATTCATCAAAACAATCTGCGGTGTAAACTTGTGGATCTTCCACTACATTGAATGGTAGAGTGACTGATGTTAGTCTGCCTCAAACGTTGCTCTTTTATACCTGCTTTTTACTAACACTAACTTTACAAAGATGCCCAGAACATCGGGATGAACCTGTGTAGTTTATGGCTGCTCCAACAGTAGTGGCAACAACATTCAACTTTGGAGAGAAACGGAATGTCAAAAAATACACTGCAGTGGCTGAACGCCAGAGACATACAGTAGAGTAATGGTTGAGACGAAGCAGTGAAAGGTCCTGAAAGATACATAACCAACCAAAGAGTCTTAACCAATACTGAACGGGAACCCATTTTGGTGTTAGCATCATGTTATGCTTTAGCTATTTAAAAATAGCAGATCTACAAGCTCATATCGCGCCACCGAGTGGCGCGATACGAGCTTGTAGGTCTGCTATTTTTTGAAAAATCGAAGAACGACTGACATTTTTTTAAATCTGATCTCAGGTCAGAATGGGTTCATCAGACCAGTGTGTGTCCAGTGGAAACCTCGTATGAATCTGATCTCAGGTCTGTTGTATGAACACAAGGCTGCTGTACTTTATACCTCATACTTTAATTAGTATGAGGTACCTTACAGCATATCAAAAAGCTCTGTTCTCCCAGAGCGCAGCAGACTCGGTGGCTAGGCTTAGCCAGTTTCTTGGGACATTTGTGGTTGTAGTGGCTACATTATGTCATTAAAAAAATGATGTTTTATTTGAGCGAATATCTTAGTTTTAAGCGTATAACTGCTGTATAATTGCAAAATTACACTCAAGGGTGTTCGTTATCGTCATTAATGCACTTCTGCTCTGCATTTCACATCACAGGCGTGCATTAACGACGATAAAGAACACCCTCGACTCGGGGTAATATTGCTTAATTGACTGCCTTGTCTGGCATGAGCAGGATTCCGCCCGAAAAGGGACTTGCTTGGAGATGTACTGTAAAGAAGTGACAATGCTACTCCACATTTCATAACATTTTACAGACACACAGGCTCCCTCCACCCCATTCCCTCTCCTTTATAGTCTCCTCCAAAATCTCAGTTAATTTAAAGGTGGTGTAAGTGGTATATTTTATATTATTTTAAAAGGGAATTTGTTGAAAACTAAAAGTTTATTTAAAAAGGTTAAATCTTTTTTACCCTCAAGGGTTCCTCGGGGGTTATAAGTGGACAAGTCTGTATAGGAATGATTGCTCTCCGAATACAGAGCTATTTAATACATTAAAAAAAAAAAAACATTATGTCCAAAACTTTTCAGGATTCAAATTCAAAAGCATCAAAAGTAGCAGATCTGCTACTTTTGAGTACAAAAGCTTTACAAGCTCGACACCGATTTTTGGAGCTTGTGGAGAAGGCGTCGGTTTGGCGGCGGGTTTGTTGTTGAAAAAGACATCAAGCCATAATGGCTATTTTTAGCACCACGGTCTGTCTGTGTCGCCTCTCGGGAGCATTCAGCAACTTTATTTTCACACCTTCCAACCCACTCCAGCGACTGCCAAGCCTGTAGCAGTCTGTTTATAGTGGAGAGATACCTTTACAGTCTGCAGTAATCTGTAGAGAGCCCCATGCACTGCACACACACACTCGCCCACTTCTGACTTCCTTCACATTTTTACAACCTACACTACAGACTACACCAGAGCTGTTGGGAGGCACTGGTGTGCCTATGGTGGCGTGGTGTTGGCTCGTGTGTGCTATAGCAACAGCCACCACCAGGCTCCGCCAAACTTTGTTCAACTCGACTGTCATTGCATCTCTGTATGCATTCATCATTTTATTTTACCGACGGCACGACGCCCCCCCCCCCCCCCCCCCCCCCCCCCAGTTGCGTTGTCTGCATAGTCTGGTTGGTGGAGAGATAACCTTTACAGTCTCGTAATCTGGTTGTACATGTTCAGAGCTATTCTGAAGCATGGGGGTGCCCCTTAGACTCTCGTAGACTGAACATGTCAGAATCGATAAATACATCTATACCAGAGTCTAAATCCTATTGCCCATTTTGCAGACCGCGGCCATGTTTCCATCAGCACTGGTTTTCACAGTAAAGCATAACGTCCTGCTGCCTCCTGCATTATGTGCTAATTCAAAACAGGTGGCAGTGTGAGTGATATCTAACGAGCACTTCCAAACTCCAGCACTTGGAAAAAAATAATCACCTGCAAGGACACAAAGTATAGCTCATAACATGTCTACAGTGGATTTCTATGAAACGAACACTTTGAGGATAGAAAGAGAATAATTCAAGCTTTCCGTATACAGCTGCAATGTTGGTGAGTTTGACTCTGTTTAATACAATCAGATAGGACTTTTCTGTTTGGATGAATGGGCTGCCAGTGGGAAGTTGCACCTATAGGTAGCACCTTGCCATTAACTTATATGGTATAAGATGGCCGCGGTCTGCATATGGAGAATAGGCTATACCTTTTACCGCCAGGATTTCACTGACCTTGATGGCGGCCCTGGAGATGTCGGGCACTCCCTCGCCGTACTTGCCCGTTATCAGCCCACATGCCAAAGGAGACCAGGTCATGGCGCCAACACCTGAGACACATTCCGAGGGAAAACACTTGTTTATTTTATTTTTGTCAAACGTGCAGTATACAGTGCATTGATTCTTGTAGTTTATGGTTTTGAACACTTTGTTGTTGTATTTTGCGTGTCTTAAGTAACATGTCTTATTACCTAACTTGAGTAAACTAAAGACCTGGAGGCGTGATCAATGCTCTTTGGCCACTCAGAATAGCCAAAGAGCATTGATCACGCCTCCAGGTCTTTAGTTTACTCAAGTTAGGGAATAAGAACTGGTACTTAAGACACGCAAAATACAGCCCTTTCATTCTTAAAATTGCACTTGCGGAGAAAACCAGGTGCAAACTATCTGGGTTATAAGAGGCAAGTTGCATAGTGCAGCCATAAGCTTATATAGTCAGTCTATACTTTGATGACCGAGGACCCCCCCCCCCCATCCCAGTGATTCTTTACCGTTTCAAGGACCCCCAGTTTGATAGGCATTAGGCCATACTTACATTTTAATTAAAGGGATATTTCACTTTCCCCCAAAAATGTGGGCGATTGTATCGTCTATACTCAGGCTTATATATGTGAACACCCCAGACAGTTTTTAAGTTACTCGATTCAGTATTTAGATATTTGATGTTCATTTTATCTGCCCCGCCCCCTTCCTGTATACAAACACAATTGTAACTTCAATTAAGTCCATCAAGCAACTTAAAAACAAAGAAAAAATATAAAAACATCACATAAGCCCGTAGACGATGAAATTATGTTTTGAATCCCTAGAACTCCAATTACAATTTTACAATTTAGGCATTTTAGCAGACGCTCTTAATCCAGAGCGACTTAC
Organism: Protomyctophum parallelum; assembly: GCF_964188405.1. Classification (NCBI taxonomy): domain Eukaryota; kingdom Metazoa; phylum Chordata; class Actinopteri; order Myctophiformes; family Myctophidae; genus Protomyctophum; species Protomyctophum parallelum. Next base: position 97,119,209 of record NC_139697.1, read on the forward strand.
ATCTTTCTTTCAATCATTTTATTTTTCCTTTTTGTACAAACCGACACATGACTCACATATACATACAGACTAACCGACATACCTACATACATACATTATACATACATACGTCCATACATCATCTTCTTCTTACTACTTAAATAATCATTCATGTAGTTTTAGAAATCATAAAGCCTTTGTTCTTAACATGAATAGTTCCTTAATTTGCCAAACCTCTTGATAATATTTCTGCGTATTCTACTCCCATGTATTCCACAACTGGTCCCCAAACCAAAAAGAATCCATCCATGTCTCCTTGGAGAACATGTGTGAGCCGTTCTAGTGGGAGCAGTTGTAGAACATTATGGAGCCAACTCGATACAGATGGAACAACATCCCCAATCCAACATTGTAGTATTGACAACCTAGCACAGTACCATAGTATATTCAGGATTCTCTTAAATCTGTTAAATTCAGGAATCGTTGGGTGTAAGCCCAAGATACATTGTAGGGGATCTAGTTCGATCCTTAGCCCTATTATAGTAGAAATTTCGTTCTTCACTTCCTCCCAAATTTTTTGGATTACTGGACAGTGCCACATTAGGTGCACATACGTGCCCACGTTTTCTTTACATTTCAGACATGTACCAGAGCAGTCTTTATCATATTTGCTCCTTTGATATGGAGTAGTTTGTAGTTTATGTATAATCTTGAATTGGATTTCTTGAGGCTTGTAGTTGCAGCATATCTTTTTACTATTTAACATAATGTTTTTCCATTGAAGGTCATTAATTGTAATTTGTAAGTCTCGTTCCCACGACTGCCTGCTGATGTTGGTATTAACGTTCTTTATGGAAATCAATTTTTGATATATATAACTTGTTTTTTTTTTCTTCAGCTGGCAGACCTGGTGAACAAGTCTCTCAATCTGCTCTGGTCCATGTCCTTCTTTATACTGGGGTATAGAATTTAGATAACTTCGAATTTGTAAATACCTAAAGAAATGTATCCGGGATAACCCATATTGATCCTGTAGTTGTCCAAAAGACTTCAAGGTACCATGCTGGTATAGATCATTTATCACCTGAATTCCTACTGTATGCCATTCCTTGAACCCAGGGTCATTACAAGAGGGGATAAAATTAGGGTTGTTAACAATCGGTGCATAAAAATAATATTTCTTCAACATTGAGAATGCCCTCTTTATGTTATTCCATGTATTCAGGGTGTTGTTCACAATAAAATTAGCCCCAATACCTGGTAACAATTTAGCATCAGTTATGAATGGTAGATTTGGTAGCACTATGGAGTTACAACCCTGTGGTACCAGATCCAACCATGTTGAGTTGGGGTCTTGTTCCACCCATTCTGCTAAATTGTTCACTACTGTTGCCCATTGATAATATTGAAAGTTGGGGACTGCTAATCCTCCCTTTTCCACTGGGAGCTGGAGCTTTTCCAGTTTCACTCTTGGGCGTTTATTTCTCCAAATAAATGCTGACATGGCCCTATTTACATCTTTGAAAAGACTGTTGGGTATGACGTTGGGTATCATTTGCATAGGGTATAAGATTCTAGGGAGTATATTCATTTTGATAATGGAGATACGTCCCAAGAAGGATATTGGAAGCTCCATCCATCTGGTTAGGTCCAATTTAATCTGTTTAATAACGGGGGTCAAGTTTGTCTTCACTAAATCCTCCAAGTGGTAAGGAATATATATCCCTAAATACTTGAAGCCTTTATCAGTCAGATTGATTGGAGATACTATATTATTTGGATCTCTTGTTCCCAGTGGTAGGGCTATGGATTTGCTCACGTTAATTTTATAACCAGAGAAAATACTGAATTCATTAATTATTTCTAATACAGCAGGGATAGTTCTCTTAGGGTTGCTAAGAAAAAGTACTTACAAAAAGTACTTACATCTAAGCAAGAACAAAAAAGCATGGGAATACATCACATAAAAAGCATTTATCATGAAACATGCGTAAGCTAAAAAAGTAACAGTGGAATATCTATATAATGACACTATACATATAAACTATACATATATACTACTATGCTATACATATGTACTATGACGTGCTATGACTACATACAATGCAATTATAGTGCTGTCTACATAACATGCTATAAGTCTGTATCAAATGCTATCTAAGTCTACAGAAATGCTATCTAAGGGTGTAGGGTAAGTGCTATGGGCCATGATGGAGTATCCAATCTACACTGTAATTAACCCATTCTGAACGGGCACCCATTTTGGTGTCAGCATCATGTTATGCTTTATCTATTGAAAAATAGCAGATCTACAAGCTCGTATCGCGCCACCGAGTGGCGCGATACGAGCTTGTAGGTCTGCTATTTTTTGAAAAATCGAAGAGCGACTGACATTTCTAGAATCTGATCTCAGGTCAGAATGGGTTAATCAGACCAGTGTGTGTCCAGTGGAAACCTCGTATGAATCTGATCTAAGGTCAGAATGGGTTAAAAATATATATCACACCTGTGGCGGGCGCTCTTATCATCGTACAACATCATGATAGGTCACATTCCGTGCTCAGCCAATCAGGTCATTTCCGTGTTACAAACACACACAGAGCTGGGCATGTGGGAGGGGGCTATATAGCGCCCCATCAAACATCTAGCTGGATTTAACTCTGAGAGTGTAGAAATGGACCCCCTCCCGACCGTCCACACCCCTGGGGGTCCTTGGACCCAAGTTTGAGAACCAATGCTTAACACATTCTGACCTGAGATCAGATTCAAAAAATGTCTTCTACATTCCTGACAGTTTTCCATTCTGACCTGAGATCAGATTCTAAAAATGTCTTCTATGTCAGTCGCTCTTCGATCTTTCAAAAATAGCAGACCTACAAGCTCGTATCGCGCCACTCGGTGGCGCGCTATGAGCTTGTAGATCTGCTATTTTTCAATAGCTAAAGCACGACATGATGCTAACACCAAAATCAAATACCTCATGTTTCTGTATCAGTGGTGCTCACTATTTCACGTCAAGGACCCCCAGAATTATATGTAATTGTCGCCGACCCCCATCTGAAAATATGTTGTTCCAGGGACCTCCCCCCCCCCCCAGAAGCAAAGATTTGAGTTAAAAACCTTCACTCTGAAATAATATATATTCAATGATTTGTGCCACATTTTCATGATAAAAATAAATAAATAGCAGACCTACTGTACAAGCTCGTATAGTGCGCGCGGCACTTGGTGCCGCGCGCACTATACGAGAGCTTGTAGATCTGCTATTTTTCAATAGCTAAAGTATAACATAATGCTTAAAACACCAAAAGGGGTTCCCGAGACCTATGGTAAACGAGACCTACTTTATATCTCTCTACACAACATGATCCAACAAGCTCGTCATCGCCCTCTTTTAATTAAATCACATTAATTAAATCGTCGTCGATACCCCGGCCCTCCCGCCCACCCACCCCCCAAAGCCCCAAATAAAAATTAGATTTGGATTAAGCGATGGTGGTGTGAAATTAGCCCTTATTTGTCATGCTAAATATACACGGTTGACGAGGTTTCACTTGAACATGGGACGAGTCCTGAGGGCCCAGTTGGTCACATGGTTCTATATTAAGCAGCAGACGGCCAGCTGGGATTCACATTTTCTATTTTCCTTATTTTCCCCTTATTTCTTTATACCGTGGCTCCAAAGGGAACAGTTTGTCTGTATGTATAATGTAGCGTGTGCGTGTGTGTGCATGCGTGTGTGTGTGTGTGTGTGTGTGTGTGCTCGCGCGCGCATGTGAGATTTAGCCTCAAAACCAAACGAATATGTTGTTATTGTAGCCTATAAGACTCTGTCCATAATTCCATGCTGTAATGACGTGGTACCTCAGGAGAGATAACAAATATCTAAATAACAATTCTTCTATACATGCTCTAATTGTGTCTTCTTTTAAATCAAGTAATGCAGGTGTTTAACAAAAATCACACCCGTGTGAAGTGAGGGGCGCTCTTATCACACGTCATCATACATCATCTCATTCTGGCCAATCACAATTTGCGTCCTCACCTTTGTCTTCGATGTTTGTGTTTACGCAATGTTTGTGTTTACACAAACACTCAAAGCTGGACATAGGAGGGGCTGGCCCCTCAATAATTTTACTCTTGAGAGTGTAAAGGGTCCATTTGGTTTCATTTTATGTCAGGGTAGTTGCAGGTCAGTCTACGACTCACCAACTTGGCCTACATGTGACAGCATGTCTACGTCACACGTAGGCCCGCTAACCTATATAAGTGCTGACCCCACACAGTAGGACTGCATGGCCTTCAAGTCATTCATTCAAGGTATTCAGGACTGGGTTCTTTTACGGGTATAAACCTATACAATTGTGTGAAATGTTTCGTTGGACGGTGCACCTAAAAAGGCTTCCAAAGCCGCAGTGTGATGCTGCTGTAGCAGTGGACCACAAAGTGTACTGCTTTAGAGGAGACTTTATCGAGTCCGAGCGTCGGACTGAAGTGCATGTCTTCAACACAGTGTCTTTGTGCTGGACCAAGCTGCCCCCAGAGACACCCGGAAGAGGACAACGTCCCCTTGAGGTTCACCCCATGCTCACCAGCCGCACAGCTGTGCTGATCGACCCTTACGTCTACATCTGGGGGGGAAGGACTGACACGGGGGGCTACAGCACTGTGCTTTATGCATTTGATGTCGACGAGCACAGAATGCTCACACGCAAGACATCTGGGACTGCTCCAGGGGGGAGGCACGGCCACTTAGCCTGTGCCTCTGGGAAGGTCATGTTTATCTACGGAGGATGGAACCGTCTGACTGCAGGATGGAACCCTGGATGCACTGATGGCATGTACAAGCTGGACACCAACACAATGGTCTGGACTTTAATTCATACCAGAGGCACTAGACCACCGGATTTATCATGTCACTCTGCCACCATCATCGGGACAAAGATGTTTGTATTTGAGGGCTACAGTGACCAGTACGACTACGACAACCTCATTGTGTTTGACACAGAGGCCAACGTTTGGATGGACACTGCATCAATCCAAGGAAAAGGAGGCCATTCCGCCTTTTCCTACAATGGAGAGCTGTACATATTTGGTGGCAGGAACCCTGAGCAGTACTTAAATCTGTGGAAAATCAGTCCAGCGACCTTCACCTGGAAGAAGGTTGAGTCCAAAGGGAATGTTCCAAATTCAATCTCTCAGATTCAGATGCTTCTATTCAGAGGCATGATGCGCTGTTACATGGTGGCAGATCGTATCATCCTCTTTGGAGGAGCCAAAGATGACACGTGCATCTTAGACTTAAGTCCTAGTCTGAAGACGTTCTGCAAGCTGTCAGTTATTCAGTGCGGTCTGGATCAATCTGAACTCCCACACAACATCAGGTGGGAACTGGCAGCCATGACTACCAACAGACTACCAACAGCCAATAGAAGGAATCAATGTTTCAATTAATCAATTTTTTGTGTGGCTTTCGCCTATATTTTATATCTTTTATGGACACTAGGCTGACAGGAAATGGGGAGAGAGATGGGGGGGAAGACATGCAGTAAAGGCCGTCGGGATCGGGAGTCGAACCCGCGGCACACTGTCAGACTGGACTACCAGCCAAAGTGCCTGGACCACTGAGCCACGGCCCAGGAAATGTTCCCTTCATTGTCAATGGATTTACAAAACAAACAGTGAACTAAAGACAAAACATTAAACCTGTGTATAGCGCCCCTCAAAAAGGCAGCAGACGACAAGTTGTGTCCGCAGACTGTAAGACAAACGGACGTGGGTTCTACAGACACGTTTTGAAGCCACTTTTTTATGGCAAATTCAAATTCGTCGGAAATGACTGCTATTGTCTGCGAACTGCAGCAAGGGGCGGGTCTTCACTCGCCGTAGGACCAGTAGAAGCCCGAGAAGCATTTATAGCCACGCCTTCTGAATATGCCAAAGCAGAGACTGAAACGCAGACACTTCTCTAGCGAAGCCAGAATACTCCTCACCAGCCCTGGAAACATTTTTAGCTTTGGTCACATGACGGAGACCATGTTTGAATTGTACGGTGAACGCTTCCCTCAAGCACGTTCCCAGCTCGGGCCAGATATCTCTAAATTAACCCATTTAGACCTGAGGACGATTAAAAGAATGTCTGAAAAACCCTATGTTTTCTTATGTCAGTCGTTCTCAAACATTTTCATGTCAAAGACCCCCAAAAATATATGTAATTGGCCACCGACCCCCATCTGAAAATGTTGTTCCAGGGTCCGTCCCCCCAGAAGCAAAGCTTTAAAGTTAAAAAAGTTTGCTCTGAAAGAATATATATAAAGATTTGTGCCACATTTTCACGATTTTTCTACAATAATAGGAGATTATACTATAGGAACTAGGAGAAATATTATTTTTTTCAAAAAAAAAGTGTACAGAAAGTGTTAAAAACAATGTTTTTATGTGGCCAAACCCACCAGTTCATAATATAGCCGCGTCGAGCTTGTGGTTTTTCAGCATGCATTTCCAGCATGCAACCAAGTGTAAGATGACTTATACTGGATCTCTAGCCCATTCTGAACGGGCACCCATTTTGGTGTTAGCATCATGTTATGCTTTACCTATTGAAAAATAGCAGATCTACAAGCTCATAGCGCGCCACTCGGTGGCGCGCTATGAGCTTGTAGATCTGCTATTTTTGAAAAAATCGAAGAACGACTGACATTTTTTAGAATCTGATCTCAGGTCAGAATGGGTTCATCAGACCAGTGTGTGTCCAGTGGAAACCTCGTATGAATCTGATCTCAGGTCAGAATGGGCTAGTACACTAGTCCCTTCTTACATTTTAGTCTACTATTTTATTTGTTGACGAGACCGACACCGTCACGGCCCGGACCCGGCAGTGGAGAGTCATAATTCCATAAGGATGCACTCGCTCCTTCTGTACATCTGGGGGCGAGTCAGTTGCTGATGCGTGGAACTATACAGCTACGGTGCTTTATTATCCGCGCGGGGTTAGTTAGGCACACGGCGCCTTGTTGTTTGACTCCAGTCTGAGGTTTTTTTATACATGTAATGAGTCACTTTTCTTTCCAAAACTATATTCCGATGATTCATTCATGTGAGCCGTGATTTCGACACCTGCTTTGCATGCCGTTTATACTCCACTCTGTGACGAGACCATTTGTGACATGGCTGCAAAAAACCTCATGCTCAATATTTCATGTCAAGGACCCCAAAAATTATATGTAATATGCCCCCCCCCCCCATCGGAAAATATATCACGTTGTTTAAAAAATATAAAGCTCATAGCGCGGCACTCGGTGAGCTTGTAGATCTGCTATTTTTCTTTTCTTTCTTCTCTTTTTTTTTTCAACAGCTAAAGTATAACATAATGCTTTAAAACACCAAAAGGGTTTCCCGCCCCAAAATGGGTTAAATAGGTACATGGCAGGGGTATGAAAATGAATCCAGGGTGAACAAGGCTGCAGAAAGTCAAGGAGTGGCGTCGTCATTCCAACGAGCTACAGACATTATAGTCCTACTCAGTGTTGATTTCCTCGACTGAAACTAAGACGAAAAATGTTCGTCGACTACCTTTTTTCACTGACGAAAACTAAATGGAAACTAAGCCATGATGACTAAAACTAAGACTAAATATATATCGTCGACAAATAGAAACTGGACTAAAAATGACTAGTGGGCAAGAGATCCAGTATAAGTCATTTTACACTTGGTTGTAGTGAGCTTGTCGATCGGCTATTTTCAGCAAGTGTAAAAACAGTCATTACGACGGCATCAAGGCCAGACAAAATACAGTAACTGTATCGAAATATCTATTTTAATTTAAAAAAAATCAAAGTATATCGATATGTAAACAAGCAAATATCGTACCGTATATCGTTTGACTTTGTATCGTATGGTTTTGCAATGGAAATAATCGGTATCGGATCGTTTTGCAATTTCTTTTTTTTTTTTTAAGATATTTTTTTTTGCGGCTTACGCCTTTTATTGATTTTTTAAGGGACAGATAGTAGGCTGACAGGAAACGTGAGAGAGATGGGGGGATGACATGCGGTAAAGGCCGTGTCGGGTTCGGGAGTCGAACCCGCGGCACACCGCGACTGGATCACCAGTCCGGTGCCCAGACCGTTACGCTACGGCCTGGGCCCGTTTTGCAATTTCATCAATACTAAGTACTTGTGCATTACATTTAGCAATTTGAAGGAGAAAAAATAAGAAAAGATGGGTTTAAAGGGATTGTGACATAAAAAAAAAGGTTTTGGAATTGTTCTTGTGTTTTTAGGTTTTCTAATCTCAATTGCACCCAAAAAATATGAACTTTTAACATTCAGTAGATTTTCTGTGATCTGGGGTTTTCTGGCTCAAACAGGTGCTCTGATTTGCCGGCAGTAAGTGACATCACTTACTGCAAATCCCATATATGTCAATGGGATTTGCCAGCAGATGTCACTGTTTCACTGTGTTGCCTGTTTTCATTGTAGCTCAAAAGGCCCAAAAAACCCCAAAGAAAACTTCAGAAAACCACAGAAAATCCACTGAATGTTCAAAGTTCAGGTTTTTTGGGTGTAATTGAGGTCATAAAACCTAAAATAAAAAATAAAAATAAAAATAAATGAAAATGAATGTCATAAAACCTTTAATTACTTTTCCATTCCATATCGCTACACTTGGTCTATCGATACATGTGTGTATTCTGTTCATGTCAAGGCGTGGGTTTGTCCATATATGTGTTCAAATACAGTGTCCAGAGAATCACTGTGTTTACTTATTTATATCCATAATAATAAATCTTTCCTTTAAGAAAACCTGCCTTATCCACATGTTTCACACATATTTAATGTATTTGCTAAATAGTTACTGTACCGTTTTCAAATAATTTAATGGTAACGCATCGTATCACCATAACGAACCAATATCGCCCGTGTATCGCATCGTCAACCATGTACAGAGATACGTATCGTATCGCTGTTAACCCATTCTGACCTGAGATCAGATTCATACCAGGTTTCCGTCGGACACACACTGGTCTGATGAACCCATTCTGACCTGAGATCAGATTCTAAAAATGTCAGTCGTTCTTCGATTTTTTTCAAAAATAGAAGACCTACAAGCTCGTATCGCGCCACTCGGTGGCGCGATATGAGCTTGTAGATCTGCTATTTTTAAATAGCTAAAGCATAACATGATGCTGACACCAAAATGGGTGCCCGGTCAGAATGGGTTAAAATGTATCGCTACACCCCTAATACATGTGCCCATGAGACATTTTGGCCGATATCCGATATAATTAATTGCTGTTATGGCCGATAACTGATATTACCAATGTCGATATCTATTATTTCTGTATTGAAAAAATATAATAATTTTGTCCATTCTGAAAAATACATGTAACATATGGTATCTGCACTGCGAGCTTAGGCAAGTCAGATTTAATTTAAAATACCTTTTTATATTTAATATTGTGAGCTTGTAGATCTGTTCATGCTGTTACTTTGGGCATGTTTATCTGTAAAGACAGACCGATTAATCGGACCGATTGATTAATCGGTCTGATTGATTAATCGAATCGATGCTGATTAATCTAAAAAAACAACTCAAATCGACCGATTTGTTTGCCGATTAACCCATTCTGAACAGGAACCCATTTTGGTGTTAGCATCATGTTATGCTTTAGCTATTGAAAAATAGCAGATCTACAAGCTTGTAGGTCTGCTATTTTTTGAAAAATCAAAGAGCGACTGACATTTTTTTAATCTGATCTCAGGTCAGAATGGGTTAATCAGACCAGTGTGTGTCCCAGTGGAAACCTCGTATGAATCTGATCTCAGGTCAGAATGGGTTAATCTCCCATCACTAATACATACAGTACAGTACAGTACATACTGTACGTATATGTGTGTGTAACTATGCACTGTAACACTGCATGGATGACCTCATCTTGAACTCCATCTTGTTTAATATCAATGTCGACTCGTTCTTTCTGCTTGGATTAATGATCGATGCTAGGCCTGTCACTTCCACGCAGCGCTGACTGACTCACTGTGTGTGTGAGTGTGTGTGTGAGTGTGTGTGTGTGTGTGTGAGTGGAGAGCAGCTGCCCCCTGCTTGAGGTTTCATCATGCATGACAGTCACAGGCCCACAGACGTCCCCCCCCCCCCCCCCCCCCCCCACCCCCACCCCTCGAGCGATAGAGGGGGGAAATACAGTATGTTGTTCATGAGTAGCTGCCCAATAATAGGCCATTTTCAGTTCACTTCTATAGACCGATTCCGTAGCGGTTTCATGGTCGCAGCCTACGTATTTCCTGTAGGCGGACTCGACGTAGCTGCGGGGGTAAAACCCTCACCAGGCGCACCTCTTCCACTACAGTGAACGGCAGAGTGACTGATGTTAGTTTGCCTCAAACTTTACTCCTTTACCTGCTTTTTTACTAACACTAACATTACAAAGATGCCCAGAACATCGAGATGAACCTGTGTAGTTTATGGCTGCTCCAACAGTAGTGGCAACATAACAAATAAAATAAAACGGAATGTCTATATCCACCGCGATGGCGGAGACCAGAGCCATTGAGCAATGGTTGAGACAAAGCAGTGAAAGATACATAACGCCAGTCTTACCCAATACCAAATATTTCTGTTTTATTAACACAAGGCTGCTGTACTTTATACCTCATACTTTAAATGCTTAGTATGAGGTATAAAATACAGCAGCCTTGTGTTCATAAAACAGAAAGATTGGGTATTGGGTAAGACTGAAATTATGTATCTTGCAGGATTCTTCACTGCTTTGTCTCAACCATTACTCAATGGCTCTGGTCTCAGCCATCGCGGTGGATATTAGACATTCCGTTTTATTTTATTTGTTATGTTGCCACTACTGTTGGAGCAGCCATAAACTACACAGGTTCATCTCGATGTTCTGGGCATCTTTGTAATGTTAGTGTTAGTAAAAAAGCAGGTAAAGGAGTAAAGTTTGAGGCAAACTAACATCAGTCACTCTGCCGTTCACTGTAGTGGAAGAGGTGCGCCTGGTGAGGGTTTTACCCCCGCAGCTACGTCGAGTCCGCCTACAGGAAATACGTAGGCTGCGACCATGAAACCGGTACGGAATCGGTCTATATGTCTTCTAAATCGTTGACAGTTTTCTGAAAAACCCATGTTTCTATGTCAGTGGTTCTCAAGCATTTTCATGTCAAGGACCCCCACAAATGTATCTTAATTGGTCGCCGACCCCCCCATCTGAAAATATGTTGTTCCTACAGGGACCTCTCACCAGAAGCTAAGATTTGAGTTAAAAACGTTCGCTCGGAAAATAATATATATTCAAAGATCTGCACTACATTTTCAAAAATAGCAGACCTACGAGCTTGTAGATCTGCTATTTTTCAATAGCTAAAGCACGACATGATGCTTAAAACGCCAAAAGGGGTTCCCGCCCAAAATGGGATAGAGGACTTCTTCTTCTCCCTTCTGGCTCGAGGGAACGTTACAGTTTGTATTTCTGTTCGCCTTTTAGACGTCGTAATCTCAAATTGCGCAGGACAGATATGAGAAAATGAGTTTGAAATACCTTAAAAATACAAAAGATTTCTTTTGTATTTTTAAGGTATTTCAAACTCACTGACATTTGATTATAATAAAAAATATATATTTATTTATTTATTTTACAAAATAACGGAAATAGTTTCCATTGTGGTCCCATGTATTCAATTCATCAAGTTCATTATTAGCCCAAATTCAAGGTCCCTTGTTGCTGAGTGTCAAACAGGGCAGAATTGAGTACCATTTTTGAGTCATATGAAAGCAGGGAATCATAGCTTCAAATTGACATATTGGTTGTTCAGTTTGACCTTGAGTTGAGAAAACAGGCTTGAAAGGTTCACTTCTGTGGACTCCAGGGGGGCAGTCAGCCAGATATTTCGTGAAGCCTCATTTGAAATCGGTAGTTCATATAATGGCCTGTTGTGGCGCTGGACTCATGGACCCAAAAAGCCCCATAGCTCCATAGAGGCCCATGTATTTTGGCCCAACTTCACCTAGACTGTATTACCTTAATAAACATGGTCATGAATACTTTCTTCTTCCAGTCACTAGTTTAAAGTCTCATTTCTAATGTCATAATATTCTTTTTGGAAAATTATGGTCCCATTAATTAAAAAAATGACCATAAAGTCGCGTATGTTCTGAGGGGCGTGGCTACCGTTACAGTCTATGATCGGGATTCTCCTCCCACTCGAGTCAAAATAAAAACCAACAGAGAAGAAGGGGGGAAGTCCCGCCTCGTTTTCTGGGCAGCCAATGACCAGCTGGTCCAAAACGGAGCCAGCCAATGGCCAGCTGGTACCAAACGGATCTAGAAAGATGGCGACTTACATCAGGAATTAGCATATTATTACAGGCTTCATTTTACGTTCATGTTAGATCCGGGGAACGCTTTGTCCATATTTTTTACAGTCTATGGTGGACTCTAACATTACACCTAGCTACATGTTTAAGCATTTATTTCATATTTACATGGCGATTTCAGCTCTGACATTAATTTCAGACATGCTCTAGTATGTGAAGTCTGCCTGTGCTATTAACTCATTTTGAAAAAGCTGGTGAAAAGCTCTGGTCACAGTTGATCTATAAGCGGAAATGTATGGATATTTTTCAACTTGGAAACGACTGACGATTAGCCTATATGCAAAAATAGCTGTGATTATGTCAAATAATTGCGATTGGACAATTATTTAATAATTGTGACAGGCCTAAGCCGTAACACTTGCCCTAGCCTTGACGACATGTAATTCAGATGGCATGTTATATAGAAAGTTGCCAAGTTAATTTGTTGACCTGTGTAGTACATATTTTTTTGTAATATACTGTTTAGACTGATGATGAATGGTAAATGGTGCCTTTATCCAAGGCGCTTTACATAGACTGTGCATATACACATTCACACACCCATTCATACACCGATGGCAGGCGGAAACCATGCAAGGCACCGACCTGCACATCAGGAGCAATTAGGGGTTCAGAGTCTTGCTCAAGGACACTTGGACACTAACTCTACATGGGGGAGCCCGGGTTCCAACATCCGGCCACTCTAACTCTAGTAAGTTGTAAATGGTGCTGTAAGTGTAAGCCACTGTGGTTGGAAACACTGCAAACAACAAGTAAGACGCGCAAACGCGGGAAGCGAACGCAGCTCGTAAATGGCAATAACAACAATTAGAATAAATTACATACTTTTTTAAGGTTTTCTTTTTAAAGTTCTCTTTTTTGTGTTTTTTTAAGATTTTATTTTTAAGTTAAGTTTTTTGAAGTTAAGTGTTTTTAAAGTTTTTTCTTTTTCATTTTAAGTTAAGTTTTTTTTAAGTTAAGTTGTGTGTGTGTGTGTGTGTGTGTGTTTGTGTGTGTGAGAGTGCGTGCGTGCGTGTGTGTGTGTGTGTGTTTTGTGTGATACAGCTGCGCCCTCTGGTGGCGGGCGGGTGGTGTAACAGCGGGACAGACACACACACACACACAGACATGATCTGCAGGGTCTCATAGTTAGTGCTCATTGCATTCGCAATAATATGCATTTGCATAGGAAAAGGAACGTTAAAACCACCTGGAGCAAAACGACTAAACAAACGGACAAATCCTGCGCCGGGTGTTGGGAGGTCCACATCTAAATAAGTAATAATGAAGTAAAACCTATAATAATGATAGTAAATAAAGCTGCTGCTGATTTAGAGAAGGAAGAACATTCCCCGTTTTCACACCTCAGACATAACGGTGTGTCCCCGAAACTGTACTAATAATACCCTTCAAATGTTGCTGCTGCTGTTGTTGTTGTTGAAGCTACATGGCGTGTGTGTGTGTGTGTGTGTGTGGGTGTGTGTGTGTGTGTGTGTGTGTGTGTGTGTGTGTGTGTGTGTGTGTGTGTGTGTGTGTGTGTGTGTGTGTGTGTGTGTGTGTGTGTGTGTGTGTGTGTGTGTGTGTGTGTGTGTGTGTGTGTGTGTGTGTGTCTCTGTCTGTCGTGCGCATAACTGAGCATCTCAACAGCTCAGAACAGACTGTTCTCGTTCTGAAATGTTGAAGCATTCGTTAGTCAACATCCTGCTCAGATGGGCCACAGTCAGCTGCTGATAACATAAAGAGCTCTATATAACAGTAGAACTGACCAATCGTGTGGTAGAGCTCTAAATAACAGTATAGAACTGATCTATATCTTGTGGTAGAGCTCGGGCAGTAGAACTAACCTATCTTGTGGTAGAACTCGGGCAGTAGAACTGACCTATCTTGTGGTAGAACTCGGGCAGTAGAACTAACCTATCTTGTGGTAGAGCTCGGACAGTAGAACTGACCTATATCTTGTGGTAGAGCTCTATATAACAGTATAGAACTGACCTGTCTTGTGGTAGAGCTCTAAACAACAGTATAGAACTGTCCTATCGTGTGGTAGAGCTCTAAATAACAGTAAATAACTGACCTATCGTGTGGTAGAGCTCTAAATAACAGTAAATAACTGACCTATCGTGTGGTAGAGCTCTAAATAACAGTAAATAACTGACCTATCGTGTGGTAGAGCTCTAAATAACAGTAAATAACTGACCTATCGTGTTGTAGAGCTCTAAATAACAGTATAGAACTGACCTATCTTGTGGTAGAGCTCGGGCAGTAGAACTGACCTATCTTGTGGTAGAGCTTGGGCAGTAGAACTGACCTATCTTGTGGTAGAGCTCTAACAGACCTATCTTGTGGTAGAGCTCGGGCAGTAGAACTGACCTATCTTGTGGTAGAGCTCGGGCAGTAGAACTGACCTATCTTGTGGTAGAGCTCGGGCAGTAGAACTGACCTATCTTGTGGTAGAGCTTGGGCAGTAGAACTGACCTATCTTGTGGTAGAGCTCGGGCAGTAGAACTGACCTATCTTGTGGTAGAGCTCGGGCAGTAGAACTGACCTATCTTGTGGTAGAGCTCGGGCAGTAGAACTGACCTATCTTGTGGTAGAGCTCGGGCAGTAGAACTGACCTATCTTGTGGTAGAGCTCGGGCAGTAGAACTGACCTATCTTGTGGTAGAGCTCGGGCAGCTGCACCTCCACCTTGTCCCTCTGGAAGTAGTGGTACTCCGCCTGCTCACACACAGGTGGGATGAGGTTGAACTGCCGGGCCACAGAGTACGCCTCCTGGTGGACACACACAGAAACACACACACACACACACAGCACCACTTGTTAAACAACCCTTGAATCTATAGACCAGTGGCTCCCAAAACTGGGGGTTGGGACCACCACGGGGGGTCCCCACATAATAATAATAATAATAATAATAATAATAATAATAAAACTTTATTTGTATAGCACCTTTCATGACATGAAATGCAGCTCAAAGTGCTTTACAGAACAATGGAGAATAAAAGAAAAGCAAGGCAACGACATTAAAAAACAAGCAGTAATGCAGTACAGTGAGGACATGAAAAATAAAAAATAAAAGATCAATTAAAGGCAATGTTGTAGAAGTGGGTCTTGAGCTGAGCTTTAAAAATGTCTACAGAGGCTGCCTGACGAAGGTACAGTGGGAGCTTGTTCCATGCCGACGGCCCGTAGAAGCAAAAAGCTGCTTCCCCGTATTTTTTAGTTGCCATTTTTTTGGGCAAAGCGAGCAGGCCAGCAGTGGAAGACCTTAGCGGGCGGTTTGGGACATATTTAGGCAGGCAGTCATGTAGGTAGGAAGGTGCGAGACCATTGAGAGCTTTATAGACAAGTAAAATAATTTTAAAATCAATCCTAAAAACAACCGGAAGCCAGTGCAGTGATGCCAAAACTGGAGTAATATGTTCTCTCATCTTAGTTCTAGTTCCAAATGACTTTTCCCCACCGACAGTAAAGTGTCATTTTGAGGACTTTTAAGACAGGCTGCCTTTCTGGCATTCATCATAAGTATAACTGATGTTTGCAGCAAAGGAGCCAGGCAGGCACGTCCACGAGTCTGTGACACATTCTGAGAAGTCTTAGATCTTCCTTCAGACGACTTTCGAGGAGGGAGATCTTAAGAGTCTCCGAGTGTCACCGTGGCGGTGTTCTGTGTAACTCACCGTGGTGGTATTCTGTGTAACTCACCGTGGCAGTGTTCTGTGTAACGTCAACAACTTCAGCTTTCCTCGTGTCACGCCACAGCCTTACTGTACATCTTGAGATGAATAATATACTGTATCCATATTGCACTTAGTTTGAATGCATCAGCACTTTACCAATGTCAGCCTGGAATAAACTTCCATTCGAGCTCAGACACGCACCCTCTGTAGACATTTTTAAATCTCAACTCAAGACTCACCTCTTCACTCTTGCTTTTAGTTGAGTTTTACTATGCACGTTCCTACCCTGTCCTGACTGATTTGCTGCATGTGGTGTTTTTATTTGTTTTTATTTATTTTATGTTCTTATATTCAATTTTGTTCTTTGCCATTGTTCTATCATTTTAACTACTTGTGTTTCATTGTATTATATTTTTGTGTCCTGCCCTGTGAAGCACTTTGAGCTGCATTTATGTATGAAAGGTGCTATACAAATAAAGTTTATTATTATTATTATTATTATTATTATGTCTGCTCTCTCTCTCTCTCTCTCTATCTCTCTCTCTCTCGCTCTCTCTCTCTCTCTCTACTTCTTTTTAATGTTTTTTTCATGCCTTTGCCTCTTTTTTTGTGTGTCTGTATTTAACCCAATTTGACCTGAGATCAGATTCTAAAAATGTCTTCTACATCCTTCTACAACAGTTTTCAGTTTTCTAAGCTATGTTTCTATGTCAGTCGTTCTTCGATTTTTCAAAAATAGCAGACCTACAAGCTCGTAGCGCGCCACTCGGTGGCGCGCTATGAGCTTGTAGATCTGCTATTTTTCAATAGCTAAAGCATAAGATGATGCTAACACCAAAAGGGGTTCCTTCCCGAAATGGGTTAAATGTGACAACAAATGAAGTAACGGATATACATTCTGATTCTGAAGGTGAACTTGAGTTTCGTACAACAAGCTTCCAATTGTGTGTGGTTTAATTCCCCTTCCCAGGGAAGGGAAGAAGAGTATAGCAGAGATAGAAAGAAAGAACATGACATATCCAGCTATTCCTGATATGAATATGAATATAATGAAGGACCTGGCGTGGCATTGTGAAATCCTAGCCCTCCAAGCAGAACCCAATGGTACTGAAGTTTCTGACATTTTTGACGACCCAGACCATGGGGTCCTGTTCCAGCAGTACCATGCCACCTGGTACGCGGACATAAATACAACATAAACACCGTGAATACGGCCTGTCTGCGCTCTTTTACGGCTTTTTTTTCCTCTGAGGGCTTCTGAATCTGTGAACTTTTAAGTACCTATACATACCGCTGCGAATATCTCCTGTGGCGCGGAAGCCGTTAAGTATTTTTAATCTTTGTTTGACCGATTTGGTCGCTTTGATTATTCTCTTCCTTCCTTGTTTATCGACACCTCATTGTACCGCCTATTTGGCTAGCTAGTGGCGCTATAGCTATGACAGAGCAGATCAGAGGCAGGGACGTAGCCGCACAAGCCAACCGCACACCGGGAGGCGGTACAATAAACGGTAAACAAACAAGAAGAAATAAAGCGACCAAATCGGTCAAACAAAAGGTTTGTATAGGTACTTGTAGTTCACGAATTCAGAATAACTCAAACAAAAAAAGGCTGTCAAACGCCGCAGATACGATGTTACGGAGCATATTTATGTCCGCTTTCCAACATTCCCATACGAAAATATAAATATGGACAGGGACCCTACAATTAAGCGACATCCAAATTTCAGAAAAGCTTTATGGAGGGTTCCGAGAGGGGCTAGTGAAATGATGATTACAAAATAATAATACAAAATAATGAAACTGTCCCAGAACATGAGACAGCGGTTTCAGTTCTAAACATAAAATAATATTAAATGTGGTTTTGCTTGTTCAACATTTATGATCATACTTGGATAAAAAGGTTGATTTCATTATGAATAAATATAATTAAAAAAACGACAATAAAAACATTAAAAGGTTATATCACAAGGTAAAAATAATGCACCCTTTGGAAGGGAGTGAGTCACATGATCAGAGTGTCACCTGTCAGTAAGGGGTCAGAGGTTGAACTGACTTCCTGGAGAGAAGTTGTATTGTTTGGGAACGTCAGATAGAGACTATAATTTATAATATACTGTAATTCATCTGCACATGGTTCAAAGGTACAGTACATATTCTTTATTGTGTTCCTGTGATTGTGTGATATTCGCTTGTTGTGGATTGCTTAACCCATTTTGACCCCGACAGTTTTCTGAAAAAGCTGTTTCTATCTCAGTCGATCTTTCAAAAATAGCAGACCTACAAGCTCGTAGCGCGCCACTCGGTGGCGCGCTACGAGCTTGTAGATCTGCTATTTTTCAATAGCTAAACCAAAAGGGGTTCCCTCCCAAAATGGGTTAATATGTTGCAATGTGTAGAACTGCAGACTTTGTTTGTTAAATTGGACACACACACATGTGTGGACTCTCACTGACTACAGGACTGTTTATATTATGGACTCAAAAACTCAACAAAAGTATGCTTTGTTCTTATTCTAGTTTTCTAGCCTATTACAGATCAAACTTGGGGGGGTCCTTGAAATGAAAATGGTTGAACATCACTGCTAGACTAGAGCTGTACAAATCTTCTCTTGTGGGGGTCCCTGGCATATCTCTTTAATTCGGGGGTCCTTGACATGAAAACGTTTGAGAAAATACGATGGCACTGTCGAGCAGTTCAAAGCACTTTATCCTGCCGCGGTGTAAAGAGACTCCTGAAGGACGCTCCCCCCACACTCAGAATGATCTCAATAACGATAACAGCGATAATGATAACTATCATTCATCATGATGATGTGAGCATCCGCAATGCTGTGATGATGGGCCTTAATGTACTTCTGTAAACACTGCTTTCCATTTGGGTCGGATTCTTTATGACCTGTTGTTGTTGTTGTTGTTACTGTTGTACATTGTAGAGAGAAAGGAGATTAAAGGGATTGTGACATTTAAAAAAAAATGTTTTGGAATTGTTCTTGTTTTTTTTAGGTTTTCTAATCTCAATTGCACCTAAAAAACATGAACTTTTAACATTCAGTAGATTTTCTGTGATCTGGGGTTTTCTGGCTCAAACAGGTGCTCTGATTTGCCGGCAGTAAGTGACATCACTTACTGCAAATCCCATATATGTCAATGGGATTTGCCAGCAGATGTCACTGTTTCACTGTGTTGCCTGTTTTCATTGTAGCTCAAAAGGCCCAAAAAACCCCAAAGAAAACTTCAGACCACAGAAAATCCACTGAATGTTCAAAGTTCAGGTTTTTTGGGTGTAATGTGTAAAGAAAAATAAATGAAAATGAATGTCATAAAACCTTTAAAATTAGAAGTCGTATGTAAAGCCTATAGTGTTACTGTCGTACATTGTAGAGAGAAAGGAGATCAAAACTATAAGTCATATGTAAAGCCTAGAGTGCAGGAGTTCTCTAACATGGTCATGGTCGTGACTCGTGACCCCTTTTGTCTTTTTTTGTTTTCTATAAATGTTGTCATTAATTCAAAATGTAGGTTCCGGTTTTCTAAAGATTTCCACAAAATAAATCACACTGCCGTTTCCACGAGTTGAAAACAAACAAATTCAAACATTTTCCCCAAAAAGGATTTCATGAATACAAAAATAATAATAATAATCAGAGGAGTTCCCTAAAATTAGTATAGTAAATAGCATTAAGTATAGTGAATAGCAAAAGGCCGATGCGCACCTCAAAAGGCTGGTGACGGGTGCGTAGGGCAATAGAGCATATAATAAAAAAGGCCCAGGTATCTTTTGAAAGACAAAGAAGAGGTCAGACACTGCAGGCCAAATGTTGCTCTTGACCTTCATCAGGAAATAAAGAGCAATATTTTTTGGCAAGTGTCTGACATTCCGTGTGGGGGGGACCTCTTCTTTGTCTTTCATAGATGCCCTTTTCATAATAAATGTAGTGAAAATAAAATCTGCAAGCTCGCAACGAGGCGTGAATCGAAGCGACGCATAGTTGTGTTTGCGGTTTCCTCATTTTGCTGGATTCCGCGTTGAAGGACTCACTATAGGACCTGTAGTGTGTGTGTGTGTATATATATATATATATATATATATATATATATATAGCGTACAATATATGGTAATAAAACAACCCGTGGCTCTCACAGCCTCGTAGCTCTCGGGGCATTCCTCCATACTCCATCCATCAGCTTGGTGTCAACGCAGCGAGACAGTAATGACACTGTGAGCCGGCGGGGCGCGGGCAGCGCAGCGCCAACTGGCTGGCTGCCTAGCAGCCTGCGACGGCCTCGTCCACGCTACGCCCTGTCCACCAAGCCAACATAATCTGGCTCGCTTTGATGCATGGGGCTCGTCTTACACATGCATCAATATTATAGCACAGCTTCACGGGGTTCTTCAGTTTATGCTTTGAGTCATGCTTTGTTCTATACGGTACTTATACTTGAGTTATACCGTGTCCTGGATGTTATATTTTCGGAGGAGATGGGAGAAGAAGACAATTATCATCTCCATATTTTAACTTTGTGTGTGTTTATTTTTTTCTCTCCCGTAAATGAACGCACAGAAACATCAAAAGTAGAACATCTGCTACTTTCGCTGCTTTTTCTAGTTTTGGACAAGGCTTCGACCACCCCGACAGAGACGATATATTAGAACTTGATTTATAAGGTGTATATATATATATCTATATACGGTTCTTAACCCATTCTGACCTGAGATCAGATTCATACGAGGTTTCCACTGGACACACAATGGTCTGATTAACCCATTCTGACCTGAGATCAGATTCTAAAAATGTCAGTCGTTCTTCGATTTTTCATTTTTCAATAGCAGACCTACAAGCTCGTATCGCGCCACTCGGTGGCGCGATACGAGCTTGTAGATCTGCTATTTTTCAATAGCTAAAGCATAACATGATGCTAACACCAAAATGGGTGCCTGTTCAGAATGGGTTAAACTTGATTTATACTGTGTCCTAAACATTATGTTTTTGGGAGAATAATTTTTATCCATACTTTTAATTTGAGTAAACAACATCCTCTTCTCCGCCATTGTCAAAGAGAGGACATCGGTACGGAACAAACCTCAATGAAGAGTTAGTTATCTGCCACGTGTTCTTATTAGCACCACTGCTAAATCTGTATTTTTGTCATTCGTATGTTGGCATCGTATAATCCATCCATCCATCTTCAACCGCTTATCCGTAGTCGGGTCGCGGGGGCAACAGCTCCACCAGAGAGCTCCAGACTTCCCTCTCCCGAGCAACATTAGTGACTTCCTCCTGGGGGATTCCGAGACGTTCCAAGGCCAGAGAGTCGATGTATTTCCTCCAACTGCGCCTTGGTCTGCCCCGGGGTCTCCTCCCAGTGGGACATGCGTCGAGGACCTCCCTAGGGAGGCGCCCGAGTGGCATCCTAACCAGATGCCCGAACCACCTCCTTTCCAGGCGAAGGAGCAGCGGTTCTACTCCGAGTCTCTCTCGTGTGACTGAACTTCTCACCCTATCTCTAAGGGAGATAGATGCCAGCCACCCGTCGAAGAAAACTCATTTCAGCCGCTTGTATTCGTGACCTTATTCTTTCGGTCATGACCCACACTTCATGACCATAGAAGTAGGAACGAAGATTATAATCAAATTGCTTTATACATTCACATTGTGAGTGCATAGCATTTCTATCTCGGCACAATGTGTGCCCGGGCCGGCTGTGACCTGACTATTATTGTCTTGACCTTTACCACCGTTTGTCGACACCTCTTTGACATTGAGATAACGGCGTGGCTGTGTGAGTCACCTCACCATCATCCATTTATCGTCCATCGCTATCTGATATACTGTCCGCTCGTTGTTGTGCCGTTATTGTTGATTAACCCATTCTGACCTGAGATCAGATTCATACGAGGTTTCCGCCGGACACACACTGGTCCTGATGAACCCATTCTGACCCGAGATCAGATTCTAAAAAATGTCAGTCGTTCTTCGATTTTTTTCAAAAATAGCAGACCTACAAGCTCGTATCGCGCCACTCGGTGGCGCGCTATGAGCTTGTAGATCTGCTATTTTTCAATAGCTAAAGCATAACATGATGCTAACACCAAAATGGGTGCCCGTTCAGAATGGGTTAAGGGCAGTGACACGACATCATGGCTGGTTGCTTTGCAGGGTCAAGGTCAAGGTTGTGACGACGACGTCTGGCACCGCGTGGGTTCTGTGACTGTCACCAAGGAACCAGTGGTGTTTTCATCGACGAATACTATGACGAAGAATGTTCCTCGACTACCTTTTTTCAATGACAAAAACTACATAAAAATGTAATAGAAACTAAGCCATGATGACTAAAACTATGGCTAAATATACCGTCGAATTTGTCAACAAATAAAAAAACTAGACTAAGATGTTAGGAAGGGACTAGTGGACGAGAGATCCAGTATAAGTCATTTTACACTTTGTTGCATGTTGAAAATAGAAGATCTACACGCGTCGCAGCGCGTCGCAGAGTGAGCTTGTAGATCGGCTATTTTCAGCAAGTGTAAAAACAGCCATTACGACGCCATCAAGGCCCGCCAAAACACATTTTAGTCGACTAAATCAACTGTAGATTTAGTCGACTAAAATCTTATATTCAGTCGACTAAAACTAGACTAACACTAAAGCATTCCAGGTGACTAAAATGTGACTGAAACTAAAATGAAAACTATTCAAGAGACTATGACTAAAACTAAAATAGAAATTTGCTGCCAAAAACAACACGAACGCCAAGAACGTATAGCTGACCATTTTTTGGTTGCCCTACTCGGATATATTTGTCCTGCCTCACAACCCCCCCTCCCCCCCCCTCCCCGGCGAGAGCGCTGCGTTTTGTCATGCAGATTCACAACTTTCGCCACACACACACACACACACACACACACACACACACACACACACACACGGGTGCTCGTTATTACATGCCGGGGCCGCGGAGAAAATTGCTATTATGAGCGTCGGGTTGGAACTTTTTGGCACATTTTGTTGCCCCCAAAGCCACTGCTGTTGTGAATGATGATGATGATGATGATGATGATGATGGTGTTGATTGACGTCTGCCACTCACCATGATCTCCATGGCGCTCCAGCGCGACGTGCCCCAGTACATGGCCATGCCCTGGTTGATGACGAACGTCATGGCCCGCACGATCTCTGGAAATCACATTGAATAATATAATATAATATAAGTACAAATTTAGTATCATACCGGTGCACCCTTGGACTAGCCTGGTTAATAAACCAGACCGAATCAGCCGTTGGCAAAAATAAATTGCCTGCCGGCGGATTTCGGTCTGGAGAGGCTCAATTGTACGCCCATTTCCTACACCAGAGAATGTGGGCGGCCAATCGGGACACAGTATGCAATATGGGCGGGCTTTGGTAGAGTGACTTTCAATGCTTGAGACCTTTGACTGACAGTAGCTCTGACCAATTGCGTCAAAGAGAAAATGTTTCCCTGGAAATGAAATCCAAGCTGAGCCTCCCCAGACTAATATCCCGCGGTCCGTGCGATATTAGTCTGGTTTATTAACCAGGCTACCCTTGGACAGTTATTTTGTTAGCGGATTATTATCTATTATTATTATTATTAGAATAATAAAGGTTACATCATCACACTGACCTTCCATAGGACTGTTGACGTCGTTTCTGTTGGCAAAAACGATGTCCACGTATTCCAACTGCAGTCTGGACAAGGATCCTCTCAAACCTGTCGAAATGCTCATCATCAGTTATAGGCCTACGAGTGCATATACTGTATGGTGTGATATGAAATTAAAAGTTTACCATTCAACACGGAATCAGTGAGGCACTGCTCAGTCTAAGTTGAAGCTTTCAATTCATCGTATATTATGTTAGGCTCAGCAATCTATCGTAAGTTAAAGGTATATTCAGTGATTTCACTTAATTCAAATATCACTTATTTTTTTGTTTTGTTGTGATAATCCTCTCTACTATAGAGTGTGCTGATCATATAAGGAGTTCGTCCCTGTCCCCAGTTAACCCCTGGGGGTCAAAAAACATTAGGTTTCGTTTTTGGCTCTCTATCCTGATTGGATGAAAGGCTTAGGTCCCAGCCAAAAACGAAACCTACGGTTTTTTGAGTGAAATCACTGAATATACCTTTAACTTGGAATTTGTTTAATATGTTAATAGGTTCCATGATGAGGGGACGTTTTTTTAATCTATTATTCTATTATTGGTCAGATGTTGGCTTCATGTGATGCGCTGCTGAACCGACATGTCCTTGGCGTGTAGAATGCGTGCCATTGATTGCGATTCCAAAGACTAAATGAGAGTTTGAAATCATTCCGACCCAATAGACCTATACTGTACCTCTAAATGTTTTGACCCAATAGACCTATACTGTGCCTCTAAATGTTTTGACCCAATAGACCTATACTGTACCTCTAAATGTTTTGTCAGTCAAAAGATAAAAACAGTTCTGTCTGTAAACCTTTCTGCAGTGAAACTAATGTCTCTGCCTGGCTCTCTCTCTCTCTCCCTCTTTCGACTCTCGCTGACAGACACTGCACGTCTCATGCAATGTTCATGCAATCCGAGTAATTGTACGTGAGGTATGCAGAAGTGCATTTACATGATGCTTGCTGTAGGACTATTTGTGGCGGTGATGCGTCACATTACATGACATATCCTATGGTATAGAAACTGTGATGCTGTTTGAATGAGATGCGGACCTTTCCCCCCTGTCTCATCCTCTGTTTGTCTGTGTTTCTGTCTCTGTGTCCCTGTTTATCCCTGTGTGGAGAGTTTTGGAAAATCTTAACACAGCAAAAATAGATGTTGTCTTTATCATATTCAAAGAAAAGTGGCTGAGAACAGAAGTATGTATATGGGAAGTAAGAGAGAAGTCACCATAACAAGGCAAAGACTGGGAAACGGTTCTGACCTGAGGTCAGATTCTATACGAGGTTTCCACTGGACACACACTGGTCCGATTAACCCATTCTGACCTGAGATCAGATTCTAAAAATGTCAGTCGTTCTTCGATTTCTTCAAAAATAGCAGACCTACAAGCTCGTAGCGCGCCACTCGGTGGCGCGCTATGAGCTTGTAGATCTGCTATTTTTCAATAGCTAAAGCATAACATGATGCCAACACCAAAATGGGTGCCCGGTCAGAATGGGTTAATAAAACATCATATTTAATTAGAAACCAGTTTTAACCACCCTACAGGTTGATGTGATGATTGCCAGGAGGAGCTCCGACAGGGAGGTTAAAAGACATCTTTAGTTTTTTTCAATTTGAGATTATTAGAGAAAGTGAAAGATGACGTTTCTTTGACATACAGTATAGCAAATGTTTGTTTTCTTGCTTTTTAGTTTATTAGGACATTTCGTTGCTTAGTTTGATATATTAGCCTTTATTGGTTGCCTTACTAGACGTTCCTGTTCTCCCTTTGAGTCGGTACTGTATTTAGGATCTTCTTCGGTAGTGGGTACTGTATTTATGAGCGTTGCATGTTTGTCCTGTTATTGTTTTGTATTTATTGTTACTGGCAGAGCTGTGTCACTTATTTTACCTCTTCTCTTGGCCAGTTCACACTGTGTAAAAGAGACTTTAGTCTCAATGTGGTTTTTACTGGTTAAAAAAAATCACACCAGTGTGAAGTGAGGGGCGCTCTTATCATCATACATCAGCATGGATCATCTCATACTGACCAATCAGAATGCCTGTTGCCTGTGATTGGTTAGCTGATTTGCTCATATGACGATGCATTTTCCCTTCAATGTCAACAGCCGTGGAGCAAGCTTGTCTCGTCAACCACGTGACTCCCATTGAAAATGAATTGCGAGCTGCTCTGCC
Source organism: Protomyctophum parallelum (assembly GCF_964188405.1). NCBI lineage: Eukaryota > Metazoa > Chordata > Actinopteri > Myctophiformes > Myctophidae > Protomyctophum > Protomyctophum parallelum. The sequence continues at coordinate 97,145,104 of NC_139697.1, forward strand.
CCCCTCTCCCCCCAGGACAGCAAGAGATCACCCTGTCTTTCATGTGTGAGCGACGCCTAATTATCCCATCAAATGTTTTCAAACACATTCCAGAGAGCTGAGAATGAATGACATTATGCATTTGTTTACACTAGACCTGTATGTGCCTGTCGCAGTCGGCCACTGTGATATACGTTGTCATAGCACCCGTTTTAACTGTCAGCCAGTGTCCCGCATGGAGATCTGTGTATGTGCCTGTGCCCCTGCCGCCTGATTGGTTGAGCCTCAATTGGCTGAGCTAAATTGCACAGGTGAAAGGAGTTGGCCTCATTAGGCCCCACTGGCAGAGCCTGGCCCAGGTGAAAGGAGTTGTGGCCTCATTAGGCCCAGCACTGGCAGAGCCTGACCAGAGCCTTTTGTGGTGTTTCTGGAGAACCGTGGGTCCGACCGACTCGATACCAGGCACTGCACTCCCTGTGGGGTGGGGTGTGGAACACGTGTGTCGAATGTGAAGTCGGTGGGTGAAACGGTTCTGGAGTTACGTGCATTACACACACACGCACGCAGAGACGTGGCACGTTTATAGTGGGATTAGCTGCATGGCAGCCATTTATCAAATCGTCCTACATCATCCTACTGATTAATATTCCATCGACAGTGACGCATCCGCAAGTAAACTATCGACAGTCCTCCGAAGATGCGTCTTGACGAGTCCCTGCAAGGTGAAGCTCTTCATGTCCAGCGCCTTGTTCAGTTTCCTCAGCTTCTGGATCTCTTCGTCTTTCGCTCTCATGTTGACCATGAACGTCGCTATGCACTCGTCCTTCTCGGCCAACTTGTCCTTGAGTTCTGCATTCTCGGCCGCATATTTCTCCAACTTCTTTTCCGCTTCCCTGAGCGCCTCTCGCTCATCCTGCATCACGGTCAGCTCGTTGATCATTATTCACCCTGAGAAAAGGCTTTCCGTCCGTATGTCTGTCTCTCTCTGCCTGTCGGTCTGTCTATCTGTATCTGTCTGTCTGTCTGTCAGTCTGTGCGTCTGTCAGTCCGTCCCTTTTATGCCTTTATGGAGTATCCCTGATGTCGTCGATATGACATCATAGTCAGCGTGTTGAAAGCTTGTCGTTTTGGAAAACAGAATTGTTGTGAATTTTCAAGATTGCAGTATGCATGGATTAAGCATGGGATAATTGACGGCAAGCTGGTCATTGTTGAGGAATAAACCCTGCCAGGGTGATTAAAGCGTGACGTGAATCGGAGGGATTTAACCCCTTCTCCCCGAACGAGGGACTTTGACCTAAACGTAACCACAACATGAAAACTGTGGTTCATTATTTTGTTTATTATGGATCCCCATTAGTCCTCAATACAGTGAAGACTACTCTTCCTGGGGTCTTGATTGACAATCAAATCAAATTAAAACTTTTTTTTTATATATAATTTTGCCATTACATAGTCAAAACAAAACAAAAATAATTGAAGATTTCAGACTTCATACCTTCTACATGATATTACATTACAATCAGTAAATTACAAACAAATTATGAACTACAAACTAAACATTGTAAATCCCACTACTAATAATTGAAATCAAACACTCAACAAGCTAACTAAACATAATTTCTTTCCTAATCACTGCTGCCTTCAATTTCTTTTTAAAGCTTAATTGACCTATAGCTAAGCCCCTCCCCGAACTGATATGGTCCAATCACAGCTAAGCATAACATGGGTTAGACAAACTTCTCCACCAATAGTTGTCCTATATAAAGAGATGTCACGCACATAATCTTTCCAGTGCATACGGCAGGCCTTGTTGACGGATTTGGACGAGATTTGGAATGTCTGGTTCCAATAATGAACCAGTATTTAATGTGTAAAATCTATGATATTTACATTGGAATGAATGAGCCCGGCTGGAAAGTGTCCAAGTGGGAGAGGCTTAGCTAATGGCTGAATTTATTCTCTATATTATTATATGTGGTGGGAGCTCATTCCAATGTGTTCCTGCTCTACACATTACCGTTCTCGTATGCGCATTAGGGCCGATTCATACTCCTATTTTACCGCTGTTTCGGCGCTGTAGTGCCGAAATGATTTTGGCTCGTCAGAATTGTTCAGTAGCACCGAAGAGCTACCTACCCAGTTTCATTAAATATCTTCCACAGTTTTTACTGTCATATTTACATTCCTCAAATTTGCTTTGATAGTGGCGTTTATTCTTCTGTCTATTCATTTTAGTAATTTTATTCTGAAGGGCTCGATACTTTTGCCAGGTATCTGGGCAGCCAGATGCAATCGCAGACTGCTTAAGTACATTTCTCTCTTTTATATATATATTTTGTAACTCATCAAACCAGGGGGCTTTGATCTTCCTAACAGTACGCTTTTTCATCACGAATATTTGAGAATAATGTATTTAATGTGTGAGCGACGCCTAATTATCCCATCAAATGTTTTCAAACACATTTCTGAGAGCAATGTTTTGCTGTGAATGACATTGTGCATTTGTTTACATAGCTGCACGGCAGCCATTCAACAAATCGTCTTACATTATCCTACTAATTATTCTATACAGCGGCAAATGGACCTGGCAATGGGTCTCAGTGGAAATATTTTGTTTAGGCCCTCAAAAAAATAAGATATTGTGGCGGTCGCGTATCATTGTACTACTACTACTTACTATCAGATCGCTTAGGTACAGTTCAAAGACGCGTTTGGTCTTTGAACTAAGCGATCTGATAGCAAAATATTCACTCAATCTTTATGTATGTTTACATCAATTTGCATGAACACACGCGTTGAAACAAGGCGGTAAAGATACCAAGGAGTGGACAGTGATGTCACTCTTATGCAACATGGAAGTAGTATGGACTTGAAGCTGTTTATAAACCAGTCAGTCAGTGACATCACTGACGAGTCCTTGGTGTTACTCTTCCTGCGACCGATAGCCCCTGAAACCAGGCTTTCACCGTCGTCTTGACTCTTTTTTTCTCCTTCTTCTTCCCCCTTCATGGCGCTGGGCCCCGGTGCATTGCACCGGTTGAACCGTCGATATATTCGCCACTGATTCTATCAACACATCTGCAATTATACTATCGACTGATTCTATCAACACATCTGCAATTATACTATCGACTGATTCTATCGACACATCTGCAATTATACTATCGACTGATTCTATCAACACATCTGCAATTATACTATCGACTGATTCTATCAACACATCTGCAATTATACTATCGACTGATTCTATCGACACATCTGCAATTAAACAATCGACTGATTCTATCGACATATCTGCAATTCCTTTTTGTCCAATTTGTCCTTCAGTTCTGCATTCTCTGCCGCATATTTCTCCAACTTATTTTCCGCTTCCCTGAGTGCCTCCCTCTCATCCTGCATCACGGTCAGCTCGTTGATCATTATTCACCCTGTGAAAAGGCTTTCCGTGAAGCCATCCATCTATATGTCTCTCTGTCTCTCTCTCTCTCTCTCTCTCTCTCTCTGTCTCTCTGTCTCTCTCTCTCCCTGTCTATCTGTCTGTCTTGGCTGTCCATGACATTGCGCATTTGTTTACGTGGCTGCACGGCAGCCATTAAATCAAATCGTCCTGCTATCATCCTACGCGAATTTATCAAGATCATCAGCAAGGTCCTTCCTGATAAGTCCCCTCAAGGTGAAGCTCCGCCTCCTCCTGCCCAGGCGCTGGTCCAGCTGGTCGTTGAGTTTCCTCACCTCGTTCGTCAGCTCCTGGATTTCGGAGTCTTTCACCTTCATGTTGTCTCCGAACGTCGCTATGCACTCGTCCCTCTCTGCCAATTTGTCCTCCAGCTCTGCATTCTCGGCCACGTATTTCTCCAAAGTGATACTCGCTTCCCTGAGCGCCTCTCGGCTGTCCTGCATCACACGGGTCTTTGTAAAGGTCAGATCGTCGTCTCGGAGATCCTAAACCTAGGGGGTAAAGGCTTCCTTCCGTCCGTCTTGTCTTTCCGTCCGTCTGTGCCCCTTTTATGCCTGTATGGAGAGCCCTGATGTCATCAACATGACATCATGTGCCAGATTTTGCCACAGCAAAAAAAGACGTGTTGTTTGAGTTCTCGAGGTTTAAATATGCATGGATAATTGACGGCGAGCTGGTCATTGTTGAGGAATAAAACCGGACAGGGTGATTAAACCATGACGTGAATCGGATGGATTTAACCCTCCCTGAAAGAGGGACTTTGACCTCAAATTAACAACAACATGAAAAATTCCATTGCTTACGGTAATGAAAGTATTAAATTAATGTATGCCGGGTAGGGGTGCACGTCCAGCGCAACATGGTCGCCTCAGAAAACAGAGGAAGTGTTGAACAAATGGAATACATTTTCGGCTACCACATTATATCGCCTCAAATGAGAGCAATGTTTCGCTGTGAATGAGACATTGAGTGAGTTTGTTTACATGGCAGCCATGTTGGATACGCCTACAGATTCAGAAGCAGCGCAGCCAGATTCTGAGCCTTTGAAGAAGAGGGTTATAGTTAGGGTTATGTCCCCAATGATCTAATTGGGGACGATCGAGCATTCGATCAGGCATTCAATCAATCGAGCAAAGCCGCGTAATTAAGCAAAAATAAAATCGCCACGACTGCAACATGCCAAGTCCGAATCTGTAATTTGTGAAACGGCGTGAAAGGAGCCCGCCCCCCATATACATTGTGTGTGTATATATATATATATATATATATATATATATATATATATATATATATATATATATATATATATATATATAGATCACCGAAGTCCTGACGTAACTCGCTCATCCCGACGATTCCCCTGGTTCGCGGAAGTAATTTCTCTATGGAGAATAACATGGGGTGATCTTAATATCGTCTACTATAAGCGTTGTGGTCCAAAAATAAACAAGCTGTCTCGGCGTTATTGTTAGGGAGGTGTCTCTGTATCGTTTGCAACAGTCAGTCACTCATATATGATACAGTCTGCTTCTAGCGAAAATCTAACTAATTCAGCAGCAGTAACATTAGCGTTTTCTCTCAGTCAGTTGATTCTTCATATCCATATGAGTGAAGCGGCCGGGGTGACATGTTTATTTTTCAAACACAGTTGTTATATGAGGCGATCTAAAATCGCCTCAATGGGGATTTCAATGCAACTAAACAAATACATGAACCTGGGGACTGACGCCTTCTACTGAAAGTGACGTCAGACTTCGGTGCTCTATATATATACATACACTAGCGCTGGGTCCAAAACATTTCCATGCTCGTACTACTACTTCCCTGCTCGCCCATGAACACATCGACCGTTCTCTGAATGTGGTTCTGGATGAGTCCCTGCAAGGTGAACCTCCTCTTCTTCTTGCCCAGCAGCTGGTCGAGCTCGTCCTTCAGTTTCCTCACCTCGTTCCTCAGCGCCTGGACTTCGGTGTCTTTCGCGCTCATCTCGTCTACGCACGTCGCTATGCACTGGTCCTTTTCGTCCAATTTGTCCTTCAGTTCTGCATTCTTGGCCGCGTGTTTCTCCAACTCCTTTACCACCTCCCTGAGCGCCTCTCGCTCGTCCGGCATCACGGACTTTGTAAAGGTCAGCTCGGTCCTCTGAGAACTTCACTCACCGCTGTGAAAAGGTTTCACGTCCTTTTCTCTGTCTGTCTCTATCTTTATGTCTGTCTGGCCCTTTTATGCCTGTATCCAGATCCCTGATGTGGTCAATATGACATCATAGTCAGCGTGTTGAGAGCTTGTAGTTTTGGAAAATGACTAAATCGTAACACAGCAAAAAAGAAGTGTGTTTTCAAGATTTTATTGTGCTTGGAATAAGCACGGGATAATTGGCAGCAAGGTGGTCGTTGTCACAAACCCCGACAGAGTGATTAAACCGTGACGTGAATCGGAGGGATTTAACCCCCCCTGAAGGAGGGGCTTTGACCTAAAAGTAACATGAAAAATGTCATACCTTACGGTAATGAAAGTATTCCATTAATATTTACTTTAGGCCAGGTAGCGATGTGTCCAGCACAACACGGTCGCCTCGGAAAACAGAGGAAGTGTTGATGGAATAGAATGAATATTCGGCTACCGCATTGTCTAATTCTCGCTTCAAATGTTCATTCTCGAGAGCAATGTTTCATTGTGAATGACATTGTGTCTTTGTTTACATGGCTGCCATGTTGGATACAGAAACCAAGCAGCGCAGCCAGATGCTCTGATCCTTTGATTGGACAGCAGTCTGTTATTGAGCTCTGCCGTCATTATCCAGATATAACGCACAGCTGAAGCTAAATTAAATTGCGCGACTGAAACATGTGATTTGTGAAACAGCATGAAAAGAGCCCCCCATATACTAGCACTGGGTTTCATAAACAAGCTAAATATGTCAAATAATTATTTTTTGGTACTAGCAATATACCAGCCGTTGAAGAAATTGCAGGCTTGAGCTTTGCTTTTATGAAAAGTCCGAGTTCATTGTGGTTTTATGGACATGAATTCTATAGCTAGTTAGACCACTTCAAATACTCTTTAATCTTAACGGTTCAAGCTGATGTACAAGCCTACATGCGTCACCAACTTGTAACCCTAACCCAATTTTCAGTGAGTAGAATCTATTGAATCCAAATTACTGAAATCTAGTTGTGTGGCTACTGAGAACTTTAATCCGTGGACGTGCTAATGTGAACTGTATTCGCTACCTAAGGAAAGGAGATGAGCTGAGGGAGGTGGACCTTGAAGAGGTGACTTTAAAAAAAAGAGAATTAGCGCAGCAGAGAATAACACGGGAAAAGTATAATGTTTATATTTAGAATATATCCACCGGTTTGTGGGATATAAGTAGTGGTGTGCAGTAATGCAACAATTAAATGATGCCAGCCGCCATAAAACCCTATAAAGAAAAATAAGTACAAGAGTACAAGATCTGTGGTCAAGAGTGAAGGAACCAAAACAAAAGTGGAGGCACGAAGAAAGACAGACGCGACGTACGTGGACCTGATGTTGTGTACATCGGAGAACAGGGGTTATCTATAAACTACAGTCTGAAACAATCCTACAGCAGACATTTGCAACCTGTGGGCATGGGCCTACTTGAGGCCCATGCTTGTAAGATCATCGACAGTTTTCTGAAGAGCCTTCTTGATAACTCCCCCCAAGGTGAACCTCTTCTTCCTCCTGTCCAGCAGCTTGTCCAGCTCGTCGGTCAGTTTCTTCACCTCGTTCTTAATCTCCTGGATTTCGGTGTCTTTTGCCACCATGGTCTTTTTGAACTTGTCTAATGCCTCGTCCTTTTCGGCCGACTCGTCCTCCAATTTTGCATTCTCAGCTGCATATTTCTCCAAGTTCTTTGCCGCTTCCTTGATCGCCCTTTTCTCATCCTGCATCAGGGCCTTTGTAACGGTCAGCTCGTCGTCTAGATCTTCGCTCCTGTTCTGCGCCGCGAAAAGGTTATCTGTGATTGCCTTCTTTTCCGAGAACAGGTCCTCTCTCTCCTTCATCCAGTCCCTGTCTTTCGTTCCCATCTGGTTCCTGATGTCCTCTGCCATGGCGTACTTCTCAGTTCCCCAAACCTGCTCTTGGGAGATCCATTCTGCCTTAGTGGTGTCCCGTTCGCGCTCCAGCTTCTCTTTTTCCTCTGTAGTTTCCGTCAAGGCCTTTTGGTCGGAGACCAGGGAGATTTGCACTTGTTGGAACTTGGCCCTCGTAGCTTTCAGCTTTTCCTCCATGTCTTTGATCTTCTGAACTAGCGTGTTAAACTTCTGCGCCAGTACCTGATATTCTTTAAACTGTTGCTGTCTCTCCTGGATCAACTTGTCGTTCACTTCCATCTCTTTCCTGATGTACTGGAACTCAGTGGCCAACTCCCTGAAGGGATCCTGGAAACCTAGCCTGAGGCGCTTTTGTTCGGAACCCACTGTGTTTAGCATGTTCTGCAAGGCAACCATGTTCTTGCGGACCTTCTCTTTCTCTAACTTGGCGTCAGTGCCGACAATATCCTTGCATTTCTGTTCCAAGTCTTTATGGTTTGAGACGAGCGACGCTTTCATTTTAGTGAAATTGTCCATTGCGGCTGTTAGCGTGTCCTTCATGGCTTCCATCTCCTGTTTCTCCTCCTTCAGTTGGTTGTTCTTCAAGATGATCTGGTTGATCTGCTCTGCTGTCATTTGAGCGACCCTCAGCTCCTCAGACAAGGTCTGTCTCAGCTCGTACACCCCCGGTTTCCCCTTTCCCGAGGCCACAGCTGTCTGCTGAGGTGAGACGGGGGGTTCCTCCTGGAGTTGCTCCTTGCCTGTACTCTTCTGAGACTCACTCTTGACGTGTGGGGAGTGTCCACCTACACCTGTGTAGATTCCCACTGCGGAGGACCGCCCGAAAGTTGCTGGGTACCGCGCAACCCTCTCTCGCGAACTCTCTCTAACCCGCTGAGGTGATTTCTGCTGATCGTCGGTCCGAGTTTCACCATCTGACGGCGGCCTCTGTCCATCTTCCAATATCTGCTTCTGCTCTTTACTGAGCTCGTCGCTGCCCTCGACACCGAGGATGAGGGGCGGATTCTGTTCCAACTGGCGGTTGAGAGTCTGCCCGTAGATATTTTTGAAATTCTGTGAGCGGTACTTAAACAACTGTTTTGCGTGCATGATCTGCCTGGTGCGGTCTTTCTTCTTCAATTTGTCCCCCATCTTCTGCGGTTTGACGAACGATGGTCGATTGTCAAATATCATGCTATCCTATACATGATCCTAAAGTAAAGCATGACTCTCCCATTGGATGACAAACAAAGACCTAGAACTGTGAATCAAAACTGATGATGCAAACATAACACTTGTTCTTATATGGAGAGCTCGAGAGCTTACGTACTTAATGACATCAACGCCCAAAAACAGCACACCCATCACTGTGCTGACTGGCAAGGGAACTTGACAGTTAGGAACTTACATCTGGCCACAAAATATCGCAGTATCTATTGAATGTGAAGGGGGAGGTACTAGGCATCTATTGCATGTGAAGGGGGAGGTACTAGGCATCTATTGCATGTAAATGGGGAGGTACTAGGGATCTATTGAATGTGAAGGGGGAGGTACTAAGGATCTATTGAATGTGAAGAGGGCCGTACTAGGCATCTATTGCATGTGAAGGGGGAGGTACCAGGGGTCTATTGCATGTGAAGCGGGAGGTACTAAGGCTCTATTGAATGTGAAGAGGGAGGTGCTAGGATCTATTGAATGTGAAAGCAGACCCAAGATACTCCTGTACCTGTCTAAATACTTCCTTAACATCAAAGTCCACACAGATTCAGCTCATTTAAATTCAGTTCGCTCCTATGCCACCAAAATGTGGAACGCCCTACCCTACCAACATCCATTAAGACATGTGAATCCCTTGACTCCTTCAAAACCGCTCTCAAAGGGCACCTATACGGACGGCTGCCCCCCCCCCCCCCCCCCCCCCCCAAGTAACAGTTTTTGTATTGACTTGTGCTTTCGTTTGAAATGCACCCATTCTACATACTGTGAAATACAAAATTCAATCAATCAATCAATCAATCAAGGGGGAGGTACTAGGGGGATGCCATACTGTGTGTCGCCGGCTAAATCGTCAGTTTGTCCTCCCCCTTCACATTCAACAGATCCCGTGATCTTTTGATAACGTCCTGGGATCTAGTAGGACTATAGTAAATATTAATAAATAAATTGCCATAACATTTTGTGCAACAACTACATTTTGGCAATGACATGTAAAAACAATGACATGTCAAAAAAAGGAATAGCGAAAATTGCTACAACGAATGAAAGCATGCAGTGAATGAAAGGTCACACCCCTGTGAAGTGAGGGGCGCTCTTATGATCGTACATCATCTCATTCCGGCCAATCACAATTTGCGTCCTCACCTTCGTCTTCAATGTTTGTGTTTACACAAACTCAAAATTGTCCATTCATTGTCAATGGCATTTAATGTTTGTGACGTTTGTGCACACACACATGTAGCTGGACATAGGAGGAGCTATTGCCCCTCAAAAAGGAATAAATAATTCCTCGGGGAGACATCTTTGGGAACCCATATCCAAGGATGGACAGTTAGGGGAGACCTTCTGAACCCATATCCAAGGATGGACAGTTAGGGGAGACCTTCTGACCCATATCCAAGGATGGACAGTTAGGGGAGACCTTCTGAACCCATATCCAAGGATGGACAGTTAGGGGAGACCTTCTGAACCCATATCCAAGGTATGATGGACAGTTAGGGGAAACCTTCTGAACCCATATCCAAGGTATGATGGACAGTTAGGGGAAACCTTCTGAACCCATATCCAAGGATGGACAGTTAGGGGAGACCTTCTGAACCCATATCCAAGGATGGACAGTTAGGGGAGACCTTCTGAACCCATATCCAAGGATGGACAGTTAGGGGAAACCTTCTGAACCCATATCCAAGGTATGTTGGACAGTTAGGGGAAACCTTCTGAACCCATATCCAAGGTATGATGGACAGTTAGGGGAAACCTTCTGAACCCATATCCAAGGTATGTTGGACAGTTAGGGGAGACCTTCTGAACCCATATCCAAGGTATGATGGACAGTTAGGGGAAACCTTCTGAACCCATATCCAAGGTATGTTGGACAGTTAGGGGAAACCTTCTGAACCCATATCCAAGGTATGATGGACAGTTAGGGGAAACCTTCTGAACCCATATCCAAGGTATGTTGGACAGTTAGGGGAGACCTTCTGAACCCATATCCAAGGTATGATGGACAGTTAGGGGAAACCTTCTGAACCCATATCCAAGGATGGACAGTTAGGGGAGACCTTCTGAACCCATATCCAAGGATGGACAGTTAGGGGAGACCTTCTGAACCCATATCCAAGGTATGATGGACAGTTAGGGGAAACCTTCTGAACCCATATCCAAGGTATGATGGACAGTTAGGGGAAACCTTCTGAACCCATATCCAAGGATGGACAGTTAGGGGAGACCTTCTGAACCCATATCCAAGGATGGACAGTTAGGGGAGACCTTCTGAACCCATATCCAAGGTATGATGGACAGTTAGGGGAAACCTTCTGAACCCATATCCAAGGTATGATGGACAGTTAGGGGAGACCTTCTGCTCTCTCTCTACCCAAATTTGGACAAGATACATGTCATCAATATGATTCTCTGGTACAGAATACTTTATTATTATTATTTATTTTATTATTATTATTATTATTTTTAAACATTTTTTTCACCCCGCCACTCTCCCTCTGCCAACCTGGGGAGAGCCTCGAACTGAGCTTATGCTTCCTTCAGTGCATGAGGAGTCGGGGGGGGGGGGGGGGGGGGGGGGGTTCCCCGCTAGGACATAACGCGTAGAAGGAATACGTTATTCCAACCAGTTCCTCTCCCCATCAGGCAGTATAGAGATCAGGATTACTGCATGTTTTTTTGTGAGGGTATACCTACCCTAGGGCACACAGGGAGAACATGTGAGGGTATATCTACCCTAGGGCACACAGGGAGAACATGTGAGGGTATATCTACCCTAGGGCACACAGGGAGAACATGTGAGGGTATACCTACCCTAGGGCACACAGGGAGAACATGTGAGGGTATATCTACCCTAGGGCACACAGGGAGAACATGTGAGGGTATATCTACCCTAGGGCACACAGGGAGAACATGTGAGGGTATATCTACCCTAGGGCACACAGGGAGAACATGTGAGGGTATATCTACCCTAGGGCACACAGGGAGAACATGTGAGGGTATATCTACCCTAGGGCACACAGGGAGAACATGTGAGGGTATATCTACCCTAGGGCACACAGGGAGAACATGTGAGGGTATATCTACCCTAGGGCACACAGGGAGAACATGTGAGGGTATATCTACCCTAGGGCACACAGGGAGAACATGTGAGGGTATATCTACCCTAGGGCACACAGGGAGAACATGTGAGGGTATACCTACCCTAGGGCACACAGGGAGAACATGTGAGGGTATATCTACCCTAGGGCACACAGGGAGAACATGTGAGGGTATATCTACCCTAGGGCACACAGGGAGAACATGTGAGGGTATATCTACCCTAGGGCACACAGGGAGAACATGTGAGGGTATATCTACCCTAGGGCACACAGGGAGGACATGTGAGGGTATACCTACCCTAGGGGACACAGGGAGAACATGCAAACTCCACACAGAAAGGCCCCTTTCGCCAACCCCACCTAGGGTATGGGCATTGATGCGGAAGAGAGAACACCCCCCCCCCCGTGAGGTGATACCAACTGTGCCACCGTGCCCCTTGGCGCAGTATACTTTTGATGGCATGGCATAGATACGCACTCTCAGCTGAGCACCCCTTTCTGGAAAATGTGGAGATAAATACTACATTCTGCAAAAGCTGACAATGGCGTTTTCATGGTCACGACTAAATTCCAAGCCAGCGTTTAGATGGAATGGCAGCCTGACCTTGTACTGTAGTTAACCAGGAAATGATAGGTTGCAGACATCGGCAGTGTCTCGCTCTGGCTAAGCTATATTACAGTTGTTGTAATTTTTTTGTTTTAGGAATAAGTGGCTGTAATTTGTGTAGGAACCAGCTACTGGAAGATCTGATTATTTGGGAAAACCTTGATATTTAGAAGATTAAAGCTGTGGTGAAAGGAAAAATTCTAACAGTTTTTGTGTATTCTCATGTCAAAAGCTGCCTGATGACGGTAGATAGACCCTCGTGAACATACATGAATCTTGATTGAATTCACCTTGCCTGTTTCCCATATAGCTCGCGTTCGTCCACTCTTACCCAATTGTAATCAGGGAAACACTCATGGGTCCTTGCGTTCTTTATCCAACTCGAGATGATGGCCAGACCGGTGCATTACTTGTTAAAAACTTAATATCAGTACATTAAAAAGTGTCTGAAAACATTTGAGGTGATACATATGCAATGCACTACTGTACATAAACGTGAGCTCTCTCTCTCGTGTCTGCCTCGTGTGTGGAGCTCAGGGTGGGTGCGTGGAGTGCAGAGAACAGGGCTTATCTATAACCTATTGTACTAGGTCGATGAGCCTTTTAGACTCGTCGATGAGAACTGCTTCTGCCCTCTCATAATGCTTGCTCACGAGTCTCTTCAGCGAGAACTTCTTCTTGGTCCTGTGCAGCAGCTTGTCGAGCTCGTACTCGAGTTTCTTCACCTCGGTCTTCAGCTCCTTGATTTTGGCGTCTTTCTGTTTATTGTTGTTTTTGAAATCGACTATCGACTGCTTTTTTTTGGCATACTCGTCTTTTAATTTTTCATTGTTTGCCTCACATTTCTCCAATTTGATTTCCGCTTCCTCGATCGCCTTTCGCTCGTTCTGTATCAGGGTCTTTGTATAGGTCAGATCGTCGTCGAAATCTTCGCCTCTGTTCCGCGCCGCGAAAAGTTTTTCGCTGATCGCCTTCTTTCCCTCGAACAGGTCCTCTCGCTCATCCATCCATTCCATGTCTTTTGTTAGCATCTGGTTCCTGAAGTCCTCTACCATAGCGGACTTCTCAATTCCCCAAACCTGCTGCTCGGCGATCCATTCTGCCTCCGTGCTGTCCCGTTCATGCTGCAGCTTGTCTTTCTCCTCCGTAGCTTCCGTCAAGGCCTTTTGGTTGGAGACCAGGGAGATTTGCACTTGTTGGTACTTGGCCCTCGTAACTTTCAGCTTTCTCTCCGTTTCTTTGATCTTCTGAGCTAGCGTGTTAAACTTCTGCGCCATCTCTTCATATTCTCTAAACTGTTGCCGCCTCTCCTGGAGCAACTTGTCGTTCACTTCCATCTCTTTACTGACGTACTGGAAATCAGTGGCCAACCCCTTGAAGTGATTCTGGAAACCTACCCTGAGGCGCTTCTGATTGCAACCCATGGAGGTTAGCTTGTCCCGAAAGGAATCTATGTTCCTGCGGATCTTATTGGCCTCTTCCTTGGCCTCTGTGCTGACAAGATTCTCGCATTTCTTTTCCATGTCCTTATGGTCTGAAAGAAGCGACTCTTTCATTTTGGTGAAATCGTCCATTGTGGCGGTCAGCATTTCCTTCATGGTTTCAATCTCCTGTTTCTCCTCCTCCAGTTGGCTGTTCTTCAAGACGATCTGGTTGATCTGCTCCGCTGTCATTTGAGCGACCCTCAGCTCCTCAGACAAGGTCTGCTTCTCCGTCCTCAGCTCGTGCACCCCGTGTTTCCCCGTTCCAGAGGCTTCCTCCTGGAGCTGCTCCTCGCTCATACTCAGAGACTCACCCTTGACGTATGGGGACGGTCCGGCCCACTCCCAGAATGTTGCCGGGTACTCTTCGGCCGCTGCAACTTGGTGAGCTAATGTCCACTGCTCCTCGACCGGCTCCTCTGCCGGAGTCTCAACACCTGGCGGTGGCGGCGGCTTCTGCAATTCACTGGGCTCGAGGATGAGGGGTGAGCTCTGTCCCCCATCGAGACTCTGCCCGTAAATATTTTTAAAGTTATGCGAGCGGTGCTCAAACAACTGTTTTGCGCGGATGGCCTGTCTGTGCTCTTTCTTCTTCGATACGTCTCCCATCTTCTGCGGTTCGATGGACGAAGGTCGATTGTCAAATATGCTACCCATGATCCCAAACTAAAGGATGACACTCCCTAAGCCTACACCGGACAACAAAGGAAGTCCTAGAAGTGTGAATCAAAACTGAATGTTGCAAACATAACACACTCGGTCTTATATGGAGAGCTCGAGAGCTTATGGACGTACTTAGTGACATCAACGCCTAAATTAGTACAACAGCACACCCACCACTGTGCTGAATTGTAGCTGCCTCGGACGAGTTCTCGATCGTGTTCATATTTTGCATACATACTGGTCCAGTCAGGCAACAGAATGTCATAAAATGCTTCCCAATCTCTCTCTCTCTCTCTCTCTCTCTCTCTCTCTCTCTCTCTAGGTCGTCCTCAGACGAGCCTTCCATCGTCGCTTCCAGTCATCCCGGCTCTCCATACATCCGGCCAGTTCGTTGGTACTTTGCGCTCCTGCATCGTTCTTGAGTACATCCACGTATGTTATTGTGTTGCCCGTCTGTTGGTTCCCAGAGCACCAGTTTGCTGGCTGGCAGTTCTTGATGTCTTTGGCAGTGTCCTGCTAGAGTCTCATTCTCCTGGCTGCTATTTTCTGACTCACCCTTGGTATTCCCTCATACAGAGTCTTCTTAATAACATACAGTCTTGCTGATGTTAAGTACTAAACACAGTATTCTGGTGTAGCACCCGTCAAGGGACTTCTGCAGGGTTGGCTTCAGGGTGTGCTGCCGTCGTGAACGTGCACAATGATAGTCAACGGACCAGCGCATTCATGTGTTTGGGGCCAGGCTGCAATATCAAATTTGGCCACTATGTCCATTTCGCCTCAGTGTTTCCTCTGGGTGCCTTCTCCATTCATATATACTCTAAGCCTTCAGCACAGTGCCTCCTGTTGGAGGTGGATGTTCCGGCTTCCAGTTCCAACAGAGATTTCGAGTTACCATGTCTTTTCCGGGACGTGACAAAATACATCTTTTGAGCAGACGGTGGCAGCTCGTGTGGTACAAGCATGGCATGGGTGTGTGTGTGTGTGTGTGTAATTACAATTATTAAATATTGATGGTCTGAACTGACACACACACACAGCCTCACACCCGTGTGTGTGTGTGTGTGTGTGTGTGTGTGTGTGTGTGTGTGTGTGTGTGTGTGTGTGTGTGTGTGTGTGTGTTTTAGGACCCCTTCAGATTGAGATTCTGCATCTCAATCCTCTTAATACATTCTGACCATCCATGCACGCACACACACACACACACACACACACACACATGCTCCCCGGCAGTGTTCATTTTGACAGCCCATTTTCATTTAGATAAGTCATAATAGTCTTTTGAATAATTATTCATTTAGTTTTAGTCATATTTTTGTCATCTTAAACATTTCAGTTTTAGTTGACTAAACGTCGACTATATCTACAAGTTGATTTTGTCGACAAAAAATGTGAGGCCTTGATGGCGCCTTGATAGCGCCTTGATGGCGCCTTGATAGCGCCTTGATAGCGCCTTGATAGCGCCTTGATGGCTGATTTTCCACTTCGCTTGGACGCGTTGTGACTGTGAGCTTGTAGATCTGCTAATTTCAGAGTGCAACAACCGAGTGCAACCACACAAAACATGACTCGTCCTTTTAGTTCTACTGGATCTCTTCTCCACTGACATTTTAGTCTACGTTTTTATTTGTAGACAAAATTGTCAATATATTTAGTCTTGGGTTTAGTCGTTATAGCTTCGTTTTTATTTAGCCTTCGTCAGTGGAAAAAAGGTAGTGGTTTTTGACTAGTTTTACTCCCTGAGGGTTAAATTAATACTCTGTTATATTTTACTAGCCCTTACCCGTTGTGAGATACTGCCCCCACCCCGCGCCCTGGGTGCGTTTTCGCATTTTTAATTCACTAATAAATTCATTATTAATTCATAATTTGTTAAATTGGAAAAAGGTCTTCGTTAAGACCTTCATATTATTATGGTGAATGCATGTGTGAATGCAGGTGGGAGCGATTGGTGCAGGCAGTGAGGAGCTACGGCAGTCACAGTGACACACAGACACACATTCAGACATTTGATTAATTATAGTATGATGATGATGATGATGATTGTGAAATAATGATGCCTTTTACTTTACCTTCAATGATGTGTTTTCTGGAGAGTCCTCGTTCGGTTTCTGCTCTGTGTGGGCAGACGGAATTACACTTTATTAATATTAAAATACATATAGCTATTACAGTTTAATACTAAAGAGTTATTACTTCATAATGGGTTCACTTATAGTGTAGAGGTCTTCAACAGGGGGGCCCGGGACCCCCTGGGGCAGTGGTTCCCAAACCTTTTCATGTCAAGGACCTCCAAATTGACTCTAACTAGCCCCGCGGACCCCCATTTGAAGAGATATGCCAGGGACCCCCATGAGAGAAGATTTGTACGGCTCTAGCAGAGATTCTCAGCCCGTTTAATTTCAAGGACCCCCAGGTTGAGATGCATTAGTCTACAGACTTAACTCTGAGAGTGTACAAATGGAACCAAATGGACACGTTAGGTTCCTTTTGGTCCCCCTGGAACTCCCTCAACGACCCCTGGGGGTCCCCGGACCCCACTTTGAGAACCACTGCCCTCTAGGGGATCGTCAAAGTTACTACAGGGCACATGATTGATTGATTGATTGATTGATTGATTGATTGATTGAAATTTGTATCATCAGTTTGCAGAATTGGAACAGTTCAAAGAAAGTAGTAGGATAAAACCAGAAAAAAAAAAGACTTGTTTACATGAGGGTCCTCCATTTTCAATTCATCAAAACGTTTAAAGAAATACAGATACACACGTCTATGCAAAAGAAACAATACGTCATCGGTTAGAAAGAAGCGAAAACGCATAGAAATATAGGGAGTTTCGAATTTAATGTATGTAATAATATTGCTTTGAGAACAAGTAACAACTTAACCCATTCTGACCGGGCACCCATTTTGGTGTCAGCATCATGTTATGCTTTAGCTATTGAAAAATAGCAGATCTACAAGCTCATATCGCGCCACCGAGTGGCGCGATACGAGCTTGTAGGTCTGCTATTTTTGAAAAATCGAAGAACGACTGACATTTTTAGAATCTGATCTCAGGTCAGAATGGGTTAATCAGACCAGTGTGTGTACAGTGGAAACCTCTGTATGAATCTGATCTCAGGTCAGAATGGGATAAAGTTGCATGGACTTGTTGCAAGGACCATGGACTTTCATACAATATCGTTGCTGTCAGGCAGAAACCTCTTATCTCCATATTTTAACTTTTTGTGTTTTCTTGTAAATGAACACCCTATAATACTTGGTTATGTTTCTGCCTCCCCTCCGACAAAATTAATTATTATTAAATGATATCGCATATAGAGCGTCGCAGTCCCTCCCCCTTTCAGAACGACGAGTGGCCCAGGAAATGAATCGCAATGCATTTTTCCCATAGGCATTTCTTAAAGTATTTATTTAAAGACGGTTACGCCGCGGACAAAGCCAACTCGGATCGTGGCAAATCATGACAATGAACACAATGTTTTGGGCCGATCAAATAATTTATAAGAAGAAAAACAAAACAAATAGTGTTGTCTCCTGCCTTTATTTTCTTCTTTTGAATGATTTGATCGGCCCAATATATTGTGTTCATATACGAGCTTGTAGGTCTGCTATTTTAGAAAAATCGAAGAAGAACGACTGACATAGAAACATAGCTTTTTCAGAAAACCGTCAGGATGTAGAAGACATTTTTTAGAATCTGATCTCAGGTCAGAATGGAAAACTGTCAGGATGTAGAAGACATTTATATAGAATCTGATCTCAGGTCAGAATGGGTTATTGTAGATATGCCTCTGCTGTGGTGTGAACCGTGTCTGCCATGTGCCCCCCCCCCCCCCCCCCCCCCGTTCACAGGCAGACAGGGTGCCTACACCTCGTACTGGCTCTGCCTTATTACTCATAAAGAACTCCTGGCTCCGTGCCTGGTCAAACCAGGGGGGCAGTCAGACAGATATTTTGTGAAGCCTGAAACTCCTGAAAGTTCATATAATGGCCTGTTGTGGCGCTGTCACTGGACCCAAAAAAACCCATAGCCCCATAGAAGTCCATGTATTTGGGCCCAACTTCACCTAGACTGTATTACCTTAATAAACATGGTCATGAATACTTTCTGCTTCCAGTCACTAGTTTAAAGTCTCATTTCTAATGTCATAATATTCTTTTTGGAAAATTATGGTCCCATTTATTAAAAAAATTACCATAAAGTCGCGCATGTTCTGAGGGGCGTGGCTACCGTTACAGTCTATGATCGGGATTCCCCTCCCACTCGAGTCAAAATAAAAACCAACGGAGAAGAAGGGGGGAAGTCCCGCCTCGTGTCTGGGCCAGCCAATGGCCAGCTGGGCCCAAACGGATCTAGAAAGATGGCGACTTACAGTGCAGGAATAACAGGCTTCATTTTACGTCCATGTTAGACCCGGGGAACGCTTTGTCCATATTCTTTTACAGTCTATGGGTCAAACGTAGCAGATCCACAAGCTGGAAACGTGGTACATTTTGAGCGTACGTAGGTCTTTATACTATTATTTGCTACTTTTGAATTTGAATTCTGAAAAGTGAACAGGTTTTGGACATACCTACGTAGTAATGGTTTCCACCCGACAGACACGATAATAGTGTCTACATTTGTCGATAACATGTATTATAGGGTGTCATCTTTTCATGCTATGTTGATGAGTTGAATACATAGATAGGTCCACAATGGAAACGCGTTTGTTGTGCCTTAAAGGAGAATTCCATACTAAAAGGCTTTCTTACCTTTCTTTGTAGTGGTTACGTCCCCACCAAAGAGGTCCAGGTGTTATTTTGTGCAAAAGCTCCTTATTGGCTATTTCCCCTACCATAAGCCCTAAATGAATTGCATTGAATTGAATGGGAATTTAATGGGGCTATGGGGTGTTATGCTAGTTCACTTATTTCCATCGCTCAAAATTATAATTTCTTTGTATATATCCTCTCTTCATAATGTAAATAATATCCCAAGCGGCACACTTTACTACTTATTTCGATGGAAATAAGCGAATTAGCATAACACCCCATAGCCCCATTCAATTCCCATTCAATGCAATGCATTTCATTGAGGGCTTATGGTAGGGAAAATAGCCAATAGGAGTTTTTGCACAAAAAAACTCCTGGACCTCTTTGATTGGGACGTAACAACTACAAAGAAAGGTAAGAAAGATAAGAAAGCATTCTAGCATGGAATTCTCCTTTAATGTCTGACTGTACCTACTGACTGACAGACCTATAAAGCATTTAATCAGTACAAAAAAGGCGGAGTCTACAGGGCAGTTCAACGGCAGCCATCTTGCAAACGTTGGTACGTTCTATGTTTGCTGGTGTTCTGCTCAAATAAAAACACCCGTATTATCCTGAATATAAGACTACTCTGATTATATAAGACGACCCCCATTTTTCAAGACTCATCTGTGTGGAAAAAGAACATTGAATGTCAAATAGTCTATAGTCCCCGATAATAACACAACCTCGTTTTTTTAGGATATTTCTGTTGGAAAAAAAAACTCTTATCTTATATTATAACGTCGCTACGTTTCTGGCAGGCTAGACAATTAATTTAACACCGTCAGTTAAATCAGTTAAACATTGAGCGAGTTATGGTTATTTAACCCATTCTGAACGGGAACCCATTTTGGTGTTAGCATCATGTCGTGCTTTAGCTATTTAAAAATAGCAGATCTACAAGCTCATATCGGGCCACCGAGTGGCGCGATACGAGCTTGTAGGTCTGCTATTTTTGAAGAAATCGAACAACGACTGACATTTTTTAGAATCTGATCTCAGGTCAGAATGGGTTAATCAGACCAGTGTGTGTCCAGTGGAAAACTCGTATGAATCTGATCTCGGGTCAGAATGGGTTAAACATTGAGCGAGTTATGGTTATTTAAAAAAGTCCACGCACCATAGACACAACGTTATGAGCGAGCAGCTGACTGTAGCAAGATGGCCGCCACGTGGCACCGTTGCTCTCCATTGGCCAGCAGTGCGGGCGAGTCGTCTAGCCTTTTACGTACAGTATGTCTATGGTGATGAAGCTATAGGGTTCTATGGAGCCCCCATGGTCTGTTATGTCTATGGGGATGAAGCTATAGGGTTCTATGGAGCCCCCGTGGTCTGTTATGTCTATGGTGATGAAGCTATAGGGTTCTATGGAGCCCCCATGGTCTGTTATGTCTATGGGGATGAAGCTATAGGGTTCTATGGAGCCCCCGTGGTCTGTTACGTCGTCCTCCCACCTGCTCCATAGGTGGATCAACCCATGCTTTAGCTAGTGAAAAATAGCAGATCTACAAGCTCATAGCGCGCCACTCGGTGGCGCGCTATGAGCTTGTAGATCTGCTATTTTGTAGCTTGTAGGTCTTGTAGGACTGACATAGAAACACAGCTTTTTTCAGAAAACTGTCAGGATGTAGAAGACATGTTTAGAATAATGATCTCAGGTCAAAATGGGTTAATGTTTATTTTGATGTTTCTCTGCCTCCATTATAGACCGGCAGAGCTTTGGAGCCTGCAGAGACCTGCTGGGACTGACCGACCGACCGACTGGCCAGAGAAGAAACAGATAAACTGCAGAGCTTTGGAACCATGTGGTGAACTGGCAGGGAAGGACGGACGGACAGACAGGTGGACGGACGGACGGACGGACGGACGGACGGACGGACGGACGGACGGACGGACAGGTGAGTGAGCGTGGGGTTGGAAGTGTTACGAGACACACGGGGGTACAGTGTTGTATTTTGGCAGCAAATTTAGATTTTGTCATCATGAAAGGGGGCGGGGATGCTCGCCTTGGCGAGAGTTCGGAATCGCTGGCCAATCGGAGAGGAGCGTTATTGCACGATTGAACCCATTCTGACCGGGCACCCATTTTGGTGTCAGCATCATGTTATGCTTTAGCTATTTAAAAATAGCAGATCTACAAGCTCATATCGCGCCACCGAGTGGCGCGATACGAGCTTGTAGGTCTGCTATTTTTGAAAAATCGAAGAGCGACTGACATTTTTAGAATCTGATCTCAGGTCAGAATGGGTTCATCAGACCCAGTGTTTGTCCGGCGGAAACCTCGTATGAATCTGATCTCAGGTCAGAATGGGTTAAGGCTGGACTGCAATAACAATAGTCTGCTTGCCTATATATAGGCAACCACACTAATAACATACTCATAACAATGTTAGGAATGATCAAACATAATGGCAGGCGAGGGTAAATGGTCATTTGAATGAAACTGATACTGTTTTAAAAAAAGATATATGTACTTACTGGCCTCCCCAATAGATCTTTGTTGTGATGACATAACTTGAACGTCTGGCGAGGAAATAGGAGAGAAAATAAACACAGAAAACAAAATCTTGGTAAGATACTGAATCACAGGCTGACACAACAGGGCATAAATATATGCAATGGCAGTCAATGAGTTAGTGTGTCCGTGTAGGACGGCGAGTGACTGAGGTGCTTCGGGCGGGCGGGGCTCGTAAAGGAAAAGATGACGCCAAAGATGTGTCTAAATGCCATTTCACGGTGTACTCATTAAGGCTAATTAAGGAAACTATCAAGAAATGATTGATGACCGAGTCAGACAACAGTTCTGTGTGTGAGACAAGATTATGAAAATTAATAATGTCACCTCCACGCTTTCTTCTTGATGATGTTCCCTAGAGTGACTTCGGCCCTGTGGAGAGAGAGAGAGAGAGAGAGAGAAAGACATCAATAATTATGTACAGTACGTATACAGTACATATATTATCATTATTAACACAGTTAAACAAGTTAGAATCAATGTCACATTTGGTTGAGAGAGAGTAGCAAAGTCCTGACGTCACTCGCACTATAACCCTGGGGGTCATTTTTTCATATTCTTTGTATTGGAATCCTAAACCACACCAGTGTTGTTTTCGTCGACTAAAACTATGAGGAAAAATGTTCGTCGACTACATTTTTTCACTGACGAAAACGAAATGGAAACTAAGTGAAAACTAAGCTATGGTGACTACAACTATGACTAAATATACTGTCGATTTTGTCAACAAATAAAAACTAGACTAAAATGTTAGGAAGGGACTAGTGGACAATTAAGTGATCAAGTATACGTCATTTTACACTTTGCATGCTGAAAATAGCAGATCTACAAGCTCACAAAGTGTCGCGCTGCGACACGCTGATAGCTTGTAGATCGGCTATTTTCGGGGCGCGCTCTTTAGCTAGTGGAGATGCGGTGTAACGACATAGATTTAGAAAACAAATTAGTTCAACACAAAATGCTGCGTTCATGTTCAGGAGAGTTTGGAGAAAAAGAAGCAATTCTCCTGAATGTTGCCTTTCCGGAATGGTATGGAAAGGAGTAGCGTTTGCATGTCTTTCACCACTGTAAATGTTGCATTCGTGGTCTGGTTAAGGCAGGGGTCTGCAACAGGCGGCTCTAGAGCACACCCCTAGTGGCTCCCTGTAGCATTAAAAGTAGCAATACATTATTTTTCATTTATGGTTTCTGTAGGAGGCCAAACGTGACAAGCATTCTTAATATTTATTCTACACGTTTTTACAAAATTGGAAAACTTAACTAAACAAAAAATTGCGTCATAGCATGCGACACACTCAGTGCCGTGCCAGCCAGGTGTCTATTATAAACAAACCGGTGGGTGTGTGAGGCTGCTGCATGCTACGCTATGGCTTCTACAGGGAGAGAAATAAAGATAGCCGACGAAAAACAGAGGATTTAACAGTTCGTGGACAGAGGCTTTTGCCTTCACAGCCAATGCAGATTGACTGCCTGTATGTTTAATCTGCAGTGAGAAGCTATCAAACAACAAAAAGTAACGTTGAAAGACATTTCCAGGGAAAGCATGCTAAATTCTGCTAGTTTTGTTGCAACCCAGGAGATAATAAAGCTTGGCAAGCTGCATTATAATGCGTAATTTTCTTTGCGGCTCCAGATAGATTTTGAATTTATTTTTGGTCGAAAATGGCTCTTTCAACATCTTGGGTTGCTGACCCCTGGGTTAAGGGCAGTTGTTTTACAGACGGGTGAAAGGGCAGGGGCTGAAGCCCCCTTTGATGTCTGTGTGTGCATGTCCCTGCTTAAAGCACCATTCTGACTCTGTGTCGTTCATGATATGGAGTTACATTTGAGTCTGTCTGGTCTAGTCTGTCTTTGGATGAATTGGTCATTTTCCATTTGTCAGTTTGGCCGCTTCACATCCACAATATGGACAGTCTGCATGTGTTAGTCTGCGGTTTTTATATGACGCGATCCTCCTATGGGAATTCCATTAGGAAAAAAGCACCCTCTTATTTTGTTTCTTGCAATTTACAATTTACAATTTAGGCATTTAGCAGACGCTCTTAATCCAGAGCGATTTACATTTAAGCAAGAACAAAAGCATGGGAATACATCACATAAAAAGCATTTATCATGAAACATGCGTAAGCTAAGAAAGTAACAGTGGAATATGAAACTATACATACACTATACATATAAACTATACATATTTACTACTATGCTATACATATGTACTATGGCGTGCTATGACTATATAGCCTACAATACAATTATAGTGCAGTCTACATAACATGCTATAAGTCTGTATCAGATGCTATCTAAGTCAACAGAAATGCTATCTAAGGGGGTAGGGTAAGTGCTATGGGCCATGATGGAGTCTGAAAAGGTGGGTTTTCAGGCTAGTTAGATATATTACAAATTGTCACTTTACTGACCTGCCGGAGGCGTACACCTCCGCTGTGTCGAACAGGTTGACCCCGGCCTCGTACGCTATGGTCATCAGGTTCTCAGCCGTCTGAAACAGCACAGTCATATACAGTAAGCCATTAGTCTACTGTACAGCCCATATAGAGCCCCGTTGTGAACGCAGACATGCTGAGTACACCAAGGTTTTATGTTAGAAATGTTGACTATATAGGTGCCCAGCATGTAGAAACTTGCATATTATGTTGAGCAATTTTCATAATTGGCATAATATGTGACCGTACCATTAAAGGGACACTTCACCCTTTTTGCAAAAAAATATATGTTAATGACGTTTAGAAGCTTTAGAACACTTTCCTGGGGGTCTTTATGTGTGTAATATGTGGTTTTAGATATTTTAGATTGTATCAGTGAGCACAGTGTCTCTGATGTCATGGACACTGGGCTCACTTCCTTCCTGGACTACATGTTGTCTCAGTAGGACAGCCATCCCCCTATTCACAAGGAGGAGCAGTGCACCAAATAATTATGGGAATTGTAGTCCAGGAAGGTAGTGAGACCAGTGTCCATGACATCAGAGACACTGTGCTCACTGATACAATCTAAAATATCTAAAACCACATATTACACACATAAAGACCCCCAGGAAAGTGTTCTAAAGCTTCTAAACGTCATTAACATATATGTTTTTGCAAAAAGGGTGAAGTGTCCCTTTAACAACGAAAAACGGCCATAGCCACTACCCAAATGTGCTGACATGATGACATTTGTGACGACGGCTATATGGCCATTTTAGCCCAAGAGTGTTTTTTGTGCGAAACTAATGCTTGGAATGGATTCAGCATCATGGAACCCCCTTCGTTTGACATGTCACATGCTACATAAAGCATGATGAAATTCCTTTTAATGTTGTTAATGGTATGGTCACATAATTTATTATGCCAATTATGAAAATTGCTCAACATATGCAAGTTAGCATCCGGCAGTTTCTACATGCTGGGGACCCATATACTCTACATTTCTAACATAAAACGTTGGCAAATATTGAGACGTGTGGGGACAGAATTTACAGCATATTTGAGGCACATAATTATGACCTAATTTCTCCTTTCATTGAATTGAATTTAACTGAAAGGACCACTTCACCACTTTTCAACCTATCTTCATATAATAGGTCCTCACTAATAATCATGAAAAAATGGCGCAATCTTTTCCTACTCGGTCTGTGTCTCATAGGAGGGCTGTGGGCAGTTCAGAAACCGTCTTCCAGTGACATCATCGATGGGGAATGCAAGCTAATAGAAACTGCAGGCTTTCTAGTCCTGTAAAGTTGCAATGCGAAAATGGAAGCCATCGTTTTCACGATAATAAAAATCGAAAGAATTTTGTAAAAAAAATCTTGTTTAAAAAAAAATCTGCCTAATGATGATGTCACTGGAAGACGGTTTCTAAACTGCCCACAGCCCTCCTATGAGACACAGACTGAGTAGAAGAAAATCGTGCCATTTTATCATGATTATTAGTGAGGACCTATTATATGAAGATAGGTTGAAAAGTGGTGAAGTGGTCCTTGAATTTATGTGATCAGTTAGCCGATTTGCTCGTCTACATACAGTATGACGTACATTTTCCCTTCATTGTCAATGGCATTTAATGTTTGGCGGACATTTGACCTAATTTCTCCTTTCATTGTCAATGGCAAATATTGAGACGTGTGAGGACAAAAGCTGTATATAGGAGGGGCTAGCGCCCCTCAAAAAAAAATCACTCCCGTGTGAAGTGAGGGGCACTCTTATTACATCATTGTGACGTAAAACAGACACTATGCCTATTTGCTCAGACACTATGACTACTACGGTAATAACCGAAAAATAATAGCCCATCTGCAAGATCCTACCGGAGCTTGTAGATCGGCTATTTTATGACTGAAATGCTGACTTCCATGGAATCAAACTGCACGTTGTGAGGTTCTATAGAACGGCTATTTAATTATTTATTTATTTTTGCCATTTGTCGTAGGATAAGTATACACAAGGCTTCAGCCCAGTGGTCAGAGCAGGTGGCTGCCTGGAGACCAAAGGGTTCAGTCCAGTGGTCAGAGCAGGTGGCTGGTCTGGACCAAAGGGTTCAGTCCAGTGGTCAGAGCAGGTGGCTGGTCTGGACCAAAGGGTTCAGTCCAGTGGTCAGAGCAGAGGACCAAAGGGTTCAGTCCAGTGGTCAGAGCAGGTGGCTGCCTGGAGACCAAAGGGTTCAGTCCAGTGGTCAGAGCAGGTGGCTGTCTGGACCAAAGGGTTCAGTCCAGTGGTCAGAGCAGGTGGCTGTCTGGACCAAAGGGTTCAGTTCATCGGTCAGAGCAGGTGGCTGTCTGGACCAAAGGGTTCAGTCCAGTGGTCAGAGCAGGTGGCTGTCTGGACCAAAGGGTTCAGTCCAGTGGTCAGAGCAGGTGGCTGTCTGGACCAAAGGGTTCAGTTCATCGGTCAGAGCAGGTGGCTGTCTGGACCAAAGGGTTCAGTCCAGTGGTCAGAGCAGGTGGCTGCCTGGACCAAAGGGTTCAGTCCAGTGGTCAGAGCAGGTGGCTGTCTGGACCAAAGGGTTCAGTCCAGTGGTCAGAGCAGGTGGCTGTCTGGACCAAAGGGTTCAGTCCAGTGGTCAGAGCAGGTGGCTGTCTGGGCCAAAGGGTTCAGTCCAGTGGTCAGAGCAGGTGGCTGTCTGGACCAAAGGGTTCAGTCCAGTGGTCAGAGCAGATGGCTGTCTGGACCAAAGGGTTCAGTCCAGTGGTCAGAGCAGGTGGCTGTCTGGACCAAAGGGTTCAGTCCAGTGGTCAGAGCAGGTGGCTGTCTGGACCAAAGGGTTCAGTCCATTGGTCAGAGCAGGTGGCTGGTCTGGACCAAAGGGTTCAGTCCAGTGGTCAGAGCAGGTGGCTGTCTGGACCAAAGGGTTCAGTCCAGTGGCCAGAGCAGGTGGCTGGTCTGGACCAAAGGGTTCAGTCCATTGGTCAGAGCAGGTGGCTGGTCTGGACCAAAGGGTTCAGTCCAGTGGTCAGAGCAGGTGGCTGTCTGGACCAAAGGGTTCAGTCCAGTGGCCAGAGCAGGTGGCTGGTCTGGACCAAAGGGTTCAGTCCATTGGTCAGAGCAGGTGGCTGTCTGGACCAAAGGGTTCAGTCCAGTGGTCAGAGCAGGTGGCTGTCTGGACCAAAGGGTTCAGTCCAGTGGCCAGAGCAGGTGGCTGTCTGGACCAAAGGGTTCAGTCCAGTGGCCAGAGCAGGTGGCTGTCTGGACCAAAGGGAACACGGTAATAAAACAAGACAGAAAGTTGTGTACACGGTCCCGCTCCCTTAAGTGCAATTTATCCTGGCACTGAACGGGCATGCTGGATGGTTGTGCCAATAAATTGCACTTAGGGGAGCGCTCCATGCAGCGTGCCCAGACCTCTCTCTCTCTCTGCTGGGCGCGTTAGGGAGCGCTCCATGCAGCGTGCCCAGACCTCTCTCTCTCTCTGCTGGGCGCGTTAGGGAGCGCTCCATGCAGCGTGCCCAGGCCTCTCTCTCTCTCTGCTGGGCGCGCTGCCCTCTTAGGGGAGCGCTCCATGCAGCGTGCCCAGACCTCTCTCTCTCTCTGCTGGGCGCGTTAGGGAGCGCTGCATGCAGCGTGCCCAGACCTCTCTCTCTCTCTGCTGGGTGCGTTGCCCTCTTAGGGGAGCGCTCCATGCAGCGTGCCCAGGCCTCTCTCTCTCTCTGCTGGGCGCGCTGCCCTCTTAGGGGAGCGCTCCATGCAGCGTGCCCAGACCTCTCTCTCTCTCTGCTGGGCGCGTTAGGGAGCGCTCCATGCAGCGTGCCCAGGCCTCTCTCTCTCTCTGCTGGGCGCACTTAGGGGAGCGCTCCGTGCAGCGTGCCCAGGCCTCTCTCTCTCTCTGCTGGGCGCGTTAGGGAGCGCTCCATGCAGCGTGCCCAGGCCTCTCTCTCTCTCTGCTGGGCGCGTTGCCCTCGGAAGACCCACTCCGTCTGGAAGACGTCCAGAATCACTAGCTTTATGGCTGTAATTATAGCTACGTTTGGCCGCGGACCAACTATAAGCCCACAGAGTACAGGAGGAGCCTGTTGTTGTTGTTGTGAGAGGATTTCTTTGGCATGGGAAAACATAATATTTACTCTTGAAGATTAATTATAGCCATTTTCGCTTTGTGTCAGCTTGTGGGGTTTGTTGTGGTTTGTTTAAAAGTATTATTTTCTTGTCTTTCTGGATCTTTGTGAAAAAATGCATTTGTTTTATTCTGTCTCTCTCTATCTCTGGAACTAGAAGGTATAGCCTCTGGGAATCGTATGAGACTTAAGGGTTCCATTTTCGTCACCGCTAAACCCCTTATCCCTAAACTTCTTTGCATTGTTTTACTATTTTGAAAAAAGATTTTTGAACAGTTCAACTAAAGCCAATCTACACATTGACACGTTGTGAGCTTGTAGACTGGTCATTTTAACAATTCAAAAATCTTTGGCAAAATAGTAAAAAAAAAAAAAAGGCAAAGGTTAGGGATAAGGGCTTTAGCGGTGACGGAAATGGAGCAACAGGGAATAGACGTTGTTTTAAAGAAAGCAACTCTTTTTTTGACAAGACGTAGTAGAAAGTGAATAATAATAATGCTCACCTCGTCAGAGATCTGCGATCCAAATGTCACCCATGTACCTGAAGACAGAAAAACACTCACACCCATCAAGCATCCTAAACACTAATGGGGTAGTCTCGTCTCCTCTTGCGTAACCTTTCATAAGTAGTAGTCGTGTGTGTGTGTGCGTGCATGCGTGTGTGCGCGCGGCATACGTGCGTGCGCGTACGTGCATGCGCGTACGTACGTACACGTCGGGGAAGGGGTTGTTATATTTTATTCATGTTTTTCTTGATGTGTGTGTGTAGGTGCAAGCTGCATTGTACAACCAAATTACAGCCACCTTAGAAGCTCGAGCGGTCTGGCTCTGAAATGTGCCTGATATGAACAATGTGTTTTATATTAACTGTACAATATGTGAAGACAGACACAAGGCAGAGTACTTGCTATGAGTAGTCTGTGGCAAGGTGGGAGGCAAGTGGAGTGATGTACAGTATGCTCCATCCTATCGCAACCAGACACCACGTCGACCCGATAGAGCATCGCAGGCCCGTTCCTCCAGACGAGAGACCCGGAAAATAATTCCCCGTTCTTTTTCCTCATAGACTTTTCAAAAAGTATTTATTTAATTAAAGAAGTTTAATTACGCCGCGGACAAAGCCAACTCGAGTTGTGACAAATTATGACAAAATTGAAGAAACTAGAAAAAGTGCCCTTCTGGGCACAGGTCTCCACCAGGATAGGAATGTAGGACATTGCAGCTTGCCTTCATCTGGTGGTTGGATAAAAGGGCAACAAAAGTAAAAACTCTGAAAGACCGGTTTCGTTGAATGGCTCTAGAGAGACTGTGTACCAATTTGCGTGAATTTTGGACAAAATCTGTAGGTGTACTGTGCAAAAACTTGTTTTGCACAAAGCGGCCTCCTGGTGGCGCTATAACAGGCCGTTCTGGAAAGTTTGGGGCAGAGGTTCATCGTTGGCATCCAGGGAGTCTGTGTGCAAAATTTGGCATCGACCGGGTTTAACGGTGGCCGAGATTAGCTGCTCACGGACACACACACACGGACGGACGGACGGAGTGCAAAACATACTCTCCCCCCATGCCTTCGGCCTGGTGGAGACAAAAATAAGGCAGGCTACAACACTTTTTGTTTGTTTTTTTCTTCTTGCAAATTATTTGTTTGGCCCCAAAACATTGTGTTTATTGTCATGATTTGTCACAACTCGAGTTGACTTTGTCCACGGCGTAAACGTCTTTAAATAAATACTTTTTGAAAAGTCTATGAGGAAAATATAACGGGGAAATATTTTCCGGGTCTCTCGTCGTCATGAGAGGGGGCGGGGGACTGTGACGCTCTATTCTGATTATGGTTCTGGTTCTGGTAGTGTGATTATTAGGACAGTCCTCCTTCATATTGTGACTGTACGATCAGGACTGCAATGGTTTCCAAAAGTAGCTCTTTTGCTGCTTGCTTGTTAGCTGCTGTTTGCTCTGCTGTTGTGTTGCAGCCCTTACGTTGAATTGAGCTGACTGCTGCTTACCTCTATTTCAGTCTGGCTACAGAGACTAATTGGGCAGCGTCAGGTTCTGACTACACTGTGAACAATGAACAACATGAGCCATAATAACTGAATATGTGTATTGTGTTATTCTTGACAATAGACCTTTTCCCCACAACAATGATACGAGTGTTTCTAATAGGTTGTGTAGGTCCATAGTATGCTGCTATTGCTATCGAAATGGAACTACTGATCGGTAATTACCCTCATATTTCATGTCAACAATTGCTGATGTTTCTACTGCCTATTTTACGTCCCTAAATCAGAAAGAAAGAAAGAAAGAAAGAAAGAGAGTTGTGTTTTATATTAGCCTACTCACCCAACCCCAAGCAGGACACGCGTAGGCCTGACTTCCCAAGGTTCCTGCACGAGGGGACAAAAGAACATTGAAATGTTGAGGACATTTAAAATGTCAAATTGTGACATGACCTCGTGAAGCACACAGAGGTCAGAGGTCAAGGCAGACGGCGGTGGAAGGTGAACTCGTGAAGCACAACGTGTTGAAAGAAACAACACGAATAAAAACGTCTGTGAAAAACAGAAGCCCGACACGAGGATATAAAGGAAACATTCAGTCCAAATGTCCAGTTTGCTAATTCACAACAACTAATACTACTGTTGAAACTTTGAATTTCTCTAACTATTAAATAATATAGCCTTTCCATAGGAGTACCCCCCCCCCCCACACACACACACACACACACACACTGGTGTAATCTTAAGCCTTTCCGTGGTTTCCCTCTCTAATCCTGTAATGGAAGGTATAAGACGTTGACTCCCTGGACAGAGCGCTGATAGTATATGCACAGCAGAGCAGGGCGCTATTATAGCTGCTTAATCCATTCTGACCTGAGATCAGATTCATACGAGGTTTCCACTGGACACACACTGGTCTGATTAACCCATTCTGACCTGAGATCAGATTCTAAAAAAATGTCAGTCGTTCTTCGATTTTTTTCAAAAATAGCAGACCTACAAGCTCGTATCGCGCCACTCGGTGGCGCGATATGAGCTTGTAGATCTGCTATTTTTCAATAGCTAAAGCATAACATGATGCCAACACCAAAATGGGTGCCCGTTCAGAATGGCTTAAATGGTGCAGGCGGTGAACCGGAGACCGCTGCCAAAACATAAATGCCACCACGGGTTATCCAGACAGATGAATGTTTCATGATCGGCAAACAGAAGGAAGAGCTTACAGGGGCTATAGTAGTGGTCACTATAGGCATGTAACGATATATCGTATATAACGATATATATCGATATTAATCCCGACGATATGAATCGATTCATTGAAATAAAAACATTGATTTAAAAAAGAAAAATGGGGTTAGTGTGTGATGTGAAATGTGAGCCTTAGTCATATTCCATCATATTCAAGTGCTTTTGGAGAGAAATGAGAGTCACTTTCAGGAGTAGAGCACTGTAGAGAGGAGCTGTGTGTGTCTGTGACTGTAGAGAGGAGCTGTGTGTGTCTGTGACTGTAGAGAGGAGCTGTGTGTGTCTGTGACTGTAGAGGGGAGATGTGTGTGTCTGTGACTGTAGAGAGGAGCTGTGTGTGTCTGTGACTGTAGAGGGGAGCTGTGTGTGTCTGTGACTGTAGAGGGGAGCTGTGTGTGTCTGTGACTGTAGAGGGGAGCTGTGTGTGTCTGTGACTGTAGAGGGGAGCTGTGTGTGTCTGTGACTGTAGAGGGGAGCTGTGTGTGTGTCTGTGACTGTAGAGGGGAGCTGTGTGTGTCTGTGACTGTAGAGGGGAGCTGTGTGTGTCTGTGACTGTAGAGGGGAGCTGTGTGTGTCTGTGACTGTAGAGGGGAGCTGTGTGTGTCTGACTGTAGAGGGGAGCTGTGTGTGTCTGTGACTGTGGAGAGGAGCTGTGTGTGTCTGTGACTGTAGAGGGGAGCTGTGTGTGTCTGTGACTGTAGAGAGGAGCTGTGTGTGTCTGTGACTGTAGAGGAGAGCTGTGTGTGTCTGTGACTGTAGAGAGGAGCTGTGTGTGTCTGTGACTGTAGAGGGGAGCTGTATGTGTCTGTGACTGTAGAGGGGAGC
This sequence comes from Protomyctophum parallelum, assembly GCF_964188405.1. NCBI lineage: Eukaryota > Metazoa > Chordata > Actinopteri > Myctophiformes > Myctophidae > Protomyctophum > Protomyctophum parallelum. Next base: position 97,177,600 of record NC_139697.1, read on the forward strand.
TGTGTGTGTGTCTGTGACTGTAGAGGGGAGCTGTGTGTGTCTGTGACTGTAGAGGGGAACTGTGTGTGTCTGTGACTGTAGAGGGGAGCTGTGTGTGTCTGTGACTGTAGAGGGGAGCTGTGTGTGTCTGTGACTGTAGAGGGGAGCTGTGTGTGTCTGTGACTGTAGAGGGGAGCTGTGTGTGTCTGTGACTGTAGAGGGGAGCTGTGTGTGTCTGTGACTGTAGAGGGGAGCTGTGTGTGTCTGTGACTGTAGAGGGGAGCTGTGTGTGTCTGTGACTGTAGAGGGGAGCTGTGTGTGTCTGTGACTGTAGAGGGGAGCTGTGTGTGTCTGTGACTGTGCCCAGGTGATGATGGTCGTTGATGCTCATCAAGGAAGTCAATTATGTTTCTGCATTGTCAAAAGTAATGCTACTTCTTTTGCAATGTAGTTAAATAAAAAATATCAGGGGGGGAAGATAAATTATATTAAAAAAAACTGTAATTTTTCTGAATATCGTGAAAAATCGTATGGTGAACCTCATATGGTGATAGGAATGGTATGGTGAGTTGAGTGGATGGTTACATGCCCAGTGGTCACTGCAGCAGAAGCCTTCAGCTATAGAAGTGCAAAGCATCCATTAGTGTCCATTACTCCATCAGTCTTCGACCCCAACGTCAAATGGGTCTCATACTGTACGAGGCAGAGACCCACGAAAGCAACGTCAGACACACTGCAAGAACATTTATTATATTAACAGATGGCTGAATTTACTGGCCGAACACCATCACGAATGGAGAGCTGCTCTGCTCTGTGTGTGTGTGTGTGTGTGTGTGTGTGTGTGTGTGTGTGTGTGTGTGTGTGTGTATATACGTATTTTATATATATATGTATATATATATATATATATCGGAAAAATATATCTATATCGGAAAAAGCACAGCCCCTCCCTCACCTATTAGGAGGGCAGTATGAGTCCAGAACCAAGGACGAGTGTTTTCAATTAATTAATCATTGTTAAAATGGCGTCTGAAGTTACAATGGGTTTGTAGGAATATGGGGCGTGTTCGATGAAATTGAATATCAAATATCTAAATGCTGAATCAAGCGACGTAAAAACTGTCTGGGGTGTTCACAAACATGAGCCATGTTCACATAAGACATGTTTGAAAGTGAAATATCCCTTTAGGAAATGTGGTCTATCTGTCTGTCTGTCTGTCTGTCTGTCTGTCTGTCTGTCTGTCTGTCTGTCTGTCTGTCTGTCTGTCTGTCTGTCTGTCTGTCTGTCTGTCTGTCTGTCTGTCTGTCTGTCTGTCTGTCTGTCTGTCTGTCTGTCTGTCTGTCTGTCTGTCTGTCTGTCTGTCTGTCTGTCTGTCTGTCTGTCTGTCTGTCTGTCTGTCTGTCTGTCTGTCTGTCTGCCTCCACCACAAATAGCCCGATGGAAAGAGACAGCCTGTCAGAGCGTTTATCCTCGGGCGGACGAGCCCCAGCTTCTCTCTCTCTCTCTCTCTCTCTCTCTCTCTCTCTCTCTCTCTCTCTCTCTCTCTCTCTCTCGCCCTGCATGGACCGATCTATTTTTAGAGATGCTGCATATGTAAGCATTCGTGCGCCGTTGTTTCATGAGTAATGTTGTAACCATGAGTGTGTGTGTGTGTGTGTGTGTGTGGTAGCATATATTATCCCATTTCCTGGAAAAGCTATGTTTCTATGTCAGTCGTTGATTTTTCAAAAATAGCAGACCTACAAGCTCGTATCGCGCCACTCGGTGGCGCGCTATGAGCTTGTAGATCTGCTATTTTCCAATAGCTAAAGCATAACATAATGCTAACACCAAAAGGGGTTCCCGTCCCAAAATGGGTTATATTTCCTGCTGTTTATTTCCCAAACAAATACAGATAATTCTGGGGGTCCTTGACATGGAAAAGGTTAAAAGCACCACAGACAGACACACAGGATTTAGAAAACATTTTTAGAATTGTCCTTGGGTCTAAAAAAAAAAGAAGACGAATTAATTGATTGCCATCAAAAAGGGGCCTGTCATCTCAATGCAATATTTAGTTTTCAAGAGTGTTGTTGTTGCACAGACGTCAGAAGCATTAAACATGAAATACAAAAGAAACCCCGTACCTATATTCCATTTCTCCGCCCTCTATTTCCCATTCCAAGTGCATTTGTCATAATGTGACGCCAGCGGCGCTATTGCAAAGCCCCGTCAGGTACAGATTAAAACTATTCTCATCAATGGTATAGGCCACATTCTGACCTGAGATCAGATTCATACGGGGTTTCCACTGGACACACACTGGTCTGATTAACCCATTCTGACCTGAGATCAGATTGTAGAAATGTCAGTCGTTCTTCGATTCTTAAAAAAATAGCAGACCTACAATCGCGTATCGCGTAATCTACCTCGTATCGCGCCACTCGGTGGCGCGATATGAGCTTGTAGATCTGCTATTTTTCAATAGCTAAAGCATGACATGATGCTGACACCAAAATGGGTTCCCGTTCAGAATGGGTTAAAAGTAGATCTCAAGTCAAAAAAGTGTGGGCACCCCTTGCTTTATACGGTATGTACTGTATATGATCAGGCAAGGGCGTTCATTTATGAAAAACAAAAACAAAACATCAAAAGACACAGTCTCACAGACACCTTTTGTCAGAATAAAATACTGACAGCTCAGCGCATCTGGAGACGTGTGTACGCTGAGAGGTTTATTCTCGGAACGGCGGCTGAAAATACGAGATAGCACACATAATATATAAAAAAAAAAGAGTAAATCCAAATATATATAAGCCTATTGAATGCGTTGCCACATTAAGCTCTCTATTGTGCTGCATTTCACAAGCTCATTTAAATGTTTTGATTCTCAAACATTTATTATGTTGCATCATAATAACATGCCCCAAAATATGGATATAGCAGGTTGAAATAGTGTTAAAATATGGATATAGCAGGTTGTTGAAATAGTGTTAAAAAAAAAGAATCACACCCGTGATTCACTGCTACGCTGGCCTGCATGGCTCACACTTTCAGAGGGAAAATTATATATATATATATATATATATATATATATATATTCCCCGGGTTGTTTGGATAGATGCAAATTAAACTTTTCGCACCAATGATTGAAGAGCTGGGGACGATTCTAAAAAGAAAAGTGGCTTCAAAATCCTAACCGTTTTCTGAAATACCTTATGATTCTATGTCTGAAATACCTTATGATTCTATGGGCCGATTCATACTCCTATTTTACCGCTGTTCCGGCGCTGTAGTGCCGAAATGATTTCGGCTCGTCAGAAATTCTCAGTAGCACCGAAGAGCCGACTTTAGGACGGTACCCGCCCCCCCCCCCCCCCCCCGAACCTCAAATGACGTCAAATTGTAGGCTTTACAGCGCCGAACCGACTTTTATTCTGCTCTAAAATAGGAGTATGAATCGGCCCTAAGTCAGTGGTTCAGTTTTCTGAAATACCTTATGATTCTATGTCAGTGGTTCAACCTTTTCCATGTCAAGGACCCCTGGAATTATATGTATTTGGCCACGGACCCCCCCCCCCCCTTCCAGGAGCAAATGTTTGAGTTAAAAACGTTCGCTTTGATTCGATTTGTGACACGTTTTCACAATTTTTCAAAAATAGCAGATCTACAAGATCTAACAAGCTCGTAGCGCTTGTTAGATCTGCTATTTTTCAAAGTTTAACATAATGCTTAAAACACCAATGGGTTAACAATCAGTTTTAACACTGCAGGAGGATGCTAAAACAATCTAAATGTGTAAAAATCTGGAAAAGACGAAGTGGCCGATACTTTATTAATTGGAATAGGACGCAGAGAATAAAAAATCACACCTGTGTGAAGTGAGGGGCGCTAATATATTAAAGTCTAAGTCATGTTGTTTAGGTGATGATGTACAAAAACCAGTGCCAGCACAAACATTAAACACCATTAACAATAAAGAGACAATATGACGTAATGAGCGACAATATGTATATAATAATTTTCCCTTCATTGTCAATGGCGTTTTTAAGACAAACATTGAACTAAAAACAAACATTAAACCTGTATATAGGACGGGCTATAGCGCCCCTCGAAAACCAATGTTTCGGCAGATGCAACTCCCTTCTTCAGGGTAACAATCGCTAAAAGAAAATCACACTCGTGTGAAGTGAGGGGCGCCCACTGTGGATGCCACATGACGTTAAAGCAAACATTAAAGGTCCATATAGACGTGGCCAACGTCAGCAAATGTGGCATAAAGGACTGGGAGTGCGCCTTGTATTTTCCTAACCAATCAGAGTGAAGAGGGGCTAGCTCATGGGTACCTTCAGGCTATGCTAATGTGGTGATAACTTTCCCCATATATGGGAGAACAATCTACACTGATTGGCCGAACTGTCCATGACGCTTGTGCCGCTGTGGCCATGTGACCGATCGCACGCACGGTAGAACGGCATCGTGTTACTGAAGCAGATCAGAAGAAAACCACTTTAATCCACAGTAGAACTGTGTCGTGTTACAGAAGGAATCCACTTTAATCCACAGTAGAACTGTGTCGTGTTACAGAAGGAGACAGAAGGAATCCATTTTAATCCACAGTAGAACTGTGTTGTGTTACAGAAGGAGACAGAAGAAAACCACTTTAATCCACAGTAGAACTGTGTTGTGTTACAGAAGGAATCCACTTTAATCCACAGTAGAACTGTGTTGTGTTACAGAAGGAGACAGAAGGAATCCACTTTAATCCACAGTAGAACTGTGTTGTGTTACAGAAGGAGACAGAAGGAATCCACTTTAATCCACAGTAGAACTGTGTTGTGTCACAGAAGGAGACAGAAGGAATCCACTTTAATCCACAGTAGAACTGTGTTGTGTCACAGAAGGAGACAGAAGGAATCCACTTCAAACCACAGTAGAACTGTGTTGTGTTACAGAAGGAGACAGAAGGAATCCACTTCAAACCACAGTAGAACTGTGTTGTGTTACAGAAGGAGACAGAAGGAATCCACTTCAAACCACAGTAGAACTGTGTCGTGTTACAGAAGGAGACAGAAGGAATCCACTTTAATCCACAGTAGAGCTGTGTCGCGTTACAGAAGGAGACAGAAGGAATCCACTTTAATCCACAGTGCTGCTGGTGTGAGAAATGTTGCAGTGGGGCGTTCGTTTCAAGGAGGAAGAAGAAGAAGTTACAGTATACAGATACAGTAATCATGCTGTTGCCGTGGGCAACAAGCTGTACTCCTTTGGAGGTGACGGGTACAAAGGTTCACGTGCCCGTCCAATGCATGTGTACGTCTTCAACACAGTGTCTTTGCTCTGGAGGAAGTTGCCTGACCTCGTGGGTCCATCCCTGCGCCATGGCCACACAGCTGTGCTGGTAGGAGATATCGTGTACATCTGGGGAGGGTATAACGGGGACAAGATGCTTCATGCATTTGATGTCGGCGCCCACAAATGGTTCAGACCCAGGGTTTCTGGGACTGTCCCAGAGGTGTTTCACTTCCACTCAGCCTGTGTCTTGGGCCATGTCATGTATATTCATGGATATAAGCCCTGGTCGGCCAATAACATGTACAAGTTGGACACCACCACAATGATCTGGTCTTTAATTAACACCAGAGGAACTCCACCACCTCATTCATCAGTTTACTCTACCACCATCATCGGGACAAAGATGTTTGTATTTGGGGGTTGGTGGTACGACAACACCTTCGGAGTGTTTGACACAGAGGCCAACGCCTGGCTGGACACACCTTCTGCACAGCTCCTTCCAGAAGGACGCTGGGGTCATTCAGCCTTTGCCTACAATGGAGAGCTGTACATATTTGGAGGCACAGACCAGCTCTCAGATAACCAAATCTGGATATTCAGCCCAGAGACCTTCTCCTGGAGGCGGGTCGAGCCCCACGGGAAAGGCCCGTGCATTCATGATTGGATGTGCTGTTGCATGGTGGGAGATCGCGTCATCGTATTTGTGGATCCGTGCACAGGAGGTGAGCTGGACGAGCCGTACGTCTTATACTTGAGTCCTAGTCTCAGGACGCTGTGCGAGCTAGCGGTTATTCAGTACGGCCTGGACCTGTCTGAACTGCCACACAACATCCGGCGGGAACTGGCCGCCATGACTGCCGTAAGGCGGGAACCAAAGAGACACATGGTGAGTGGCGGGTGTGTTCCAGTCATAACACGGTGCACAGAATCCATTCTGAAGAGATGCTCTCTGTCATTTAGGAGATGGAAATCAGCCCCTTTCAGTCGTCATCATTAGCGCTAAACGCTAATGAGAGAGAGAGAGAGAGAGAGAGAGAGAGAGAGAGAGGGAGAGAGGGAGAGAGAGAGAGAGAGAGAGAGGGAGGGAGAGAGAGAGAGAGAGAGAGGGAGGGAGGGGACAGATGGAGAGTACGGTCTGATGCTCTTAGAACATTCCCCTGTCTCACACGAGTGTGTGCGTGTGCGTGTGCGTGTGTGCGTGTGTGTGCGTGCATGTGCGTGAACGTGCTTGTGTGTGCATTCCTATTTTAACCACTTTCAACCTGACATCTATATTTTGTCATTTATATTTGTCAAAACATTCAGATTTCTTTTGTAACATTTCCCCAAATAGCCGCAATACTGTCTATACATACAAGCATGTAAATGTGATGTTTGCATATATAGATATTTGGATTATAACAAGTATAAATTGGGCAAAACCAACGCTTGAAAAATATAGTTTCTCTGGGTGAGTGGGTGGGCAAACATTCAATGAAAACAGTAGATGCAAGGCAGCGAATGACAGTATGACAGTATATATATATATATATAGGACTGGCTTTGAAGATGCCCGAGGGACCAGAGCCCATGTGCCTGTCAAACTACTTTAAACTACTGAGAGATGCCCACAGGCACAACTCCAGAGGGAGCTCCACTGATCCCCCCCCCCTTCCCCCCCCAGATTCGGCACAAACATGAGGATGAATTTGTTTTGTACTACTGTTAAATGCCACCAAAATGTGCCTGCTATACTGTACTGTACCACCAGACAGCAACAAGTGTGACTCCTCCCTTGTCCTACCTATACCTTCCTTTAAGAACCACCATGAAGGAGAATTTATTGGACACTTTTATTTGTTTTTTTACCTCTGTTTAACGTTGCTCTGTATTGTTCATGCTTATTGATTAGGTTTGTTTTTGCCTTTTGTTTTGCTGTACACAACAGTACTACATGTCTGTCTGTCTGTCTGTCTGTCTGTCTGTCTGTCTGTCTGTCTGTCTGTCTGTCTGTCTGTCTGTCTGTCTGTCTGTCTGTCTGTCTGTCTGTCTGTCTGTCTGTCTGTCTGTCTGTCTGTCTGTCTGTCTGTCTGTCTGTCTGTCTGTCTTGTCTTGTCTTGTCTGTCTGTCTGTCTGTCTGTCTGTCTGTCTAATTTGCAACTGGACCTAGACAAGTATTCTTTCTAGCTTGCCATGAAGAAGAAGGGGAAAAAAAAGAACTCGATATTGTAGGCAGAAATAGTGTGAACTGTGCTGCCTGTGACATGTGTTTTCAAATGAGCGTGGGCGATCCACCGTGTTCAGCGCTTGTTTGTAGTTTTATTTTGGCCAGTGATAAAGACAACATGAAAAGATGTTCGCTGTATATAGAAGAGCATGGAATGAGTCAGGATTCACAGGCAGCCTGGCATGGCTGTGTGGTACTGTGTGCAACCACCTGAGAATACTCAACAATCAAAAGATTATGTGGGTGGGTGTTCTTTTTTTTCTTTTCTTTGTAAATGTACGTTAACGTGTCCAGATTGCAAACCAAACACGTCGATACAACCCTGCGTTGTTTCATTTATTCAGTTAGTTAAATTAATTTTTTACATTATCACTGGGAGGTTTTGGGGACGTATTATTTCTATATTCAGCAGTGGCTCAGGGGTGGAGCGGCCGGATGGCAACCGTGAGGTTCCCCGGTTCGATCCCTGCGTGTGCTCCCTCACAGTTAGTGTCCAAGTGTCCTTGAGCAAGACTCTGAACCCCTAATTGCTCCTGAACGTGCAGGTCCGCGCCTAGCATGGTTTTCCGCCGCCATCGGTGTGTGAATGTGTTGGGTGAATGTAATGCACAATCTACGTGAAGCGATATAGGATAAAAGCGCTTTAGAAATGTATATGTATTTATTGTATTTATTCTGTGACGGTGATCGGTATTCAACTCGAACGGTCGCCGAGTCTATACACACAGCATCAGCCTTGAGCCCTGACATGTGCGTCCGAGTCTGTGATGGGCCTCGTACACGCCTACCGCTCCTGATCAATATCACCACCACACATTTAGTGCCGGAAGAAGTGCTTCAAAATAGGAGCTCTGGGGTGCCGGAGTTGTCTGATCGCTTTTACTCTGAAACCCTTTCCTAAAAAAAGTTGACTTTACAGAGTTGACCTCACATCCCCGATCATTTTAATTTATACGATGTATGATCCAAAAAGCGTTCATATTTTGCGGGAGAGACGGATGAGGAGCAGAAATGAAGCGCCAGCATATCGATCCATTCATCACCACGGAGAGTGCCCTGGATTAGGAGATACGAGTCATTCTTTCCGCCGCGCTAACATGTGAGTCAAGCTAATAATTGCAGAGCGTTAGCATACGGCAAGTGAAAAGCGAACGGACCAAAGAAATTATAGGAAAAATTCTGAATATTCTTATCTCGCCCCGTATCATTGAGGATGCGCTAGGACGTCCACAGACGTCCAAGGCACCTCTCGGTTTCGAATCCTTAAGACGGCCTGAGGCGTCGTATGTAAAAATTGTGTTAACCACGCCAATATGCTTCAATATCACCACCGTTAACCATGCCAAATATGTTTCAATATCACCACCTTTAACCACGCCAATATGCTTCAATATCACCACCGTTAACCACGCCAATATGCTTCAATTGCTTAGGGGGGGCTGTCACAGACCATGTAGGGTCTTGTATATGACCCCAACCTGTTTGAAAATTCTCTCTCTCTCTCTCTCTCTCTCTCTCTCTCTCTCTGTGACAAGTATATATACCTCCCTCGCCCCAACACACTGCTTCTCACTTACTGCAGCATTGCTGCAGTCTGCTTAGACACACACACACGCACGCACGCACGCACACACACACGCACACACACCCTCACACACACACACACACACACACACACACGCACACACACACACACACACACACACACGCACACACACACACACGCACACACACACACACACACACAGTGACAACGTGAGGACCTCAACGTTTTAAGGATGCCAATTGTATGACAGACATTTTCAACATTTTGTGCAAATGTAACATGCACGTATACGGCATGTATTACACTACTCACCAGCATATCAATATTGTATGCAGACTATATATATATATATATATATGAATGTCATTCTTTTTTTTTTCTCTTCTTTTTTTTCCCACCCTGAGCCTCTAAAGCCAAAAATAGCCACTCTATAAAAGCGTATCTATTTCTGGCGCACAACACTGGCGACGCAACAGAGTGTGAACTAGGTGTGAATTATATGAGTCGATCCTACGAGCCAGTGCTTCTCAACCTTTTTCAGGACAAGCTCCATTATTTATTCTGCTTTTGAGCCACGGAACGCCGTTTGACCGCATTTAGCCTCTCAGACCCAAACGAAAGAATATTTTGATACCGTTGGATAAGACACTTGTCACTTGTCTACACTTCAGTGGTTTATTATCCCATTCTGACCTGAGATCAGATTCATACGAGGTTTCCACTGGACACACACTGTCGTTCTTCCATTATTCAAAAATAGCAGACCTACAAGCTCGTATCGCGCCACTCGGTGGCGCGATATGAGCTTGTAGATCTGCTTTTTTTCAATAGCTAAAGCATAACATGATGCTGACACCAAAATGGGTGCCCGTTCAGAATGGGTTATTATTGATGTGGCACTGGTACCATATATAGGACTGATAACGGGTAAACGTTTATCAAAATAACAATTCTTCTACATTCTAAAAGTCTGTTGACTTGTTGTAAAACTAAGTATCGCAGATGTTTAATAATTAGGTTACTCGTCCATTTGGTTTCATGTCACGCTCTCAAGAGTTAAAGACCTATAAGGGTCCATTTGGTTACACCAACTCTCCATCATTTAGCATGGGGACCACCGTCAACCCCCTCAAGGACCACTGGTGGTCCGCGGACCACTGGTTGGAAACCACTGGTGTAAACCAGACCCCTGAATGTAGATATAAGCCTATAACCCCAACCTCAATCTGAATGAATTAGACAAAAATTATATATATATATATATTTTTTTTTCTCTTTTTTGAACCATGAAACATTAATGATGACATCAATAATTACCATCAATGGTAATATGTCTTATTTATAATCCTACTATAGATTTGACCCTCACAAGTCAAAACTAGAGTAATTGCACATGCACGCACACACGCACGTTGCATTGCTATACTCGTGAGGACATTAACCTTTTAGGACGACGATTTTATGAATGCCTTTCTTAAAAATGTAGGGCGTTTTAAACCGTGAGCGCTATATTGGGCTCACATTTATGGTCCTCACAATTATAGTACGCACACACGCACGCACGCACGCACACACTCATGTGGCCTACATTAAAAGTGACATGGATTCGCCGGGCCGTGTTGATGTGGTTGAGAAGAGCGAACGATCGAGGCAACGTTGGAAGGTAACGAAGCCGGCGCCCAGCCCAGGCCAGGCCAGGCCAGGCGAGCGCACGCAGCGAGCGGAGCAGAGCGTACATGTCAGCATGCTGGTCCGTGTCCTGCGCGTAATAAATATTCAGAACGCTCCGAGGGGATTCCACTCACAAATAGCCACAAATCTGCATTACAACGAGCACGGCACGCATGGATGAGCACGTGGAACAAACGGCCATGCTAGGGCTGCACATCAACGCACTAACAGCAGCAGCACACAGATGCCGTTCCCCTCTCTCTCTCTCTCTCTCTCTCTCTGTCTCTCTCTGGCTGTGTTACAGTACAGCTGTATGTATACGCCAGTCAGGCATGGGCAGAGAGTGTTAGAGGGCTGAAATCCTGTAAGAGGGCGCTTTTGGACGAAGAATAGCAGATCTACAAGCGCGTCACAGCGCGACGCGTTGAGAGCTTGTAGATCGGCTATTTTCGGGGGCGCAACCCAGCACTCTCTGTGTACTGGAGATGCAGGCAGAGATGGGCAAAATACATTGAAAATTTATTTTGATACAAAATACAAATACTGGGTCAAAAAATGTATCTAAATACAAAATACATCTTCCATCCCCATCGAAATACAAATTACAAAATACAAAAAAGTATTTCAAATACATGTATTTCAAATACTGCCCATCTCTGATGGGCAAAATATATTGAAAATGTATTTTGATACAAAATACAAATACTGGGTCAAAAAATGTATTTAAATACAAAATACAAAATACATCTTCCATCCCCATCGAAATACAAATTACAAAATACAAAAAAGTATTTCAAATACATGTATTTCAAATACTGCCCATCTCTGATGGGCAAAATATATTGAAAATGTATTTTGATACAAAATACAAATACTGGGTCAAAAAATGTATTTAAATACAAAATACATCTAATTTCTTCCATCTCAGCGAAATACAAATTACAAAAAAAGTATTTCAAATACATGTATTTCAAATACATGTATTTCAAATACTGCCCATCTCTGGATGCAGGTGTAACGACATGGATTTTGAAACAAATTTGTTCAACGCAAAATGCCGTGTTCCATGTTCAGGAGACTTCGAAAGAAAAGCAATTCTCCTGAATGCTGCCTTCCTTCCGGCATGGCATGGAAAGGAAAGGAGTGGCATTTTGCGTTTCTTTCACCATGTAGTAAACGCTGCATTCGTGGTCTGGAGAGGGCAGTTGTTTTACAGACGGGTAAAAGGGCAGTTGTTTTACAGACGGGTAAAAGGGCAGTTGTTTTACAGACGGGTAAAAGGGCAGTTGTTTTACAGACGGGTAAAAGGGCAGTTGTTTTACAGACGGGTAAAAGGGCAGTTGTTTTACAGACGGGTAAAAGGGCAGTTGTTTTACAGACGGGTAAAAGGGCAGTTGTTTTACAGACGGGTAAAAGGGCAGTTGTTTTACAGACGGGTAAAAGGGCAGTTGTTTTACAGACGGGTAAAAGGGCAGGGGGCTTTGATGTCTTTGTGTGCACGTCTCTGACGCCAGTGGTTTGTCAAGCGTCTCTGGACCAGACCTAGCCTGGTGGTTCCAGCCCTGAATCGCTATACCATTCAAAAAATATGTCCTGCAGGCTGTCGATTCAGGTCTGGTGACTCGGCCTATGGCGGTGTCGGTATCCATCGAAAATCTGATCGCAGCAAGCTGATTGGCCATCAGCCCCGTCACTCAACAGCGCCAAACAACACACATGGCTGCCCCCCCACTGCGGTGACTCGCGACCGTAACAATCTGGCTATTAAAGCGACCTACTGTATATGATAAATAGTTTCTTTACAGAGACGACAGGTTTTATAAACATCATCATCCGACATATTTTACCGCTTTTGTTCACACGCTAGTAGCGATCGTTGACTCAGACTGTGTAATTGTTTGGTTAGCAACCGGGTATAGCCATAGCCTCATGATTGACAACAACAACGTCATCTGCTTTCCTATACTGTACTATTCTGATTGGTTGGTATGAATGAACCAACGCTCTTAATTCTGACATGTGGATTTTTTTGTTTGGATGACAAAACAGTGAATGGACTGGACGAAGTGAGATGTCGTGTCTTGGTTGAGACAGGCTGTAATTGCTGCCGCGGGTGGGGAGGGGGGGGGGGGGGGGGGTTGTGTGTGTGTGTGTGTGTGTGTGTGTGTGTGTGTGTGTGTGTGTGTGTGTGTGAGACACGAAGCTGCTGCTCTCCCTATGCTCTCTGCTCTCTCCCTATGTGCTGCTCTCTGCTCTCTCTCCCTATGTGCTGCTCTCTGCTCTCCCAACCTGGCTGCAGGGAGAGCTCTATACATCTCCTTACAGCGGTGATTCGCCGGATTTAGCTCTATACATGTCACAGGCCCTTTTTGAAACTAGCTCCTCGACCACTCGCCCTACACACACTTCCACTCTAGCTCCTCACCACTCGCCCTACACACACTTCCACTCTAGCTCCTCACCACTCCTCACCAGTTTGGAGCTAGAGTGTAAGTGTGTATAGGGCGAGTGGTGAGGAGCTAGAGTGGAAGTGTGTATAGGGCGAGTGGTGAGGAGCTAGAGTGGAAGTGTGTATAGGACGAGTGGTGAGGAGCTAGAGTGGAAGTGTGTATAGGGCGAGTGGTGAGGAGCTAGAGTGGAAGTGTGTATAGGGCGAGTGGTGAGGAGCTATAGTGGAAGTGTGTATAGGGCGAGTGGTGAGGAGCTAGAGTGGAGGTGTGTATAGGGCGAGTGGTGAGGAGCTAGAGTGGAAGTGTGTATAGGACGAGTGGTGAGGAGCTAGAGTGGAAGTGTGTATAGGGCGAGTGGTGAGGAGCTAGAGTGTAAGTGTGTATAGGGCGAGTGGTGAGGAGCTAGAGTGGAAGTGTGTATAGGGCGAGTGGTGAGGAGCTAGAGTAGAAGTGTGTGTAGGGCGAGTGGTGAGGAGCTAGAGTGTAAGTGTGTATAGGGCGAGTGGTGAGGAGCTAGAGTGGAAGTGTGTGTAGGGCGAGTGGTGAGGAGCTAGAGTGTAAGTGTGTATAGGGCGAGTGGTGAGGAGCTAGAGTAGAAGTGTGTGTAGGGCGAGTGGTGAGGAGCTAGAGTGTAAGTGTGTATAGGGCGAGTGGTGAGGAGCTAGAGTAGAAGTGTGTGTAGGGCGAGTGGTGAGGAGCTAGAGTGTAAGTGTGTATAGGGCGAGTGGTGAGGAGCTAGAGTAGAAGTGTGTATAGGACGAGTGGTGAGGAGCTAGAGTGTAAGTGTGTATAGGGCGAGTGGTGAGGAGCTAGAGTGTAAGTGTGTATAGGGCGAGTGGTGAGGAGCTAGAGTAGAAGTGTGTATAGGACGAGTGGTGAGGAGCTAGAGTGTAAGTGTGTATAGGGCGAGTGGTGAGGAGCTAGAGTGGAAGTGTGTATAGGACGAGTGGTGAGGAGCTAGAGTGTAAGTGTGTATAGGGCGAGTGGTGAGGAGCTAGAGTAGAAGTGTGTATAGGGCGAGTGGTGAGGAGCTAGAGTGGAAGTGTGTATAGGGCGAGTGGTGAGGAGCTAGAGTGGAAGTGTGTATAGGACGAGTGGTGAGGAGCTAGAGTGGAAGTGTGTATAGGACGAGTGGTGAGGAGCTAGAGTAGAAGTGTGTGTAGGGCGAGTGGTGAGGAGCTAGAGTGGAAGTGTGTATAGGGCGAGTGGTGAGGAGCTAGAGTGGAAGTGTGTATAGGACGAGTGGTGAGGAGCTAGAGTGGAAGTGTGTATAGGGCGAGTGGTGAGGAGCTAGAGTGGAAGTGTGTATAGGGCGAGTGGTGAGGAGCTAGAGTGTAAGTGTGTGTAGGGCGAGTGGTGAGGAGCTAGAGTGGAAGTGTGTATAGGGCGAGTGGTGAGGAGCTAGAGTGGAAGTGTGTATAGGGCGAGTGGTGAGGAGCTAGAGTGGAAGTGTGTATAGGGCGAGTGGTGAGGAGCTAGAGTGGAAGTGTGTATAGGGCGAGTGGTGAGGAGCTAGAGTGGAGGTGTGTATAGGGCGAGTGGTGAGGAGCTAGAGTGGAAGTGTGTATAGGGCGAGTGGTGAGGAGCTAGAGTGGAAGTGTGTATAGGGCGAGTGGTGAGGAGCTAGAGTGGAAGTGTGTGTAGGGCGAGTGGTGAGGAGCTAGAGTGGAAGTGTGTATAGGGCGAGTGGTGAGGAGCTAGAGTGGAAGTGTGTATAGGGCGAGTGGTGAGGAGCTAGAGTGGAAGTGTGTGTAGGGCGAGTGGTGAGGAGCTAGAGTGGAAGTGTGTATAGGGCGAGTGGTGAGGAGCTAGAGTGGAAGTGTGTGTAGGGGCGAGTGGTGAGGAGCTAGAGTGGAAGTGTGTATAGGGCGATTGGTGAGGAGCTAGAGTGGAAGTGTGTATAGGGCGAGTGGTGAGGAGCTAGAGTGGAAGTGTGTGTAGGGGCGAGTGGTGAGGAGCTAGAGTGGAAGTGTGTATAGGGCGAGTGGTGAGGAGCTAGAGTGGAAGTGTGTATAGGGCGAGTGGTGAGGAGCTAGAGTGGAAGTGTGTATAGGGCGAGTGGTGAGGAGCTAGAGTGGAAGTGTGTATAGGGCGAGTGGTGAGGAGCTAGAGTGGAAGTGTGTATAGGGCAATTGGTGAGGAGCTAGAGTGGAAGTGTGTGTAGGGCGAGTGGTGAGGAGCTAGAGTGGAAGTGTGTATAGGGCGAGTGGTGAGGAGCTAGAGTGGAAGTGTGTATAGGGCGAGTGGTGAGGAGCTAGAGTGTAAGTGTGTGTAGGGCGAGTGGAGAGGAGCTAGAGTG
Organism: Protomyctophum parallelum; assembly: GCF_964188405.1. NCBI lineage: Eukaryota > Metazoa > Chordata > Actinopteri > Myctophiformes > Myctophidae > Protomyctophum > Protomyctophum parallelum. The sequence continues at coordinate 97,193,026 of NC_139697.1, forward strand.
GAAGTGTGTATAGGACGAGTGGTGAGGAGCTAGAGTGGAAGTGTGTATAGGGCGAGTGGTGAGGAGCTAGAGTGGAAGTGTGTATAGGGCGAGTGGTGAGGAGCTAGAGTGGAAGTGTGTATAGGGCGAGTGGTGAGGAGCTAGAGTGTAAGTGGCTCCACTTCCACATGATAGAGCATCCGTTGCTCACGACTGTATGACGGAAGCATTTGTAAATTGCGAGAGGCAACAACTGGCAACGTGAGACCGCATGGAAGCAGCCACAGTGTTAACTATGATTCTCTGCCCTAGGCGTTGCTTCATGGCAGAACCACCCAGAGTAATCTAGTAAGAGAGTGGCGAGCGACACTATAGCGTTGACTCCCAGTGCTCATTCTATCTCAATGGGATAGTTCCAGCCATAGGAGCAATGTTTGTAACTATAGCCCATATAGGAACCCGCTTTGCAGCGAGATCAAAGCATGTCGCTATACTCTCCTACTCTACACTCTGGAACGCCCGCAGCACTGACCTGAGGTCAGTGTTATTGTACTCCTACCCACCATGATACACCACATGATATATCATGTTACATAAAGCATAAACATCACCACCTGAGAGGATACCGTCTCGACTCCTATATATTGCCTCATCGATTATTGATTGATCCAGAATATTCCACGATAATCCAGCATTGCAAGGAAAGGGGGAAGGGGGGGGGGGGGGGGGTGCGAGGGTTGATTTTGTCGACTAATACTATGACGAAGAATGTCCGTCGACTACCTTTTTTTCACTGACGAAAACTAAATGGAAACCAAATTAAAACCGAGACTAAACAATTTCGTCAGCAAATAAAAAACTAGACTAAAATGTTAGGAAGGGACTAGTGGACAAGAGACCCAGTCATTTTACACTTTGTAGCATGCTGAAAATAGCTGATCTACAAGCTCACAACGTGTCGCGCTGCGACGCATAAGATCAGTCATTATTACGACAGCATCAAGGCCGGCCAAAATATATCTTAGTTTAGTCGACTAAATAAACAGTATACATTTAGTCGACTAAAATCCTATGATATTTAGTCAACTAAAACTAGACTGTTGATCCAGGCAACAACGCCTGCGTTCCTTGCTTCACGTTTGCAAGGCCCTTTAGGCTGTCAGATGGTCATGTCAGGTGACGGGGGCGGCGTTCGGCGTACACATCCCTGACAAAACGTATACCGTAGGTCCATGTGATTAAAAATGTGAGCCATATCAAAGTGTAATCAGAATGTGGTTCATTCAGTGCTTCTCCATGTGAAGGAGGTCGTTGTGGAATCTTGGCTGGCCACACAGTTGAAATGAGTTAACGAGAGCTCTGTGACTTCATTCATAAGAAGAATGACAGTGGATCCATCCTACACGGTGTGCATTTACTGTTTTCCTGGACAGTAACGATGCTAGACATATACTGTACTTGTTCTGCACACGGTTTCCAGGTGACAGAAGCAGAGCGATGAGAAGCCAGGTGAGGTGATTACAGGGAGCTGACAGCTCCACAGCATCATTATACGACAGAGATAGCTAGCTCCCTACCGTCAGCATTTTAACCCATTTAGACCTCCCATTCTAAGAAAAACAGTTTACTGAAAACACTGTTTCTAATTGAGTCAGTGGTGCTCAACCTTTTTCACGTCAAGGACCCCCAGAATTATCTGTATTCGGCCGCGGACCCCCATCTGAAAATATGTAAAATCGAAGCAAAGATTTGAGTTAAAACCGTTCGCTCTGAAAGAATATACATTCAAAGATTTGTGCCAAATTTTCACGATTCTTATTCTTCACGAAAATAGCAGATCTACGAGCTCGTAGCGCGGCACTCGATCTGCTATTTTTTCAATAGCTAAAGTACATAATAATGCTTAAAAACACCAAAAGCAGTTCCCGTCCAGAACGGGTTAACCCGTGCACTGCTGACACCTGCACTTACTCCACCTGAGATAAGCGAGACCGCTGCATGCTATACACTACAGTATATACAGAGGATTATGACTCCACCTGAGATAACGGAGACAGCTGCATGCTATACATACAGTTGTCTGCCATTGATTCCGTCTCATTCATTTTGGAGAGGACTGCGTGATCTGCGCATTTCACAATGTATATATTATGTCCACTAGGGGGAGTAGAGAGCTATATAAAAATCTGAGACCACTGAAATGTAAGTATGTTTTCTCATGCCATTAAAGCCCTTTGAATTGAAAGCGTCAACAGAGAGAGACAGAGAGACAGAGAGAGAGAGAGAGAGAGAGAGAGAGAGAGAGAGAGAGATAATGACTTTGGTGGTTGGTCTTTTTATTACGTCACGTCACGTCATTAACAACTAATAATAATAATATATTCTACAAGTTGTAGAAACATGTAAGATAACACTAATAGTTGTTAATGACGTGACGTGAAAAATACATTTATTCCACCAGCGTTCTTGTGTTGTTCTATACAACACAACACAGGAACGATTTTTTTTTTAACATGATCACAACCATTGTGCTTTATATCTACCATGCCCTCTGTCTTTATGTTAAGGCGTCGTCGTAGCCGAGTGGTCAGTGCTTTCGATTTAAGCGTACTTCTTTTTGTAGCTCCCGAGTTCGAATCCCGGATTTTACAGTCATATTAGTGGTGAAATGGATTAATATAGATTAAACGCCGCTCTCCGTTTATTTAAATAGGAGGGGTTTCAGCCTATCTAACCTAATTGGACGGAATCGGTAAAATGTCACAGATTTAGGAACATTTTCTTTGGTAAATATTCAGCGCTCTCACCGCAACTGAGCAGCAACATTGCGCAGAGAGAGAGAGAGATTGCGCAGAGAGAGAGAGAGAGAGAGAGAGAGAGAGAGAGAGAGGGGAAATAAACTATTTAACAAGTTTGATTCAACATGATACAACATTTTTGTCAAATAAATTCATACCGAAGTAGCCAATAAATATAATATGGTATAACAAGTATACAGTTGGAGCGGGTAAATCGTTTTTTCCAATGCTAAAATAGGGACAACCCCTTTCTTGGGTTGCGGAGATAATCGTTCACTTTAATTTTGACTGCTTTTTCATTTGCTTTCTGGGAATGAATGGGGAATGCAGTGTTAACATGACCCATAATGCAGTCTCTCGGGTTTTAAGCCCGTTCGGAAATAGCGCATTGAGCGCACTGTGCAATAGTGACTTCAGTGATGCTTGCGGAACTCGACTTCGTCTCGTTCCTGACCGCATCACTGTCGTGGCAATAATCACGTTAACCCACACCCTCTCGTGTAATATTGCTTAAGTACACCCCCTGGACATGACGCTATAGTACTGTATGTCAGAGGAACGTAATACCCCCAATCCAACCCTTGATGCTTGCTGAGGCATTGGGGTGCCCATTTCTATGGTGCATATATATATGGTGGTATATATGTGACCAGATTTGACTGAGAGATTGCCATCGCGCACATTCCAGCGAAAAACCTTTTTTTGTTTTTTCAAAATGAGTTAATAGCACAGGCAGACTCTTCACATACTAGAGCATGTCTGAAATAAGTGTCAAAGCTGAAATTGACATAAATATGAAAAAAGCTATTGTAATGTTAGAGACCACAGAAGTGAACCTTTCAAGCCTGTTTTCTCAACTCGCTGTTTTCTGCAAGACATTAATTACTCTATAAGCCATATCTCCAAAACTGGTGGGTCAAACTGAACAACCAATATGTCAATTTGAAGCTATGATTCCCTGCTTTGATATGAAATGAAAAAACTAAAATTCAAAAAAATCCAATGGCAGTCCCTCAGTCAAATTTGGTCACATATGACCTGGCCGGGCACGATCGAATCCCGATCCTCCCAAACTCAGGGCACTGAGCACTCTAACCAATTAAAAGGCAGCTGAGCTGGTCGTATTATGAGATTAGTTGTATTATGAGATTAGTCGTATTATGAGATTAGTTGTATTATGAGATTAGTTGTATTATGAGATTAGTTGTATTATGAGATTAGTTGTATTATGAGATTAGTTGTATTATGAGATTAGTTGTATTATGAGATTAGTTGTATTATGAGATTAGTTGTATTATGAGATTAGTTGTATTATGAGATTAGTTGTATTAGGAGATTAGTTGTATTATGAGATTAGTTGTATTATGAGATTAGTTGTATTATGAGATTAGTTGTATTATGAGATTAGTTGTATTATGAGATTAGTTGTATTATGAGATTAGTTGTATTAGGAGATTAGTTGTATTATGAGATTAGTTGTATTATGAGATTAGTTGTATTATGAGATTAGTTGTATTATGAGATTAGTTGTATTATGAGATTAGTTGTTTTATGAGATTAGTTGCGGGCAGTCACGCATAGCAATGTCAGCGAGGCACGTCATGCAGCCTATATATGCAAATTATACTATTCTATCTACAAATCTGTCTAATGTGGAATATGCCGTCATGTAAGCAAAACTAGATTGTACTGTACGTCTGAGATGGAAAGTGATTGTTAATGTTTATATAAAAATCACACCCGGCAGTAATATGCAATGTGGCCCCTCTGGAGTGGGCGTGGAACTATAGTGGCCCTCTGGAGTGAGTGTGGAACTATAGTGGCCCTCTGGAGTGAGTGTGGAACTATAGTGGCCCTCTGGAGAGGGTGTGGAACTATAGTGGCCCTCTGGAGTGAGTGTGGAACTATAGTGGCCCTCTGGAGAGGGTGTGGAACTATAGTGGCCCTCTGGAGTGAGTGTGGAACTATAGTGGCCCTCTGGAGTGAGTGTGGAACTATAGTGGCCCTCTGGAGAGGGTGTGGAACTATAGTGGCCCTCTGGAGTGGGTGTGGAACTATAGTGGCCCTCTGGAGTGAGTGTGGAACTATAGTGGCCCTCTGGAGTGAGTGTGGAACTATAGTGGCCCTCTGGAGTGAGTGTGGAACTATAGTGGCCCTCTGGAGTGGGTGTGGAACTATAGTGGCCCTCTGGAGTGAGTGTGGAACTATAGTGGCCCTCTGGAGTGAGTGTGGAACTATAGTGGCCCTCTGGAGTGGGTGTTGAACTATAGTGGCCCTCTGGAGTGGGTGTGGAACTATAGTGGCCCTCTGGAGTGGGTGTGGAACTATAGTGGCCCTCTGGAGTGGGTGTGGAACTATAGTGGCCCTCACCATCTTCAAAGTTTCATGTAATGAAGTGTCATAGATTTAAACATACACACACATACGTACGCATACATACATACATACAAAGCTCCGCATAGGAGTGGTGCTATAGCACCACTCAAAAACAAAACGAGAAGTCTCTTAAAAACGTGTGAAAACAAATGTGAGAGCCCATACAAATACTGTGTGTGTGTGTGTGTGTGTGTGTGTGCGTGTGCGTGTGTGTGTGTGCGTGTGCGTGTGTGTGTGTGTGTGGCCTCTCCATTATGAGTGTTATTATCGTAACAAAGAGCCCCATTTGAGGCAATAATACGCGTTAATAATTCAGCGGATAATGTGGTTTCATATAAGGCTCTCTTAAATCACTATATTATGTTTATACGGTTCTGTTATTATAATGAGCATAAGGATGCGTTTTTAATGAATAGAATCCTACATGAACAACAGACAATCATCACGGTACAAATGCAAGCCGTTGTGTAACAAACAACGCCCCAGGGCCCTGAATACAGAATAACAATCTGCTAGCAGCAAGTCTCCGAAGATTAATAATGCATACATGTCCCAATGTGTGTCATGTGCGTTAGAATAATGCATGTCATCTCCTAACCCATTCTGACCGGGCACCCATTTTGGTGTCAGCATCATGTTATGCTTTAGCTATTGAAAAATAGCAGACCTACAAGCTCATATCGCGCCACCGAGTGGCGCGCTATGAGCTTGTAGGTCTGCTATTTTTTGAAAAATCGAAGAGCGACTGACATTTTTAGAATCTGATCTCAGGTCAGAATGGGTTCATCAGACCAGTGTGTTGTCCAGTGGAAACCTCGTATGAATCTGATCTCAGGTCAGAATGGGCTAACCGGATTACACTGTAAGATTACTGTGTGTGTGTGCATGTACAGTATGTATGTATGTATGTATGTATGTATTAGGCCTGTCTAACAAATTTGTCAGAAATAGCTGATCTGCAAGCTTGTACATACAGCTATGTCTTTGAGGGGTGTGTAGGGCGTCAGCCCCTCCTATGTCCAGCTCTGAGGGTTTGTGTAAACACAAATATTGAATGCCGTTGACCAATCCCCCCCCCCCCCCCCCCCCCCCCGCACGCGTTTTCGGCTACCATCGACGAATCGACGGTAAGCCTCTCCCGACCTACTTACATTTGGTTACATTTCCACCACGCTGTCTGAGTTCAAATGAAAACGCTCAGGATTTGGACGTGTAATAAATACTGTACTGTACTGTACTGTATATACGGTATACGTGCAAAGCACAGATTGTGCTTACAATGCCAGAAATAAATAAATAAATGCGACTTTAATTAAGGCGTTATCGTGTGTGTGTGTGTGTGTGTGTGTGTGTGTGTGTGTGTGCGTGTGCGTGTGCGTGTGCGTGTGCGTGTGCGTGTGCGTGTGCGTGTGCGTGTGTGTGTGTGTGTGTGTGTGTGCGCGCCGAGGCATGGTCTGTACATTGTGAAAACACAAACACTGTATATTAATCCAAACAGCAACGGTCTATTTTTTTTTACACTGGCTGGTGTATGCATGATTTAAGGCTTGTCATCTCTCTCTCAGCTCCTTGGCCTGAAAAGACCATCTGTTTGAATTGACTGAGAGTGTGGAATACAACAATACCAAAAGGTAGTACACAAAAAAAAATGTGGAGGCTTATAATGGCTTTAACCCATTTAGGCCTGACATCGAAATAAAAAAAGCCTTCTAAATCCTGACAGTTTCTAGGCCTATATCACTCAATATTTCATGTCAAGGACCCCAAAAATGATCTGTAATTGGCCTCCGAGACCCCCCATCTGAAAATATGTTGTTCCAGCAGGGACCTCTCCAGAAGCAAAGATTTAAGTTAAAAACATTCGTTCTGAAAAAAAATATTCCAAATTTGAGGCACATTTTCACGATTTTTCGAAAATAGCAGACCTACAAGCTCATAGCTCAGAGCTCAGAGCTTGTAGATCTGCTATTTTTAAATAGCTAAATTATAACATAATGTTTAAAACACCAAAAGGGGTGCCCGCCCAAAATGGGTTAATGTAGATTGTGCAAATTGCACCTATTTTCCCTTGTCCTCCATTGTTAGTGTGCTAATCATAGCTGGCCAATTCAGGCATGAGCTTTCTGTTTTTTTTCTTTTAGAGCCACGATCCATATGTTTTTTAATGTCCATTATGTCACCCTCCCTAGCGGAACGAGGCCGTTTTAACGACGCCTAGGACTGTATACAATAAAGGAGTGGATTGGATTGGGTAGCTTTTATTGCCCCTGTGGGGGCCGTTCGATTAGCAACGGCGGTCGACCGCGGAGAGATGCCTCGGCAACATGCTAGCGACCATCTGCTTCAAATAGCTTTATTGACACTGACACTGTCCTAGCCGCTAACGAGGGTCTACGTGCCTCCGAGTCAGGGCCCTTTTCCACCAAAATAACTTTTGGTTCTAGAACTGGCTCCATTCTTTTAGTTTTTTTTTACTAGACGTGTGCCTGTTGGCCATCGGCCTACTTGGGAACGATGCAAGTTGGGAACCTAGTATGCAATATCCGTTGGCATCATAGCACTCGTTGTAACCGTCTTGTCTGTGTCCCACATGGAGATCTCTGTATCTGTCTGTCTGTCTGTCTGTCTGTCTGTCTGTCTGTCTGTCTGTCTGTCTGTCTGTCTGTCTGTCTGTCTGTCTGTCTGTCTGTCTGTCTGTCTGTCTGTCTGTCTGTCTGTCTGTCTGTCTGTCTGTCTGTCTGTCTGTCTGTCTGTCTGTCTGTCTGTCTGTCTGTCTGTCTGTCTGTCTGTGTCCCACATGGAGATCTCTGTATCTGTCTGTCTGTCTGTCTGTCTGTCTGTCTGTCTGTCTGTCTGTCTGTCTGTCTGTCTGTCTGTCTGTCTGTCTGTCTGTCTGTCTGTCTGTCTGTCTGTCTGTCTGTGTCCCACATGGAGATCTCTGTATCTGTCTGTCTGTCTGTCTGTCTGTCTGTGTCCCACATGGAGATCTCTGTATCTGTCTGTCTGTCTGTCTGTCTGTGTCCCACATGGAGATCTCTGTATCTGTCTGTCTGTCTGTCTGTCTGTGTCCCACATGGAGATCTCTGTATCTGTCTGTCTGTCTGTCTGTCTGTCTGTCTGTGTCCCACATGGAGATCTCTGTATCTGTCTGTCTGTCTGTCTGTCTGTCTGTCTGTCTGTCTGTCTGTCTGTCTGTCTGTGTCCCACATGGATATCTCTGTATCTGTCTGTCTGTGTCCCACATGGAGATCTCTGTGTATGTCTGTCTGTGTCTCACATGGAGATCTCTGTATCTGTCTGTCTGTCTGTGTCCCACATGGAGATCTCTGTATCTGTCTGTCTGTCTGTGTCCCACATGGAGATCTCTGTATCTGTCTGTCTGTCTGTGTCCCACATGGAGATCTCTGTATCTGTCTGTCTGTCTGTGTCCCACATGGAGATCTCTGTATCTGTCTGTCTGTCTGTGTCCCACATGGAGATCTCTGTATCTGTCTGTCTGTGTCCCACATGGAGATCTCTGTATCTGTCTGTCTGTGTCCCACATGGAGATCTCTGTGTATGTCTGTCTGTGTCTCACATGGAGATCTCTGTATCTGTCTGTCTGTGTCCCACATGGAGATCTCTGTATCTGTCTGTCTGTGTCCCACATGGAGATCTCTGTATCTGTCTGTCTGTCTGTGTCCCACATGGAGATCTCTGTATCTGTCTGTCTGTGTCCCACATGGAGATCTCTGTATCTGTCTGTCTGTCTGTCTGTCTGTCTGTCTGTCTGTCTGTCTGTCTGTCTGTCTGTCTGTCTGTCTGTCTGTCTGTCTGTCTGTCTGTCTGTCTGTCTGTCTGTCTGTCTGTCTGTCTGTCTGTCTGTCTGTCTGTCTGTGTCCCACATGGAGATCTCTGTATCTGTCTGTCTGTGTCCCACATGGAGATCTCTGTATCTGTCTGTCTGTCTGTCTGTCTGTCTGTCTGTCTGTCTGTCTGTCTGTCTGTCTGTCTGTCTGTCTGTCTGTCTGTCTGTCTGTGTCCCACATGGAGATCTCTGTATCTGTCTGTCTGTTTCCCACATGGAGATCTCTGTATCTGTCTGCCTGTGTCCCACATGGAGATCTCTGTATCTGTCTGTCTGCCTGTGTCTGAAGAGTGCAGAACTGACTGAAAAGTAATCAAATGGGAGCTGGGGTGGGGTTGCCATGGCAATCAATTGGCTGTGGCAGGGATATTGCACAGGTGTAGAGACTTTGCCTCATTAGGTCCACTGCAGGCAGAGCCTGACCAGAGCCTTTTATGGCCGGTTCTGGGACGACCAAGGCCAAGGATCCGACCCACTCAAGGCCGACCGACTCAAGGCCGACCCAAGGCCCTGCGGGGGACATTTGAAGTCGGTGGAGGCGAACGGTTATCGAGTTAACCCATGTTCGGCGGGATCCCCTTTTGGTGTTTCAAGCATTATGTTATGCTTTAAGCTATTGAAAAACAGCAGATCTACAAGCTCATAGTGCGGCACCGAGTCTGCTATTTTTTGAAAAAATCTTTAAACCCCTGCAGTTGTGTTGTGTTTTGAGCTTGTCCATCACCTTTCACATTGTCAACGAAAGTTTTCTCTGCAATAATAGAACTAGATCTCTGAGTGCCTCCTTTCAACCATATGGGCTTTAAGTGGTTAAAATAGCAGTGTGCGTGCGTGCGTGTGTGCGTGCGTACGTGCGTGCACAGTATCCACCATCATTCATTTTCCGATTACAATCTGATGTAGTGTTCATCGTGCACCAAATTAAATGACCTCGGTCCACATGACATTGTCGTTGCTTTACATCAAATGCATATTGTTGATCAAGTCCACGATGACGTTGAACTGATTGCTAACAGTATAAGATATGAATATAACAAATATGTGTGTACATAATATCTCTGTATTTTCTGTGCAATATTGGTTAGAATATTCTAATGGAATGAATGAATCATTTCTACGACTGTATTTTCTCCCCTCATTTGGCCTCCGGCAAACTCTGTTTTAATAGACCTGAGGATGATTCTACAAAATCTAAATCTATGTCAGTCGTTCTCAAACATTTTCATGTCAAGGACCCCCAAAAATATATATAATTGTCCGCCAACCCCCGTATATATGTTATACCCCCAGAAGCAAAGATTTTAGTTAAAAACGATCGCTCTGAAAGAATATATATTCAAAGATTTGCACTACATTTTCACGATTCTTTCAAAAATAGCAGACCTACAAGCTTGTAGATCTGCTATTTTCCAATAGCATAATGCTATAACATAATGCTTAAAACACCAAAAGGGGTTAACCCACCATAGCATTTAGAGCTAGCGCAGACGCACTAGTTATGTAAGGCATGGCTGCGTGGTCATTGTTAATATATAAATCACAGACAGAGTGATTTATATATAAACAATGACCACCCAGCCATGCATTATTATCCCACTAATTACACAGGTAATTAATACATAAATGAATAAATTGACCCAAAACACAACAAAATGAAGTATTTCCTTGCTTACAGTAACCTAATGAAAGTATTCCATGAATAGTATTCCGCCCAGCAGCTGCAGCACAGTCGGTAAACAATTAAGGAAATGAGTTGATCAAATAGAATCGATACTGTCGGATACGGCGTTGTCTATTTCTCGCCTCAAATGTTTTCAAAAACATTTCTGAGAGCAATGTTTAGCTGTAAATGACAGTGTGTGTGTGTGTGTGTGTGTGTGTGTGTGTGTGTGTGTGTGTGTGTGTGTGTGTGTGTGTGTGTGTGTGTGTGTGTGTGTGTGTGTGTGTGTGTGTGTGTGTGTGTGTGTGCGTGCGTGCGTGTTTACATGGCTGTCATGTTGGATACAGCATAAAATCCAAGCATCGCAGCAGCAGGTGCTCCGAGGCTTTGATTAGACAGCAGCGGTCTGTTATAGAGCAGAGCGGTCTGTTATCAAGAAATAACACACTGCTAAATGTGGCGACTGACCAATCGGAAACAATCAAGCATTCAACCTAGCTGTGAAATAGATTGCATGAAGACACTCTACGGTACAATTTATGACTAATAACCCATTCTGACCGGGCACCCATTTTGGTGTCAGCATCATGTTATGCTTTAGCTATTGAAAAATAGCAGATCTACAAGCTCATATCGCGCCACTCGGTGGCGCGATATACGAGCTTGTAGGTCTGCTATTTTTGAAAAATCGAAGAGCGACTGACATTTTTTAGAATCTGATCTCAGGTCAGAATGGGTTCATCAGACCAGTGTGTGTCCGGCGGAAACCTCGTATGAATCTGATCTCAGGTCAGAATGGGATAAAGTAATCAATCAATCAAACCAACCAACCAATCCCGGATTGTATCCTCATAAACTCAGTCAGTAAAGTGCAGGTGAAGCCAATTTCCTGTCCGTTTATGACACATTGTAATATACGCCACACTTGCTCGAATGACCGCCATCATATTTTTCTTACGGTTGGCATTTAATTTCTCCCTCAATTATGAATAAATAATGCTTACTTCAGTCAACCTATACTGTCTAATAATGTGCAACAATCCAGCAACGAAGCAATTTGGCCGTTTTGATATTGTGATCCTCGCCTGGGTGTTGTCTTTACTGTACTCGTTGTCGTCTCGTCTCTGTCGGTGGTGGAAACCTCATATGTCCAAAAAAATTACTTTTCAGGATTAAAATTCAAAAGCATCAAAAGTAGCAGATCTACAAGCTCACAGCGCGTCGCTTCGCACCGCGTTTCGAGCTTGAAGATCTGCTACTTTCGATGCTTTTGTGTGACACTGTAGTATGAAGTATAGGACGTCGATTTACGGAAAAAATACAAGCCGTTAAAATATGGAGATGTGAGGTTTCAGCCCCACAGCATAACGTCATTATGGATTCTCTCAGTGCAGGTTCTTTAATTTACTGTCTATATGGTCTCATAAAAAGGCCCAGCCAGTTGCTTCTGCTTCTTAACCCATTCTGACCTGAGATCAGATTCATACGAGGTTTCCACTGGACACACACTGGTCTGATTAACCCATTCTGACCTGAGATCAGATTCTATAAAAATGTCAGTCGTTCTTCGATTTAAAAAAAAATAGCAGACCTACAAGCTCGTAGCGCGCCACTCGGTGGCGCGCTATGAGCTTGTAGATCTGCTATTTTTCAATAGCTAAAGCATAACATGATGCTGACACCAAAATGGGTTCCCGTTCAGAATGGGATAATTTACTGTCTATATTGTCTCATAAAAACCAAAAGGCCCAGCCGTTGCTATATCTTCTCATTTGTATTATTCACACCACACCCCGTCCCTACCCATTTTCACTGGGCCAGTAATTCAAACCACCGAGATCTGAAAAGAAGAAAACTGCATTTCACATGTGACGGCTCCGCCAGAGAGACTTCACTGCGGGTGCAAATGGTTGGCGAGTGTGGACTCGTACGCTGGCTGAACCTCGCAGATTGGTTTCTGCCCCGTCGGGAGTCAGTCAGTAATTTTGGTGTTGGCATCATGTTATGCTTTAGCTATTGAAAAATAGCAGATCTACAAGCTCATAGCGCGCCACCGAGTGGCGCGCTACGAGCTTGTAGGTCTGCTATTTTTTGAAGAATCGAAGAACGACTGACATTTTTTTGAATCTGATCTCAGGTCAGAATGGGTTAATCAGACCAGTGTGTGTCCAGTGGAAACCTGGTATGAATCTGATCTCAGGTCAGAATGGGTTAATTTAACTGTGAGAGTGCACACCAAATAGACCCGTATAGTAGTACCTTATATACCGGTCCGTTTGCTCTCAGACTAATAAATGAATGGATCCATCCTTTTTCCTAACTCATGCAGATGGATGAGTCAGAGTTGGAAGAACTAACAGTCATCATTGAGGCTTTTCACTGTAAGGCAGTCGTTCTCAAACGTTTTCCTGTCAAAGGACCCTCAAATTAAAATGTGTTTTTTTGGCCGCGGACCCCCCCCCCCCCCCCCCATTTGAAAATGTTTTGTGCTGGGGCCAGGGGCAAGATTTGAGTTAAAAATGTTCGCTTTAAAAATACATATTCAAAGATTTGCAAATATTCTCATGTTGTTCGTGACACGCTATGAGCTTGTACTGTATATCTGCTATATATATTTTTTTAATAGCCAAAGTCAATTTGTTTAAGGGTGTCTTTATTGTGAAGCTACTCTTCTGTATTTCGATTCCCTGTATCTGTAGCTTCACTGTGTCCCTCTGTCTCTTACTGCTTAACCTCCAGATCAATACAGGTATCTACAGGTATCTATCATGAATGGCAGTTGACTCTAGCCCATTCTGACCGGGCACCCATTTTGGTGTTGGCATCATGTTATGCTTTAGCTATTGAAAAATAGCAGATCTACAAGCTCATATCGCGCCACCGAGTGGCGCGATACAAGCTTGTAGGTCTGCTATTTTTTTTAAACCGAAGAGCGACTGACATTTTTAGAATCTGATCTCAGGTCAGAATGGGTTAATCAGACCAGTGTGTGTCCGGCGGAAACCTCGTATGAATCTGATCTCAGGTCAGAATGGGCTAGGCAACAACACTCCCCCGGGGTGCTCAAGTGGACCTCCTAACAGCACATTGACGGATTACACACAGGCCTACAATACCTGCACTGCAACAATAGACTCCGTTGGCAGAACTAGAAGCTACATGTATATATTCACATACTGACAGTATGTGAATATACATGTATGATACTGTGCTAGTTTGGGATGACTCGGCAGGGTAGAAGACGGGGTCGAGAAAATAATGGGATTGCTATTCAAAACTGGCCTGAAATCTCTAAATAACATCATCTATCAGGTTACTGTACCTCCTCTAAATAACATCATCTATCAGGTTACTGTACCTCCTAGCATCATCTATCAGGTTACTGTACCTCCTAACATCATCTATCAGGTTACTGTACCTCCTAACATCATCTATCAGGTTACTGTACCTCCTGGTGCCATTCACATTTCTGACGTATTCACTCAGCTGATCTAAGACGGTGTGTGACTGACTGACTGCAGCAACAGGCTCCTACGGAGCAGAGCAGAAGCTAACCGTATAATTCATCAGGAGGACAAAATGTCACGGCGCTGCCAAGCAAAGCACAGCTTCCAGGCTCTCTCTCTCTCTCTCTCTCTGTCTCTCTCTGTCTCTCTCTCTCTCTCTCTCTCTCTCTCTCTCTCCCTCTCTCTCTCTCTCTCTCTCTCTCCCTCCCTATAGAGACGTCAGGAACATGTGAGCAGGAGCAGGAAATTACAACTAGGCTAGACAATCTCCTCTATAGTTTGACCTCCTTTAATGTCACCAAAAAACACAACGTGACTGAGATTCCTGATGCGTGCTGTCTGTCTGTCTGTCTGTCTGGCTGTCTGTCTGTCTGTCTGTCTGTCTGTCTGTCTGTCTGGCTGGCTGGCTGCAGGGAGGGATGGGAGGGGATGTCTGGCCAATATTAACACATTCTGGGCGGGAACCCCTTTTGGAATATTAAGCATTCTTTTAGGCTTTAGCTGTTGAAAAATAGCAGATCTACAAGCTCATAGCACGGCACCGAGTGCCGCGCTACGAGCTTGTAGGTCTGCTATTTATTTTTAAATCGTGAAAATGTGGCACAAATCTTTGAATCTATATATATTCTTTCAACGTTTTTAACTCAAATCTTTGCTTCTGGGAGGGTCCCTGGAACAACATATTTTCAGTTGGGGGTCGGCGGCCAAATACATATATTTCTGGGGGTCCTTGACATGAAACTTGTAGATCTGCTATTTCCACTCAGGTGGAAGAGCGCATCACTGCATGCCTGGCTGACATATCACAGTGGATGTCCTCCAACCACCTCAAGCTGAACCCAGACAAGACTGAGCTTCTCTTCTTCCCAGCTAAGTCCTGCCCTATGCAGGAGCTAACTATTTCCGTAGACAACGCCCTGGTAACGTCTGTCCCAACAGCCAGGAATCTTGGTGTTGTCCTGGACAGTCAGCTCTCGTTCAAAGCTCACATCACAGCTGTCACTCGATCATGTAGGTTCACACTCTATAACATACGACGAATTAGACCGTTCCTCACCCAGGAATCAGCCCAGCTCCTAATCCAGACAACAGTCTTGTCAAAACTCGACTATTGTAACTCCCTCCTTACTGGCCTACCAGCATGTGCACTTAAGCCTCTCCAGCTGATCCAAAATGCAGCAGCTCGCTTGGTCTTCAACCAGCCAAAATTCTCACATGTCTCCCCCCTGCTCCGCTCCCTCCACTGGCTCCCGGTCGCTGCCCGCACAGAATACAAAACTCTGATGCTGGCATTCAAAGCAACCAAAGGTATGGCTCCCCCATATCTTACAAGTATGATTGAACCCTACAAACCCTCCCGCGCACTCAGATCAGCCAACGCAGGGAAACTGGAAGTACCCTCACTAAAAACGCCGGGACAACGCTCCACACGTCCCAAACTCTTCTCCCTTCTGGCTCCAAAACTGTGGAATGCACTTCCCATTGCAGTCAGAACTGCAGCATCACTCCCAATCTTCCGCCGTAGCCTGAAAACCCACCTTTTCAGACTCCATCATGGCCCATAGCACTTACCCTAACCCCTTAGATAGCATTTCTGTTGGCTTAGATAGCATTTGACACAGACTTATAGCATGTTATGTCGACAGCACTATAATTGTATTGTATATAGTCATAGCACGCCATAGTACATATGTATAGCATAGTAGTGAATATGTATAGTTTATTATTGCGAACGCAGTGAGCCACTTACTATGACAGCAGGGGCTGAGTGTCTGTGTGTGTGTCACGCTGTGTGTGTGTGTCACGCTGTTACACCACCGGCCCGCCACCAGAGGGCGCAGCTGTGGCACGCACGCACGCACGCACACACACACACACACACACACACACACACACACACACACACACACACACACACACACACAGGGCGCAGCTGTAGCACACACACACACAACCACACACACACGAGCTGCGTTCGCTTCACGCGTTTGCGCGTCTTACTTGTGTATAGTGTATGTATAGTTTCATCATATAGATATTCCACTGTTACCTTCTTAGCTTACGCATGTTTCATGATAAATGCTTTTATGTGATGTATTCCCATGCTTTTGTTCTTGCTTAAATGTAAGTCGCTCTGGATTAAGAGCGTCTGCTAAATGCCTAAATTGTAATGAAAAAAACAAGAAACAGAGGTTTTTCTGAAAACTGTCATGATTTAGAAGACATTTGTATCAGTTCTCAGGTTAAACATTTCCGTCATAGTTTTTAGTTGACGAAAACCAACACTGGTATAGGAAGAGAGAGACGACCTCCTGCAACCACTTGCACATGTGCAAGGCATACTGCATTAGCATACTGTATACAGAATGGTTGAATGAATGTTTCATTCATAATAAATTAAGTCCGGGATTACGGCATTAACTAGGGCAGTTTCATAACGGGAAGGGTTCACGTGTTCACAGTAACACCCAGTGAGTCGTGTCCACCATCAGAACAGGAAGGGTTCACGTGTTCACAGTAGCACCCAGTGAGTCGTGTCCACCATCATAACAGGAAGGGTTCACGTGTTCACAGTAGCGCCCAGTGAGTCGTGTCCACCATCATAACGTTGAAGGGTTCACGTGTTCACAGTAGCACCCAGTGAGTCGTGTCCACCATCATAACGTTGAAGGGTTCACGTGTTCACAGTAGCACCCAGTGAGTCGTGTCCACCATCATAACAGGAAGGGTTCACGTGTTCACAGTAGCACCCAGTGAGTCGTGTCCACCATCATAACAGGAAGGGTTCACGTGTTCACAGTAACACCCAGTGAGTCGTGTCCACCATCATAACAGGAAGGGTTCACGTGTTCACAGTAGCACCCAGTGAGTCGTGTCCACCACCATAACAGGAAGGGTTCACGTGTTCACAGTAGCACCCAGTGAGTCGTGTCCACCACGGTCCGTCACCAACGCAAGCTGCCTTTAGGATAAGAGCTTTATCTCAAAACGGCTGCAAAAGGTCAACGCATAAATGCCATAAATGGTCCAGGATAAACACATCTATGTAGACTGTAGGTGGTAAGTGGTCTAAAGCAGTGGTTCCCATGCAATGTGGGGTCCGTGGACCCCCAGGGGTCCTTGAGGGAGTTACAGGGGGTCCCCAGCTAAACGATAGTTAGGAACCAAATGGACCCTTATGGGTCTGTAACAAATGGAACCAAATGGAGCCAATTTGTCCACTCTCAGAGTTCAATTAACATTGATTTTACAATATAAATTGAGGTCCCAGAGATAGAAATGCCATTAAAACAGTTTCCGTGCCGGGAATGGATTACTCCAGGTTACTGTCGCTGCCAACCCCGCTATACCCGCCTTTTGTTTTATGTGTTTAATCCGCTGTATTGTAATAAATAAAAAGAAAATCCGTCTTCGTTGCGGAGATAGAGACTGGATGCATTCGCTTTGATGACGAAACCGGAAATCGTCACATGCTGTGGGCTGCTAGGGCTTCTGGGAAATTGAGGCCAATGGAAATGCATGGGGTGCAACGCCTCATTGAGACCAGTCTTGTGTGCGTCTTCCGGGTGCACCAAGATGGTGGATGATACGCTCGGATCACAACATACCGAGGGAGCTTTTTTCGCTGGATTTTCGCGGATTAAAAGCCCAAATAATTCAGTGTATGCTCTAAAGGTAATACAACAATCTCGGCAGTGAAGGGGGGTTGATTAAAATGCGGGATAAGCGTGTAAAACAGTCAAACTGTTTAAAGGGGATCTGAAGACCCCATTTATAGAATAATATGCATGTCAAACTGGGGGTCCTTGAAATTTGAACGGGTTGAGAATCACTGCTAGTTACCTTGTAGATTATTATTACGAATACCACTTCAGCCGTATAAACATTTCGGCTATTTGCCAATGCGTGGCATTGTGAGCTTGTAGAGCTGCTATTTTCAATTACTTTCATTACTTTCGGTATACATTAAGTACATTTTGAAACCAATACTTTAGTACTTTTACCCAAGTACATATTGAATTCCCGGACTTTTACTTTTAAGGTACTTGTAAGTATATTTCTACATTGCAGTATTGATATTTTGGGTGTTAGCATTATGTTATGCTTTAGCTATTGAAATATAAATAGCAGATCTACAAGCTCATAGCGCGCCACCGAGTGGTGCGCTACGAGCTTGTAGGTCTGCTATTATTTTTTTTATCGAAGAACGACTGACATAGAAACATAGCTTTTTCAGAGAACTGTCAGGATGTAGAAGACATTTTTTAAATCTGATCTCAGGTCAAAATGGGTTAATGTAAAACATTAACCCATTCTGACCAGGCACCCATTTTGGTGTCGGCATCATGTTATGCTTTAGCTATTGAAAAATAGCAGATCTACAAGCTCATATCGCGCCACCGAGTGGCGCGATACGAGCTTGTAGGTCTGCTATTTTTGAAAAATCGAAGAGCGACTGACATTTCTAGAATCTGATCTCAGGTCAGAATGGGTTAATCAGACCAGTGTGTGTCCAGTGGTAACCTCGTATGAATCTGATCTCGGGTCAGAATGGCTTAAGAGTACTTTTTTCCCACCACTGACAAACGCAAACATGGAGCTCCTCCCGGGCTGTCTCGATGGACTGGACCGGGTCGATTCTGACACTCTCAATATTTGCTCATGAACTAATTAATTCAATTAATTCATGAATTAATGTACCCAGAACCCCTGGGGGGCTGGCCGGTACATTTGCAGGTGTCGCAGTCGGGACACCTTCAACTATGGTTTCTAATTCTATTTCTTTCCACCAGGCAGCACCATGATAATTAATCTACCTGACATCCTAAAATTAGTAGTGAATGATCACTGAAGATTCTAATGAACCTGCAGCAGGAAATGTGGCCGGCAGAATTTATTTTAAACAACATTCACCCATTTTGACCTCAGATCAGATTCTAAAAATGTCTTTTTGAAAATGTCTGAAAAAGCTATGTTTCTATGTCAGTCGTTCTTCGATTTTTCAAAAAATAGCAGACCTGAGCTTGTAGATCTGCTATTTTTCAATAGCTAAAGCATAACATAATGCTAACACCAAAAGGGGTTCCCCCCCAAAATGGGTTAAGAAATACATATATTTATATTTGCGAGAAAAATAGCAGATCTACAAGCTCATATCGCGCCACCGAGTGGCGCGATACGAGCTTGTAGGTCTGCTATTTTTGAAAAAAGAGCGACTGAAATTTTTAGAATCTGATCTCAGGTCAGAATGGGTTCATCAGACCAGTGTGTGTCCGGCGGAAACCTCGTATGAATCTGATCTCAGGTCAGAATGGGTTAAGGCGTCTTACTGGTATTTCTATTATCGTGAGAACGATGGCTTCCATTTTCGCATTGCAAACAGTAACGCGAAAACAATGCGATGTGCCAAGGTCCCCAGAAGAG
>NC_139697.1:97217615-97220115 GCF_964188405.1 Protomyctophum parallelum
CAGACAAAACTAAAGGCGATGCCTCGGGTGTTGCCCCTGGCAACTGCAGTGGATGCAGTGGCCGTGGTGTGTGTGTGTGTGTGTGTGTGTGGACCTATCGTATGGCTGCGTCAGGCTGCCTTGTGGTGTGTGTGTGTGTGTGTGTGTGGACCTATCGTATGGCTGCGTCAGGCTGCCTTGTGGTGTGTGTGTGTGTGTGTGTGTGTGGACCTATCGTATGGCTGCGTCAGGCTGCCTTGTGGTGTGTGTGTGTGTGTGTGTGGACCTATCGTATGGCTGCGTCAGGCTGCCTTGTGGTGTGTGTGTGTGTGTGGACCTATCGTATCGCTGCGTCAGGCTGCGTGCTTGCATTTTGTGGCCGCGGTCCCGTGAAATTGTCGCACGCCCACAGGCGACTAGACCTGATAGTTTTTTTAGTTTTTTTATGCTACGTGCCCCGCGTCCCCCTCATGGGCACACCTGGTGCCCCGCGTCCCCCTCATGGGCACACCTGGTGCCCCGCGTCCCCCTCATGGGCACACCTGGTGCCCCGCGTCCCCCTCATGGGCACACCTGGTGCCCCGCGTCCCCCTCATGGGCACACCTGGTGCCCCGCGTCCCCCTCATGGGCACACCTGGTGCCCCGCGTCCCCCTCATGGGCACACCTGGTGCCCCGCGTCCCCCTCATGGGCACACCTGGTGCCCCGCGTCCCCCTCATGGGCACACCTGGTGCCCCGCGTCCCCCTCATGGGCACACCTGGAGCAGAGCTGTTTTTATGCTACGCGCCCCGCGTCCCCCTCATGGGCACACCTGGAGCAGAGCTGTTTTTATGCTACGCGCCCCGCGTCCCCCTCATGGGCACACCTGGAGCAGAGCTGTTTTTATGCTACGCGCCCCGCGTCCCCCTCATGGGCACACCTGGAGCAGAGCTGTTTTTATGCTACGCGCCCCGCGTCCCCCTCATGGGCACACCTGGAGCAGAGCTGTTTTGATGCTACGCGCACCGCGTCCCCCCCATGGGCACACCTGGAGCAGAGCTGTTTTTATGCTACGCGCCCCGCGTCCCCCTCATGGGCACACCTGGAGCAGAGCTGTTTTTATGCTACGCGCCCCGCGTCCCCCTCATGGGCACACCTGGAGCAGAGCTGTTTTTATGCTACGCGCCCCGCGTCCCCCTCATGGGCACACCTGGAGCAGAGCTGTTTTGATGCTACGCGCACCGCGTCCCCCTCATGGACACACCTGGAGCAGAGCTGTTTTTATGCTACGCGCCCCGCGTCCCCCTCATGGACACACCTGGAGCAGAGCTGTTTTGATGCTACGCGCCCCGCGTCCCCCTCATGGGCACACCTGGAGCAGAGCTGTTTTGATGCTACGCGCCCCGCGTCCCCCTCATGGGCACACCTGGAGCAGAGCTGTTTTTATGCTACGCGCCCCGCGTCCCCCTCATGGGCACACCTGGAGCAGAGCTGTTTTTATGCTACGCGCCCCGCGTCCCCCTCATGGGCACACCTGGAGCAGAGCTGTTTTTATGCTCCGCGCCCCGCGTCCCCCTCATGGGCACACCTGGAGCAGAGCTGTTTTTATGCTACGCGCCCCGCGTCCCCCTCATGGGCACACCTGGAGCAGAGCTGTCGTTGTTTTTATGCTACGCGCCCCGCGTCCCCCTCATGGGCACACCTGGAGCAGAGCTGTTTTTATGCTACGCGCCCCGCGTCCCCCTCATGGGCACACCTGGAGCAGAGCTGTTTTTATACTACGCGCCCCGCGTCCCCCTCATGGGCACACCTGGAGCAGAGCTGTTTTTATGCTACGCGCCCCGCGTCCCCTTCATGGGCACACCTGGAGCAGAGCTGTTTTTATGCTACGCGCCCCGCGTCCCCCTCATGGGCACACCTGGAGCAGAGCTGTCGTTGATCCAGGCGACAACGCCTGTGTCACTCGCTGCGTTCAGTTACAGGCTACCATTAGTTTTCAATGGAAGCCATGCAGCGACATGAAGATATACACAGATACAGGCTACCGTTCTTTTTCAATAGAAGCCAGCGCCGTTTGTAGCTGCTATAGAGTTACCAAAGTCCTGATGTCACTCGTTCATCCCCCTCTGTCACAGGAGTAACATTTAACATTGGGTCTTCTTAGAATCTTTAGTCTCTAGATAAGAATTGTGGTACAAAAATAAAGCAATTGTCCGGGAGGTGGCTCTGTATCGTTTACGATAGTCAGTCACTCGTAGTCTGGACTGGACTACCAGCCTTGGCCGGTATATTCCGAGTCTGGCAGTGTGCCGCGGGTTCGACTCCCGATCCCGACGGCCCTTTACCGCATGTCACCCCCCCCCCATCTCTCTCCCCATGTCCTGTCAGCCTACTGTCTGTCCCTATATAGAAAAATATATAAAATAAAGGCGAAAGCCACACACACAAAAGAAATCACACCCGTGTGAACTGAGTGGTGCAACTCCCCTCTCCCCCCTCTCCTCTCTCCCTCTCCCCCCTCCTCTCCTCTCTCTCTCTCT
>NC_139697.1:97225115-97232615 GCF_964188405.1 Protomyctophum parallelum
TCTCTCATCGTCGTTCAAAGCATATACTGCGCTGTCGTTAAGGAGCCTGGTAATGAATTTAAGTCTTGACCTTTGATCCGTTCTGGTCAATTATTGGATCGCTGCCATTTCTGGGTCGGTTTCAAGCCGCCCATGCACTTAGTATGAATCTGGTGTTGCTTTTGAACACATGCTGTTGTCGTCTGTACTGTATATACAGTATGATTATGTACAGTAACTTCATGAACACGTCATGATGATAGGGATGGGTGTCGGTCGGGTTTCATCCGACCGAATTACCGGTGCTAAACCGGTAATTCTTTTAAACGGTGCCAGAGCCAATACTTTGTCAATGACATAAATTGCTTTTTTTCTTTCTCTGATTGCATTAAGTGACATTAAACGCACTTTTTAATGGCATCTCATACTCATTCAGATCCAAAACTTTGAATATTCTGTCCACACTTCCATGCTGTATTTGATGTGGTATCATAATAATAATAATAATAAAACTTTATTTGTATAGCACCTTTCATGACATGAAATGCAGCTCAAAGTGCTTTACAGAACAATGGAGAATTAAAGAAAAGCAAGGCAACGACAGTAATGCAATACAGTGAGGACATGAATAACAAAAACTAAAATAAAAACAACTAGATCAATTAAAAGCAATGTTGTAGAAGTGGGTCTTGAGCTGAGCTTTAAAAATCTACAGAGGCTGCCTAAAGGTACAGTGGGAGCTTGTTCCATGCCGACGGCCCGTAGAAGCAAAAAGCTGCTTCCCCGTATTTTGTAGTTGCCATTTTTTTAGGCAAAGCGAGCAGGCCAGCAGTGGAAGACCTTAGCGGGCGGTTTGGGACATATTTAGGCAGGCAGTCATGTAGGTAGGAAGGTGCGAGACCATTGAGAGCTTTATAGACAAGTAAAATAATTTTAAAATCAATCCTAAAAACAACCGGAAGCCAGTGCAGTGATGCCAAAACTGGAGAGATAACTGGAGAGATAGGAGAGATAACTTGGCCTAATGCAGATGTTTAAAATAGAAAGGAGAGACTCCCCCATCTCTCTCCCCCATTTCCGGTCAGCCTACTGTCTGTCCCTCTATAAAAAAATATAAAATTAAATCGCATGACATTTAGTCGACCAAAACTAGACTAACACTAAAACATTCCAGGTGACTAAAATGTGACTAAAACTAAATTAAAACTATTCAAAAGACTATTATAGACTAAAACTAAAATCTAAATGTGAATGCCAAAAACAACAATAATCCTCTATTCATCATGATAGCAGCCTCTAATCCACTGTAAAAGCCCTGTTCATTCAACTCTGAGATAAAAAAAAAAGAAAAAAACCAATGGAACCAAATGGACCATTACATGCAGCTCCATTTGGGCTCCAACTCTCATTGTAACAAATGGGATAAATTAACGCTGTGGATCGTGCCGTGAAATCCTTCCGTCGTCCCCGATCCCAAACTGTAATCCATCAGAGTGTCCATTTAGAAGATGGACTCTTTGTGGTCCTTTTTTTTTTTTTACACATTTTACACGTTAATAGAAGACCAGTTCCAGTTGTGCGTTGACATGACACCTTTAACCCATACTGGGCGGGCCGGGAACCCCTTTAGGTGTTGTAAGCATTATGTTATGCTTTAGCTATTGAAAAATAGCAGATCTACAAGCTCATAGCGCCGCGCTACAAGCTTGTAGGTCTGCAAAAAAAAAAATATCTTGAAAATGCGGCACAAATCTTTGAATATATATATTCTTTCAGAGCGAACGTTTTTAACTCAAATCTTTGCTTCTGGGGGGGTTCCTGGAACAACATATTTTCAGATGGGGGTCGGCGGCATATTACATATCATTTTTGGGGTCCTTGACATGAAATATTGAGCACCACTGATACAGAAACGAAGATGAGGTTTTTCAGAAAACTAAAGCCTAAATGGGTTAAAACAAAATTAAGCTAGCGTTAAAGCTTAAAGCCACTATGTAACGTTCATCGTCTACCACGGATGTGAACTCCCAGTTCTCCTGCGCTGAGTGAGTGCTGACATTCTTAACCATTGAGCTCATAATTGTCTCCACCAGGCCGAAGGCATGGGGAGAGAGTATGTTTTGCACTCCGTCCGTCCGTCCGTCCGTGTGTGTGTGTGTGTGTGTGTGTGTGTGTCCGTTAGCAGCTAATCTCGGCCACCGTTAACCCGGTCCATGCCAAATTTTGCACACACACTCCCTGGATGCCAACGATGAACCTCTGCCCCAAACCTTCCAGAACGGCCTGTTATAGCGCCACCAGGAGGCCGCTTTGTGCAAAACAAGTTTTTGCACAGCACACCTACAGATTTTGTCCAAACATCACGCAAATTGGTACACAGTCTCTCTACAGCCATTCAACCAAACCGGTCTTTCAGATTTCTCACACTCCATCCTGATTGGTTAAGATTGGCTTCCAAAGTTCACAGGAGTGCTCAGTTTCAAACAAAATGCTGCAAATCATGAACACATCGCGTGATTTCCGTGAAATTGTGCACCCACATTCCCACTAGGCCGAGGACAAAATGCCACATGAACAATTTCAACTCAACCTCAAGGTGGCGCTATAACTGGCCGAAAAGTGTTTTTACCTCTAACTGCACGGATCTGTGGATAACCTGGTGGAGACCTGTGCCCAGAAGGGCACTTTTTCTAGTTCATACCCTGTTCGCTCAGGGGAGGAATTGAATCTTTGACCTGCAGGTCAGGATTCGGGTCAGATCCTGTGTCTGAGTGAGATGTGACCTTTGACACTGCTATAAACGTCTCAATAGAAGAGCAGGGCCGACAACATGCATACAACCAGCTTATGGCAGCTTATAAACTGTCATTGTGGACGTGCAGTCGGGTTGCAAGTGAAGGTATGAGCGTGGGAATAAAGGGACCTTTCTCGGCCCGACCCCCCTCTCACTCCCACTGTTTATATTGGGTTTAGTTTCCAAGATGGCCGCAGCTCCAGGAGGGGGTGGGGCGGAGGTGAGCGGGCGGGGTCGACATAATGCCCTCACTGAGCTGCGTTCAAGACACTTGCCTCGTGTCCCGACACCTGACTTGTGTCTGAACACAGCTTTGATGGATGTGTTCTGCCCCCCCCACCCCCCATCAAACGAAATGTTTGGCCAAACCATATGGGCTTCCATTGGAAATGCATTGGAGCGGCCATTAAACACAGACACAAGACAGTGGTCTGGAATGTGTGAACGCAGCCCAGTAAGGAAACTAAAACACAATATAAACAATTCTGACCTGAGATCAGATTCATACGAGTTTTCCACTGGACACACACTGGTCTGATTAACCCATTCTGACCCGAGATCAGATTCTAAAAATGTCAGTCGTTCTTCGATTTTTCAAAAATGGCAGAGCTACAAGCTCGTATCGCGCCACTCGGTGGCGCGATATGAGCTTGTAGATCTGCTATTTTTCAATAAATAAAGCATAACATGATGCTAACACCAAAATGGGTGCCCGGTCAGAATGGGATAAACAATTGGAGAGGGGGTGGTGCCGAGAAAGGCCCTTATTGCCTTTCCTCAGACTCTGAGCAATGTGTAAGCCACCCGGTGTCAGTGTGCTTGACTATTGCCTGTGTATGTGCGTTATGAGCTATGGAGCCTCGCTGCAAAGTGCAAACCAGACACAAGACAGGTGTCTTGAATGTGTGAACGCAGCCCAGTCCAGTAAGGGGTATATGTCAACCCCCACACCCTCACCTCCGCCCCACCCCACTCCTGGTGCTGCGGCCATCTTGGAAACTATAAACACAATATAAACAATTGGAGAGGGGTGCGGCGGGGCAGAGAAAGGCCCTTATTGCCTTTCCTCAGACTCTCCTTCTGTCGTATGTCCTTATAGACCTTCAGCTCCGTTGCAGCAAGCCAGTCACAGTGTGTCATTGTCTAGGTCAATTAGCCCATTACAGACGTGTTCCAGTCTGTAATGGGTCCCCACATTCGCAGTGGGCACTGTCTGTCTGTGCCCCACTGCCAATGTGGGGACCCCTCAGACTCTGAGCAATGTGTATTCAGTGTATTTGACTATTATATTGCCTGTGTGTACTGTATGTGCGTTGAGCTATATGGAGCCTCGCTGCAAAGTGCAAAGCAGCTTTCCGTCCTTAAGAATGTCTTTTAGCGAAATGGAAACAATCAACCTAAAAGGAATTCCAAGTGGAGTCGAGCTCTGCTTGAGGAAACCACGAGCATCATGCAGGGTCGAGAGGATATCTTCCTCTCACATTTAAGCAACACGCTCTCAACGAGAAAGAGGGTTTCTCAGATACTCATGACGATAATAGGAGGTCTAAGCTATCATCTCTCAGGAAGTCAAGCTAAGGGGGCAGCGGGGGGGGGATTCGCACTTCCACTGAAATCAAAACCTTCAATTCCCTAAAGTGCATCCCTAAAGCGGCCATCAATACTTAACTCCATCCAGCCGTGTCGCTCAAACACCCACCCAAAGAAATATAGAACTGAGTGCCCACGTTGTCCACAGGTAAAAAATACATATTCATACCCCATATGGTCAATCATACTACAAACTATGAATCGCCTCTGTCAGGCGTCCATAACTGTGACTTTTCAGGATTCAAAATCAAAAGCGTCAAAAGTAGCAGATCTACAAGCAAAATATGTAATTTAAAAAATAGTACATACATGTGCAACTGGTGGCCCACCTTCACTTAATGCGGCCCACAGGTTAATATCAGAACACTGATATAATATTGGTTCAGCTGTTCCACAACATGCAAACATTACATTACTTCAGACTAAATTAGTAGCTCAATGCTCAACACAAGTGTAGCCTATAATTAAAGGCATTTTAAATTACATAAAAAATTAAATAGCAAAAGATAATTCAAGATTTCAATTTGAATATACGACAGCAATGTGGCCCCTCTGCAGTGAGTGTGGAAATATAGTGGCCCTCTCCATCGTCAAAGTTTCCCTACCCCTGCTGTAGTATACATAACATGGGCAACTGGTGGCCCCGGGGTCCCTCACCTTCACTTAATGTGGCCCTCAGAAATATGATATATTATTGATTTCACCTGTTATAATTCCAAACATGACCGGCTTTAATTATTACTTCAGTAATGAGTAGTATTAAAAATGTATTGCCTTTTTGTATGTCCAATGTATTTGTATTTAGTTCATAAAGTTAACAGAACTATAAAGGCATTTGAAAGGTATTAGCAATTAAATAAAAAAACATACTTTTCAGGATTGCAATTTAGAAATTGCAAAAAAAAAGAAATCAGGTTTTCCATGCTTGTAGATCGGCCCCTCTAAAACGAGATGATGCATCTCAAGGGGCTATCCTCTAAAGGAAATAAAGATTTCAATATATATTTTTTGCTACAACACTAATATGCAATGGGAGTGACTTTGAGTGTGGAAATATAGTGCCCTGTCCATCGTCAAAGTTGCCAACCCTGCTGTGATAAATCTGATATATGATAAAATAATATCATAAATCATAAATATGATTTTAAAAAATCACACCGTGTGAAGTAATGGGTGCTTTTACCAACCCTTATCATCTTTCATCATCGCGATATCATGACATAAACAAAAACATCACATTATGATTATCAATTATTATGATGAACGATTAATTAATTATTGTTTAAACTGTGAAAATAGATGATCATTAAGTTCACAAGCGTTGCAATGACACACACATTATGAGCTTGTAGAATGTAGATCATCTATTTCCACTATTCTTTGTACGCCACCATTGAAATTTAATATAGGGCTTAAGTGGTTACTCTGACTAATCAATTTTGTGATGAAATAAATCCTTTAATTATATATTTTGTGTGTGTGTCAATAGGATAAAAAAAACCTGCTTAACCTTTATGAGCAAGATTAATGGGTTATTGGTTCTAAATAGGCTATTGGGTTTTTGATGAATATTTTGGGTTTATTGCCTACAGCCCTATATAACCTATATATTATTCAATTAACCATTAACCTATTACGTTATTGGTTTCTAAATATAAATATTTTTCGATATAGTTTAGGTTAATTGCCTAGCCTATTCCGTAGCCCAAGGGTTCCCAACCCCCCTCCCAAAATCATATTTGAACTGGGGACCCCCCCCCCCCCCCCCCCGCCCCTGACAAGCACTCTTTCTTACTTAATATTTGACAATTTGGTATTAAGAAGGTCTTACAAGTCAGAAATGTGCACAATGTACCCAATACTGCACGCGTTAGTCTGACCAGTGTGATCTAGTGTGAGAGTGACGACACTAGCGTCAAATGTTTGGAATATATAGCCCATAGCACCCTGCTTTGTCTCAATGGGATAGTTCCAATGTTTGGAACTATAGCCCATAGCACCCCGCTTTGTCTCAATGGGATAGTTCCAAATGTTTGGAACTATAGCCCATAGCACCCTGCTTTGTCTCAATGAGATAGTTCCAAATGTTTGGAATATATAGCCCATAGCACCCTGCTTTGTCTCAATGGGATAGTTCCAATGTTTGGAACTATAGCCCATAGCACCCCGCTTTGTCTCAATGGGATAGTTCCAAATGTTTGGAACTATAGCCCATAGCACCCTGCTTTGTCTCAATGGGATAGTTCCAAATGTTTGGAATATATAGCCCATAGCACCCTGCTTTGTCTCAATGAGATAGTTCCAAATGTTTGGAACTATAGCCCATAGCACCCCGCTTTGTCTCAATGGGATAGTTCCAATGTTTGGAACTATAGCCCATAGCACCCCGCTTTGTCTCAATGAGATAGTTCCAAATGTTTGGAACTATAGCCCATAGCACCCCGCTTTGTCTCAATGGGATAGTTCCAAATGTTTGGAACTATAGCCCATAGCACCCCGCTTTGTCTCAATGGGATAGTTCCAAATGTCTGGAATATATAGCCCATAGCACCCGCTTTGTCTCAATGTGATAGTTCCAAATGTTTAGAATATATAGCCCATAGCACCCCGCTTTGTCTCAATGGGATAGTTCCAAATGTTTGGAACTATAGCCCATAGCACCCCGCTTTGTCTCAATGGGATAGTTCCAAATGTCTGGAATATATAGCCCATAGCACCCGCTTTGTCTCAATGTGATAGTTCCAAATGTTTAGAATATATAGCCCATAGCACCCTGCTTTGTCTCAATGGGATAGTTCCAATGTTTGGAACTATAGCCCATAGCACCCTGCTTTGTCTCAATGGGATAGTTCCAATGTTTGGAACTATAGCCAATAGCACCCTGCTTTGTCTCAATGGGATAGTTCCAATGTTTGGAACTATAGCCCATAGCACCCCGCTTTGTCTCAATGGGATAGTTCCAAATGTTTGGAATATATAGCCCATAGCACCCTGCTTTGTCTCAATGGGATAGTTCCAATGTTTGGAACTATAGCCCATAGCACCCTGCTTTGTCTCAATGGGATAGTTCCAATGTTTGGAACTATAGCCCATAGCACCCTGCTTTGTCTCAATGAGATAGTTCCAAATGTTTGGAA
>NC_139697.1:97240115-97265115 GCF_964188405.1 Protomyctophum parallelum
GTGTGTGCTATTTTTGAAAAGGAGGGGATGTATAGGCCTACATATTTTCAGATGGGGGTCGGCGGCCAATTACATATAGTTTTTGGGGTCCTCGACATGAAAATGTTGTGAGAATGACTGAGAATAGAAACATGAGGTTTTTCAGAAAACTGTCAGTATTTAGAAGACATTCATAGAATCGTCTTCTGGTCAAAATGGGGTCAAATTAAATAGCCTATTTCTACAAGCTCACAATGCATCGTTTATACGATAGATCTGGTATTTTCGGTATGGCGGTAAAATAGTAAAATAAAGTAAAAGGTTGAAAGTAAAATGGTTTAAAAATACATGAAACGATGAGGTAGATACAGTAGATCTACGAGAGAGCAAAAACACAAAAAAAGAGGCAAAAACCTTCATCCTAAAAATAGCTTCGCAGCAACGTGAGCAGCTGTGTGTGTGTGTGTGTGTGTGTGTGTGTGTGTGTGTGTGTGTGTGTGTGTGTGTGTGTGTGTGTGTGTGTGTGTGTGTGTGTGTGTGTGTGTGTGTGTGTGTGTGTGTGTGTGTGTGTGTGTGTGTGTGTGTGTGTGACAAAACAACCGTCTCCTCTCCTCTCAGCACACTGTCACATCAGATACCGTCAACCTGCAGCGAAGGAAAAACTATTTCCTCACAGTTTTCTTGTAAAAGTATCAACATACCGCACCGTTACTTTGGTTATACAACCTCACCAGCTGCTGAAACTATACAGGTCTGGGAATGCACATATTTATGTGGACCTTTTTTTAATGTTATTTTATTGATGTTTTCTGGCCGGGTATAGGGCGAAAAATGTGTGCTAATAGTAAGGCCAGGCGGGGCCTCGGGCCAGCCCAGTTAGGGCCCAGGTAGGGCCTAGGTAGGGCCCAGTTAGGGCCCAGGTAGGGCCTAGGTAGGGCCCAGTTAGGGCCCAGGTAGGGCCTAGGTAGGGCCCAGTTAGGGCCTAGGTAGGGCCTAGGTAGGGCCCAGTTGGGGCCCAGTTGGGGCCCAGGTAGGGCCGGGCCTTTATTTTGGGGCCTGTTGAGATCTCTTTCGCCGGCTGCCGGGCGCAGCTATGCGCTGATAACTTTGGGGCAGGCCCGTCTAGAGTTTGAATGGACAGGTATCAGTCAACAGGCCCGTCTAGAGTTTAAATGGACAGGTATCAGTCAACAGGCCCGCCTAGAGTTTAAATGGACAGGTATCAGTCAACAGGCCCGTCTAGAGTTTAAATGGACAGGTATCAGTCAACAGGCCCGTCTAGAGTTTGAATGGACAGTTATCAGTCAACAGGCCCGTCTAGAGTTTAAATGGACAGGTATCAGTCAACTGGCCCGTCTAGAGTTTAAATGGACAGGTATCAGTCAACAGGCCCGTCTAGAGTTTAAATGGACAGGTATCAGTCTAAAGGGAGACATCGAAGAGGAAGGACGGGTGGGGGGGAAAGGATCATTATGGAATGTCAGAACAGGTCAGCTCCATATATGGAGATCTAAGGATTTCAGATGTAGAGTTGCTATGGCCGGCTCCATACTGTATATGCAGATGGTGACGATCCTGTCTGTGCACATTGCAAATTGTACTTAAGTACCTATAAAGTATATGTACTTAGTTACTTTCCACCACTGCCATCAACCCTCCAACTCTCTCTCTCTCTCTGTCTCTCTCTCTGTCTCTCTCTCTGTCTCTCTCTCTCTCTCTCTCTCTCTCTCTCTCTCTCTCTCTCTCTCTCTCTCTCTCTCTCTCTCTCTCTCTCTCTCATGCCTGACAGAACAGGGATGTGCTTTTAAAGCAGCAGACACCTGGTTTCACCCTGTCACCCCATGAGACACCCTGTCACTCTGTGTCTCAGAGGAGGGCTGCATGTGGACAGTTCAGAAACCTGTCTACTTAAAGTTCAGAAAGCCGCCTATATACACCAAAGGACCAATTATTTGAGGATATACGTTGAAAATAAGGTTGAAACAAGTCAAAGTATAGCAATAATAGCACACGCTAGTCATATCACCCTCCCCGTCATGGCCTCCCTTCCCTTCCGTCCCCCGAACACGGGACAGTTGTGTATAATAGACGCTCGACAAAGCCTGGAGGACAAGGCACAAGGCACGCCCACACCTCCGCGGTGGTGGTGACGGTGAGGGTGGAGGGCACTGGGGAATGGCACGTCAACGCTGCGCCCGTCGAGCGCCAAGCTGTGCCGTTAAAGCAGCTCCCTGCTTAGCCCTGTCAGCCCAAATGACAAGCAGAGGGCACAGCCACAGCGTTCATGTAGGACAGGACAGGACGGGGAGGGGAGGGGCGGGGCGGGATGGGATGGGACACTCCAGGGAGCTCAAACCGGAACGATTATTGTTCCGCTAAGAGCTGTGCTTAAATGACACGCCATGCCGACAACACAAGCTGTTGAGAGGAGAGAGAGAGAGAGAGAGAGGGCAGTGGTTGGAGAAACTACTCGAATGTTTTACTGGCTCCAAAACTGTGGAATGCACTTCCCATTGCAGTCAGAACTGCAGCATCACTCCCAATCTTCCGCCGTAGCCTGAAAACCCACCTTTTCAGACTCCATCATGGCCCATAGCACTTACCCTAACCCCTAATTGTATTGTATATAGTCATAGCACGCCATAGTACATATGTATAGCATAGTAGTAAATATGTATAGTTTATATGTATAGTGTATGTATAGTTTCATTATATAGATATTCCACTGTTACTTTCTTAGCTTACGCATGTTTCATGATAAATGCTTTTATGTGATGTATTCCCATGCTTTTGTTCTTGCTTAAATGTAAGTCGCTCTGGATTAAGAGCGTCTGCTAAATGCCTAAATTGTAAATTGTAAATTGTCTTCAGTAAAGGTATCGATTAAGGCTGTCACGATTCTCGATACGAATCGAAATTGAATCGAAATTGCCGTTCGATTCAGTGTATCGAAATGACGCACCGAATCGCGATGTTTTATGTTTTTACTTCCGCGAGCGGCCGGGCCATTCCGCGCATGCATGCTTCCGCTGGGGGAGAAAAAAAAGAGACGAAAAGCCAGCTGTATCGGAGCCTTGCCACACACACACACACACACACACACACACACACACACACACACACAGTCAGTCACATACACACACACACACACATCAATAGTGTACAAGACCTACAAGCTCATAACGCACCGAGGCTCGACACATTGTGAGCTTGTAGATCAGTTATTTCTTTGCACACCGGCCACGGCTTTTTGCACCGGTCATCATTTGGTTACATACAGTTCCATGCAGTCATCTGTAAGAGGGAGCGTATCAACACACAGGTGTAACCACTACATGTTCTGATTGAGCATGGGGAAGCATCGGACAAACACATGATTTCATTATAAACTGCAGGCCTACGTACCGGTAGATTTTCACCCAATGAAAATTTACACTTCACGGATTATAGGCCATTTGGAATTAGAACAATCGGTTGAAAATTGACCGAGAATAACACGATTTAAATATCAACTTTTTTGTTGCGCTGAGGACTTGTTGCGCCGAGGTGTTTTATAGTACTATACTTGTGAGGACCTGGCTGGCGCACGCCGCACACAAAAAGGGTTCATCTGCAAGCTCACAAAGCGCTGTCATGCAACACTTGGAGCTTGTAGATAGTGATACACGGATGACAATAAACACACAGAAGTGAGAGAACGAGACCGCTGTTGTGTTTTACCATGGCCAGTGCTGTTGTAGACAGCGACGACGATGACACACGGAAAGAAGTTTGGAAATATTTTGGCTTCCCAGTGATGGCACACGACGCATCGTTGACAAAACGGTTTCAGTTTGTCGTTTATGCTCCAAACGAGTGCCGTATCCCAAAGGCAACGCGTCAAATATGGGCCAGCATCTTAGCAGACATCACAAAGAAATCGATCTGTCCAAAGATGGTACAAAGACAACAACACAGCCAACTATTCTAGATTCTTATAGAGAAAAGCTCTCAGCTAATTCGGTTGCGGTCTGCATAGCTGCAGACATGCGATGATGCGACCACTTTCAATGGTGGAAAACGCTGGCTTTCAATATTTAATGAGAGTTGCAGAACCACGTTACAAAATGCCATGCAGGTCGCATATGACCACACGTGTGTTGCCTGGCATGTATGATAAAGTGAGGGCACAAATCACTGAAGGGTGATTTAGGCTAGAATAATGTAATTGTTTGGTTGAACTTTGTATTTAGGCCTACTATTTGTCTTTTTTCCCCTTTATTTTACTTACTTAGAGCTTAACAAGAATGTTACAAGTCATCTAATCTTAAATAAACATTTAAAAAAAATGTTAGGGCATAAAACCCAAAGTTGTTAAAACTTTTATTATTCTCATTCTGATTTGTTATTTATAGAAAATAAAAGTGACTTATTGGGAAACAAGTGTTTTTCTTTACAAATCAAGATATTGGCCTAAATTATAATTATTAATCTCTCAATGCTGAAAAAGGAGGTTTTAAAAAAATAGATTGAAAAAATCGAAGCAAATCGTGAGCTTCAAATCGAAAATGTAATTGAATCGTGGACTAGGCGAATCGTGATAGCGAATCGAACATCGAATCGAATCGTGAGCTTCAAATCGAAAATTGAATTGAATCGTGGACTAGGCGAATCGTGACAGCCCTAGTATCGATACTGCAATGTAGAAGACTACATGATTATTTTTCTAAGTGCTGGAGTTTGGAAGCACTCGTCGTACGTCACTGAACGGCCCTGCATTCCACCTGTTTCGAATTTGCACATAATGCAGGAGGCAGCAGCGCGACCCGTTAACAGAAACGAGTGCTTCCAAACTGCAACACTTAGAAAAATAATCACTTGCAGAGGATGTCTTGACAGAAAGTAGCTCAACATCTCTACAGTGGATTTTTATGAAAAACAAGCTCGGCAGATTGAAAGAGGATAATTCAAGCTTGGACTACAGCTGCAATGTTGGTGAGTTTAACGTCGTTTAAGACAAGCAGATCGCAAACGCAAAAATGATGAATAGGAAGTGGATGGAGCTTGTTGCAACTCTAGATTCATCCCATTATAAAAAAATCTAGAGTTGCAAATTGCGGCTATCCAAAACGGTTACTTTTCAGGATTCAAATTCAAAAGCAGCAGATCTACAAGCTCGAAACGTGGCGCGAAGCAACACGTTTATAGAGCTTGTAGATCTGCTGCTGAACTGATCTGCTATTGAAGACCCTTTGCGTCTGTGTGTCGGTTAAAAAGAATATACTGAACCAATGAAAAGTAGAACAAAGCGCTTCGGACAAAACCTCATTTTGGAGTTATAGGTGATTTCTTTCCCGACAACAGAGATATGATCAAGTAGGACATAGATTATCCGAGTGTCTCTCTGACGTCAAGCCACTCGGATAATCTAAAATATCTAAAACCAGAGATTACACAAAAAATAATGCCAGGAAAGTGTTCTAAATCTTATATAAAGGTCATATATATATAAATAAAAAAATGCAAAAAGGGTGAAGTGTCCCTTTAAGTCTTTAAATGGGAATTGGCCACCATTGTACATATCATGGCTTATATTTAAACCTTTATTTAACCAGTAAAACACATTGAGACAGAGTCTCTTTTACAAGTGGGATACTGGACAAGTGAGGCAGAAATAACACTTCAATACATGTCCAAATAATTACAGAGGCCTATAGCTGGGCCGTGGCTCAGCGGTCCAGGCTCCTTGGCTGGTGGTAATCCAGTCTGGCAGTGATGTGCCGCGGGTTCGACTCCCGATCCCGACGGCCTTCACTGCATGTCACACTCCCCCCATCTCTCTCCCCCTTTCCTGTCAGCCTATATATACTGTCTATCCCTCCATAAAGATATGTAAAATTAAGGCGAAAACCACAACAAAAAAAAACATTAAAAAAAATGTATTACAGAACAGCTAAAAAACCACCCATGATACACCTCGAAGTACGACAAAAAAAATATATATATAACAAATTGTACCTCCTAAAGCATGTACAAGCGTTCTGAGGTCTAATGACCATGCAGTCACTTCTTAACCCATTCTGACCTGAGATCAGATTCATACGAGGTTTCCCACTGGACACACACTGGTCTGATGGATCCATTCTGACCTGAGATCAGATTCATACCAGGTTTCCACTGGACACACGCTGGTCTGACGAACCCATTCTGACCTGAGATCAGATTCTAAAAAATGTCAGTCGTTCTTCGATTTCTTTTCAAAAAATAGCAGACCTACAAGCTCATATCGCGCCACCGAGTGGCGCGATATGAGCTTGTAGATCTGCTATTTTTCAATAGCTAAAGCATAACATGATGCCAACACCAAAATGGGTGCCCGTTCAGAATGGGTTAAGATCCCTATAGCTCAAAGCTGAAATCTGTCTCCCGTGGAGACAGATCATTTTCCCTTGTAGCGCCCCCCCCCCCGCTGTGAAACCATCTTCCACCTCATTATTAGAGATTCCCTGCAAACCTTTATACCTGTGTTTAAATCACATCTGAAAAGTCATTTGTACTCCCTGGTGTTCGAACATGACTGTTTCCACTGTATTATTATGTCTTTTTATGTTGCTCTGTTTATTCTGTATTGATGTTTTGCTCTTGGAATTCTTTTGTGTTTTTCTTTCTCTTTTTTTCTGTGTGTGTTCAGCACTTTGGTCGCAGCACTGTCGTTTAAAGGGACACTTCACCCTTTTTGCAAAAGAATATATGTTAACCGTCTTCCTGCCATTGCCGAAGCCCTTCGGCAATTGAAGCATTAATTTGATATTAACGCTTGCTGCCATTGCCGAAGCCCTTCGGCAATTGCCCTTTATTAGTGCATATGATTGATCAAGCCATAATGCTACTCACGTTAGCCGGTTAGCTAGCACTGTTGTTAGCACTGCACTGGATCGTTCATATTAATTCACCGTCGCCATAAGAATCCATTCTATCCGTTTCTTTCAATCGCCTGTATCTCCTATTCCTTGTCCCAGATGGCATTTTTGGTCAAAACAGCGTTTCTTTGACGGCACGAGCCGACGTTGTGGAGTGCAAAAATGTACCGGCATTTTTCGATCATGTAAACAAAGGTTGTCTTGGCAACGTAAAGCTGGCAGGGATAAGCTCACTTCCGGTTGAGGCAAAATGTGGCTTTTCAAAATAAGAGCTCAAATTAAAAAAATGCTGGCATGAATTAGGTCCTAATTTCTCAATAAATGGCAGCAGTAAAAGGGTTAATGACGTTTAGAAGCTTTAGATCACTTTCCTGGGGGTATTTATGTGTGCAATATGTGGTTTTAGTTATTTTAGATTGTAGCAGTGAGCCTGTTGTCTCTGATGTCATGGACACTGGTCTCACTACCTTCCTGGACTACAATTCCCATAATTCTTTGGTGCACTGCTCCTCCTTGTGGATAGGGGGAGAGCTGTCTTACTGAGACAACATGTAGTCCAGGAAGTAAGTGATCCCAGTGTCCATGACATCAGAGACACTGTGCTCACTGCTACAATCTAAAATATCTAAAACCACATATTACACACATAAAGACCCCCAGGAAAGTGTTCTAAAGCTTCTTAACGTCATTAACATATATGTTTTTGCAAAAAGGGTGAAGTGTGCCTTTAACACAATCAGCCCCAGCATTCCTTCAAAATAGGAGCTCTGAGGTGCCGGGAAGACATGGCCGCTTTTACTCTGTAAAGCACCCCCCCCCCCTTCTGTTCAGAAAAAACATACCTTTCTCTCGTTTCAATGTTATCGCTAAATAATCCAGCACGTTCATATTTTGAACGAGATGGTTGAGAAGTCAAGAAATGCAGAGCTTTAGTATATCCATCAGATCAAAACGAAGCGTATGGTGGCCTTAATTGGAGTCTCACTCAAAAATAAAAAAAGGAAATAATTCTGAATATTCTTCTCTTGGTTTGATATCATTGAAGACGCGCTCTAGGACACGTATACACATCCTAGGATGTACGTCCTAGGATGTACGTCCTAGGATGTACATCCTAGGACGTACATCCTAGGATGTACACGCGCGGCGTCATTGCAACCCGTTCGGTTGGATTGCTTATGACATGTGGACACGTCGGATGGACGGAACCATTAAAATGTGCTTTATCCCATTCTGACCTGAGATCAGATTCATACGAGGTTTCCACTGGGACACACACTGGGTCTGATGAACCCATTCTGACCTGAGATCAGATTCTAAAAAATGTCAGTCGTTCTTCGATTTTTCAAAAAATAGCAGACCTACAAGCTCGTATCGCGCCACTCGGTGGCGCGATATGAGCTTGTAGATCTGCTATTTTTCAATAGCTAAAGCATAACATGATGCCAACACCAAAATGGGTGCCCGGTCAGAATGGGTTATACATAAAGTGGATTGGATTGGATTGGCTACAGTAATCCGTTTGTTTCCGTGTGTGTTTGTGTTTTGTTAACGAGATTAACTCGAAAACAGACAGTCGGATCCGGTTTTAAAAGGTCAACGATCAAGGTCACCATCATCAAGGTCAAAAACCAGAGAACGGAAGGACGGATTTTGGTGAAACTCGGCGGAAATTATCAGCAGGCTGCCTTTGAGGAGATGGGTACACCATTTTTACTTAAGTAAAAGTACCAATACCGTCTGGAATTCAAAATTGACTAAAAAGTATTGAGTAAAAGTATTGGTATCACAATGTATACATACTTAACTTTTTCTGCGCCAGGTACAAATATACTCGTACCCCCTCCCCCCCCCCCCCCCCAGCTTTGTACTAAAAGTAGTGAAAATAGCAGATCCACAAGCTCACAATGTGTCGCATGATCGCGACACATTGTGAGCTTGTAGCTAATGTAGATCTGCTATTTTTCAATAGTAAATGTTAAGTAAATGTACTTTAGTTGTACTCTCCACCACTGGAAACGAAACATGTTTGGAAACTGATTTAGAAAACACAGCTCAAGCAGTCAGTTATTACATTCTTCATCATCCATGGATGGATCTCTCCTCAGGCTGTTCTTCATCTGGGTTTATTCTCTCTCTCTTCCTCTGTCAGTGGGACATACATGATGTCCGTATACGTTATGCATAAGTACATAAGCATACATAGTAGGAAGTGTAGTGGTGATATGTTATGTAAACACGCATGTCCATCGTGGTGAATAAATATGTTATGTAAGTACACGAACAGCTGGACTCAAAATGCATTATGCACACATGCATGACTGGCAGAGTTCCAAGGAGGATATCTGTGTCTCTCTCTCTCTCTCTCTCTCTCTCCGCTTTAAAAGCCATGAGGTACGGGTGTCTCTCTCTCTCTCTCCGCTTTAAAAGCCATGAGGTACGGTTGTCTCTCTCTCTCTCTCTCCGCTTTATAAGCCATGAGGTACGGGGCATGTCACTCACAGGGCAGCCCGTCACAGGGACCACGCACACACGCACACACGCACGCACGCACACACGCACGCACGCACGCACGCACGCACCTAACGAACTACACTGATGCTCCGCAATTTAATACTAATGAACACGGCTGGTCGGCTTGGAAGTGACTATATAATAGGCCTATGTGGTCTGTTTATGGACATGTGTGTGACATGTTCTCTGAATTTAAAGCATTGCAGTATATTTAATGGGTTGTTAAACAGGGTGGTGATAATAGGGGTGATCACTTCACCTGTCTGTCTCTGTCTGTCACTCCTTATCCCATTCTGAACGGGAACCCATTTTGGTGTCAGCATCATGTTATGCTTTAGCTATTGAAAAATAGCAGATCTACAAGCACATATCGCGTCACCGAGTGGCGCGATACGAGCTTGTAGGTCTGCTATTTTTTGAAAAATTGAAGAACGACTGAGATAGAAACATAGCTTTATCAGAAAACTGTCAGGATGTAGAAGACGTTTATAGAATCTGATCTCAGGTCAGAATGGGTTAAAGTCGCCCCTTTACCAACTCGCCCCGGGCGTACAGCCAGCGGAACAGCATGGCCTGGTATTCCTAAAGTATAACCTAAGTAAATTATGCTTTATAAACGGTTAAACCTATAACCTTATTCCTAACCTTAATCTCAGTAGAACTATACCTAACCCTAAACCTATATACCTAAACGTAACCCCAGTAAAACTATGCAGTAAAACTAGGTCGGCGGAAAGAAATCCAGCTGCGAGAGATGGTTTAGGGAATTAGGGGTGACCATACTGATACCCTCCTAGCTCTAATTGGATGGTTTAGGGGTGACCATATACCTGATACCCTCCTAGCTCTAATTGGATGGTTTAGGGGTGACCATACCTGATACCCTCCTAGCTCTAATTGGATGGTTTAGGGGTGACCATACCTGATACCCTCCTAGCTCTAATTGGATGGTTTAGGGGTGACCATACCTGATACCCTCCTAGCTCTAATTGGATGGTTTAGGGGTGACCATATACCTGATACCCTCCTAGCTCTAATTGGATGGTTTAGGGGTGACCATATACCTGATACCCTCCTAGCTCTAATTGGATGGTTTAGGGGTGACCATACCTGATACCCTCCTAGCTCTAATTGGATGGTTTAGGGGTGACCATATACCTGATAACCTCCTCCTAGCTCTAATTGGAAGGTGCCTGTAGCACTGTAGAGCAGGAGGGGTGTTTGCTGCTCGTATTTTGCATTCTTATCGTATGTGCATGGCACCTGCAATATGTACATGGAGTTGCATGTATTGAAAATAAGTTGAAGAAGCATTTATGTAATAGTAGATCGACTCATGGGCCTTAATTGGTTTGCCTTTGTTTGAGATAATTGATACAGATGACTTTCATTGTGCTAATTGGTTTAACCCACCTGTGTAAGGCTACAGATGGAGGGAGTTTAGTTTGGCTTGGGGCTAGAACACAGTGGCGTGCACAGATAGACACTACGGGGTGCTAGAGCACCCCCTGCCCTTTTGGCAATTGTTCTCTTAAAAACAAAACAAAAAAAAAAGTTTTCTTTTTTTTGTGGACCATGCGGTGACATTGATCAAATCTTGAAAAAAAAAAAAAAACGCTTCTACCATATTATTTAGGCCCCCCACAATCTAAAGCTATGTTTCTATGTCAGTGGTTCTTCGATTAAAGAAAAATAGCAGACCTACAAGCTCGTAGCGCGCCACTCGGTGGCGCGCTATGAGCTTGTAGATCTGCTATTTTTCAATAGCTAAAGCACCAAAATGGGTTCCCGCCCCAAAATGCGCTGCACAAGGTGCCCTTTTTTTCACTTGAGCACCTGCCCCTCTAAATGTCTGTGCACGCCACTGCTAGAACAGGTGACAACACTTATAGGTGCTTAGATAGAAAGGGCATAATATTGCCTGAGTTTCAGTTCTTAAGTCTAAGGGTTTAGTTTTTATCTTTTCTTAGTTATAGCTTTTCAAGTGTTTGTTATTTCCTATTACTGTAACTTTGCTTTAGTCCACTCTCATTTATTTTTGTTATAATGTCACTGCCTTCCACTGTCTCAATCGTTTGGAAGTATACCGTAAATGAAGGCTGCACAATATATCGTTATCGTATCGTTATCGAGGTATGAACATGCACAATATCAGTATCGCAAAAAGGCAACGGTATCGCGATATAGATATATCGTCGACATATCGATATATCGTCCACTTCTAAAGCCAGCCCTCTGTTTTAGCCTGTGCCCCTCGGAAAATAAACCATCACTCCGTTTGTCCCTCTGTCCTGCACACACGAACACGCACACACACACACACACACACACACACACACACACACACACACACACACACACACACACACACACACACACACACACACACACACACACACACTAGGGCTGCACGATATATCGTATCGATATCGAGATATCTGCCATATATATCGTGATATGAATTATATCGTATCGATATCGAGATATCTGCCATATATATCATGATATGAATTTTTGTCCATATCGTGCAGCCCTAGAATACATACTTGAAAAGTGTATTTGTGGACCTGTTGGAGCTTAGAGCCGTCAGCCTTTTCACAATGGGGGTTTGGGATTTCATTTATTTTACACCGCAGCTCACAGTCAGGGGTGAGGACAGTGTTCCGTTCACCTCCACCCCCTGTTCTCTCTCCCTTCCAGAAAATAATGCATTTCATTTACTAAATCACTTTACATTCTTTCGAATCTCAGCGTGCTACAAGGTTAGTACGGCATAAAAAAACAGCATGCAGGGCAACAAACAATTCCATGGGACCCAGCTAAGCTAAACTAAAAGGGGTCAAGTTAACCCATTCTGACCTGAGATCAGATTCATACGAGGTTTCCACTGGACACACACTGGTCTGATTAACCCATTCTGACCTGAGATCAGATTCATACGAGGTTTCCACTGGACACACACTGGTCTGATTAACCCATTCTGACCTGAGATCAGATTCTAAAAATGTCAGTCGTTCTTCGATTTTTTCAAAAATAGCAGACCTACAAGCTCGTAGCGCGCCACTCGGTGGCGCGCTATGAGCTTGTAGATCTGCTGTTTTTCAATAGCTAAAGCACAACGTAATGCCAACACCAACATGTGTTCCGCCTAGAATGGATTAAGATAGGATCGCATCCAGTTTACCAAACGGTTGCCGATCAACTTATCAATCAGTATAGAGTGATTGCAACACTAGCATGTCTGAGAGGTAATTTTGTCCGTTATTTTCAGATTTAGAAGTTGATTATCTTTGGGCCCATGAAGCTTTCAGAAGCTTCCCCTTCCTTGACCATAAATCATCCATCACCTCATCACCATTCTATCATCTCAGACATTTTTGACATCTGAAAAAAATTCTAAATGTGAATTTAAGCACATGCTACTTGTGTCTGATTTTACTTCAGACATGCTACCCTTTTTGCAAAACAATATATGTTAAAGGTATATTCAGTGATTTCACTTAATTCAAATATCACTTATTTTTTTGTTTTGTTGTGATAATCCTCTCTACTATAGAGTGTGCTGGCCATATAAGGAGTTCCTCCCTGTTCCCAGTTAACCCCTGGGGGTCAAAAAACCTTAGGTTTCGTTTTTGACTCTCTATCCTGATTGGACGAAAGGCTGGGTCCCACAGCCAAAAACGAAACCTCAGGTTTTTTGAGTGAAATCACTGAATATACCTTTAATGATGTTTAGAAGACTAAATCTTCTAAAAGTCATTAGCATATATTTTTTTGCAAAAAGGGTGAAGTTTCCCATTAACCATCCCTGTTCCAGGGGGAACATTTGACGAAATTAGACGATCTACAAAGCTCACAATGGCTCACGCTGCAAGGACATTGTGAGCTTGTAGATCGGCTATTTCCGGTTTGGTGTAGAGGGGAAATGAGGAGCAGACCAAGTACAGAGGCCAAAGGTCAAGTTTATGTATTTAGGGTTTGAGGCTAAATGTCTGAAAACACACATTTAACATGAATCCAATATGCAGTTAGTGGGGGTCCCTGCTTCATCTCTCTCTAGGGGTCCCTGCTTCATCTCTCTCTCAGATAAGGGGTCCCTGCTTCATCTCTCCCTCAGCTAAGGGGTCCCTGCTCCATCTCTCTCAGCTAAGGGGTCCCTGCTTCATCTCTCTCTCAGCTAAGGGGTCCCTGCTTCATCTCTCTCAGCTAAGGGGTCCCTGCTTCATCTCTCTCTCAGCTAAGGGGTCCCTGCTTCATCTCTCTCTCAGCTAAGGGGTCCCTGCTTCATCTCTCTCTCAGCTAAGGGGTCCCTGCTTCATCTCTCTCTCAGCTAAGGGGTCCCTGCTTCATCTCTCCCTCAGCTAAGGGGTCCCTGCTTCATCTCTCTCTCAGCTAAGGGGTCCCTGCTTCATCTCTCTCTAGGGGTCCCTGCTTCATCTCTCCCTCAGCTAAGGGGTCCCTGCTCCATCTCTCTCTCAGCTAAGGGGTCCCTGCTCCATCTCTCTCTCTCTCAGCTAAGGGGTCCCTGCTCCATCTCTCTCTCTCTCAGCTAAGGGGTCCCTGCTCCATCTCTCTCTCTCTCAGCTAAGGGGTCCCTGCTTCATCTCTCTCTCAGCTAAGGGGTCCCTGCTTCATCTCTCTCTCAGCTAAGGGGTCCTTGCTTCATCTCTCTCAGCTAAGGGGTCCCTGCTTCATCTCTCTCTCTCAGCTAAGGGGTCCCTGCTTCATCTCTCTCTCTCAGCTAAGGGGTCCCTGCTCCATCTCTCTCAGCTAAGGGGTCCCTGCTTCATCTCTCTCTCAGCTAAGGGGTCCCTGCTTCATCTCTGTCTCTCAGCTAAGGGGTCCCTGCTCCATCTCTCTCAGCTAAGGGGTCCCTGCTTCATCTCTCTCTCAGCTAAGGGGTCCCTGCTTCATCTCTCTCTCAGCTAAGGGGTCCCTGCTTCATCTCTCTCTCAGCTAAGGGGTCCCTGCTTCATCTCTCTCTCTCTCAGCTAAGGGGTCCCTGCTTCATCTCTCTCTAGGGGTCCCTGCTTAATCTCTCTCTCAGCTAAGGGGTCCCTGCTTCATCTCTCTCTCAGCTAAGGGGTCCCTGCTACATCTCTCTCTCAGATAAGGGGTCCCTGCTTCATCTCTCTCTCAGCTAAGGGGTCCCTGCTACATCTCTCTCTCAGATAAGGGGTCCCTGCTTCATCTCTCTCAGCTAAGGGG
The DNA here is from genome assembly GCF_964188405.1 of Protomyctophum parallelum. Classification (NCBI taxonomy): domain Eukaryota; kingdom Metazoa; phylum Chordata; class Actinopteri; order Myctophiformes; family Myctophidae; genus Protomyctophum; species Protomyctophum parallelum. The sequence goes on from NC_139697.1 coordinate 97,254,716, forward strand.
GTCCCTGCTTCATCTCTCTCTCAGCTAAGGGGTCCCTGCTTCATCTCTCTCTCAGCTAAGGGGTCCCTGCTCCATCTCTCTCAGCTAAGGGGTCCCTGCTTCATCTCTCTCTCAGCTAAGGCGTCCCTGCTCCATCTCTCTCAGCTAAGGGGTCCCTGCTTCATCTCTCTCTCAGCTAAGGCGTCCCTGCTCCATCTCTCTCAGCTAAGGGGTCCCTGCTTCATCTCTCTCAGATGACACACAACTGTTCCTATCCTTCCCCCCCTCTGCCACTCAGGTGGAAGAGCGTATCACTGCATGCCTGGCTGACATCTCACAGTGGATGTCCTCCAACCACCTCAAGCTGAACCCAGACAAGACTGAGCTTCTCTTCTTCCCAGCTAAGTCCTGCCCTATGCGGGAGCTAACTATTTCCGTAGACAACGCCCTGGTAACGTCTGTCCCAAGAGCCAGGAATCTTGGTGTTGTCCTGGACAGTCAGCTCTCGTTCAAAGCTCACATCACAGCTGTCACTCGATCATGTAGGTTCACACTCTATAACATACGACGAATTAGACCGTTCCTCACCCAGGAATCAGCCCAGCTCCTAATCCAGACAACAGTCTTGTCAAAACTCGACTATTGTAACTCCCTCCTTACTGGCCTACCAGCATGTGCACTTAAGCCTCTCCAGCTGATCCAAAATGCAGCAGCTCGCTTGGTCTTCAACCAGCCAAACCAGCCAAAATTCTCACATGTCTCCCCCCTGCTCCGCTCCCTCCACTGGCTCCCGGTCGCTGCCCGCACAGAATACAAAACTCTGATGCTGGCATTCAAAGCAACCAAAGGTATGGCTCCCCCATATCTTACAAGTATGATTGAACCCTACAAACCCTCCCGCGCACTCAGATCAGCCAACGCAGGGAAACTGGAAGTACCCTCACTAAAAACGCCGGGACAACGCTCCACACGTCCCAAACTCTTCTCCCTTCTGGCTCCAAAACTGTGGAATGCACTTCCCATTGCAGTCAGAACTGCAGCATCACTCCCAATCTTCCGCCGTAGCCTGAAAACCCACCTTTTCAGACTCCATCATGGCCCATAGCACTTACCCTAACCCCTTAGATAGCATTTCTGTTGGCTTAGATAGCATTTGACACAGACTTATAGCATGTTATGTAGACAGTACTATAATTGTATTGTATATAGTCATAGCACGCCATAGTACATATGTATAGCATAGTAGTGAATATGTATAGTTTATTATGTATAGTGTATGTATAGTTTCATCATATAGATATTCCACTGTTACCTTCTTAGCTTACGCATGTTTCATGATAAATGCTTTTATGTGATGTATTCCCATGCTTTTGTTCTTGCTTAAATGTAAGTCGCTCTGGATTAAGAGCGTCTGCTAAATGCCTAAATTGTAAATTGTAAATTGTAAGGGGTTCCTGCTTCATCTCTCTCAGCTAAGGGGTCCCTGCTTCAACTCTCTCAGCTAAGGGGTCCCTGCTTCATCTCTCTCTCAGCTAAGGGGTCCCTGCTCCATCTCTCTCAGCTAAGGGGTCCCTGCTTCATCTCTCTCTCAGCTAAGGGGTCCCTGCTCCATCTCTCTCAGCTAAGGGGTCCCTGCTTCATCTCTCTCAGCTAAGGGGTTCCTGCTTCATCTCTCTCAGCTAAGGGGTCCCTGCTTCAACTCTCTCAGCTAAGGGGTCCCTGCTTCATCTCTCTCTCAGCTAAGGGGTCCCTGCTTCATCTCTCTCTCAGCTAAGGGGTCCCTGCTTCATCTCTCTCTCAGCTAAGGGGTCCCTGCTTCATCTCTCTCTCAGCTAAGGGGTCCCTGCTTCATCTCTCTCTCAGCTAAGGGGTTCCTGCTTCATCTCTCTCAGCTAAGGGGTCCCTGCTTCATCTCTCTCAGCTAAGGGGTCCCTGCTTCATCTCTCTTTCAGCTAAGGGGTCCCTGCTTCATCTCTCTCAGCTAAGGGGTCCCTGCTTCAACTCTCTCAGCTAAGGGGTCCCTGCTTCATCTCTCTCAGCTAAGGGGTCCCTGCTCCATCTCTCTCAGCTAAGGGGTCCCTGCTCCATCTCTCTCAGCTAAGGGGTCCCTGCTCCATCTCTCTCAGCTAAGGGGTCCCTGCTCCATCTCTCTCAGCTAAGGGGTCCCTGCTTCATCTCTCTCTCAGCTAAGGGGTCCCTGCTTCATCTCTCTCTCAGCTAAGGGGTCCCTGCTCCATCTCTCTCAGCTAAGGGGTCCCTGCTTCATCTCTTTCAGCTAAGGGGTCCCTGCTTCATCTCTCTCTCAGCTAAGGGGTCCTTGAAAATCTTCAAAATGTTGAAGACCACCTGCTATAGAGTACCGAAGTTAAGTCCCAACGTCACTCGCTCATCCCCTGGTTCACAGAAGTATGGAGAATTACATTGGGTCATGTTATAGAATCGTCTCATATAATAATTGTGGTCCAACATTAACAAACTGCCCCCCCAGCGGTATTGTATTGTCAGTCATGAGGGAGGTGGCTCTGCATTGTTTACAGTCACTCATATTTGATACAGTTCTGTTTCAGGGGAAAATGTCATTAATTTGGCGGCGCGGCGGTAACATTAGTGCTTTCTCACTGCCACTATAAACCATCATAAAACATAAAGAACGGAACCACTTCTATAACCCATTTTGGGTGGGAACCCGTTTTGGTGTTTGCACTATGCTATGCTTTAGCTATTGAAAAATAGCAGATCTACAAGCTCGTAGCGAGTGGTGCGCTACGAGCTTGTAGGTCTGCTATTTTTGAAAAATCGAAGGACGACTGACATAGAAACATAGCTTTTTTCAGAAAACTGTCATTTTCAAACAGAATTTTTTTAGAATCTGATCTCAGGTCAGAATAGGTTATGAACCAAAGTTCTTCTGGTGGGTAACGATGTGGCCCAGCTGGCGCTGCGTCTCACCTGTAGGTCATGGCGGTGCGCTCGGCCTCCAGGTCGCCCAGGGACAGGCCACACTCACCTGTAGGTCATGGCGGTGCGCTCGGCCTCCAGGTCGCCCAGGGACAGGCCACACTCACCTGTAGGTCATGGCGGTGCGCTCGGCCTCCAGGTCGCCCAGGGACAGGCCACACTCCCTGAGGTCACTCACCTGTAGGTCATGGCGGTGCGCTCGGCCTCCAGGTCGCCCAGGGACAGACCACACTCACCTGTAGGTCATGGCGGTGCGCTCGGCCTCCAGGTCGCCCAGGGACAGGCCACACTCACCTGTAGGTCATGGCGGTGCGCTCGGCCTCCAGGTCGCCCAGGGACAGGCCACACTCCCTGAGGTAGAGCTCCAGCCGGCGTCGCTCCACCAGCCGGTGAGCCGCCTCCAGGATCTCCGCGGCCAGGGCCTCCGACTCGCTCTTGTGCCCGCCGCCGTTGCTCCGGTTGCCGCCGCCGCCGCCGCGGGACGAGGAGTTCCCGCTCTTCACCGTGCTGGCGGAGGAGGAGGAGGAGGACTTGACCGCCGGCTTCCTGCTGATGCCGTACAGGTCGTCCATTAGCTTCCCCCCCTTTCCTCCCCGACCCGACATATCGTTGGGTGGTCAGTGGATGGAAATTGTTACAGAATTTCTTACGAAAGAGGTGGCGTGTTGACAATGGGTTTTCTGCTAGAGTGCTGCTAGAACCCAAAATCCAGTGTACATATCAGACACAGGAATTGAAAAATAAATCCCCCCAAAAAGGTAGCATATCCGTTATCCCACTGGAGGATAAAGTATAGAAATGTTAGATTTTCTTTTTTTTTTCAAATTGTCAAAATTGAAGAAAGTGGTTGCGCGTCGACTCGACAATGGGTTTTCTCTCAGTGGAGTGCTGCTATACCGTACATCTAGTGTACATACTGTACATATCAGACACAAATCCCCAAAAAGGCAGCATATCCGATAACCCACTGGAGGACAAAGTGCTCACATTTCCACTGTTCCCAACGATCTCCAATCTAACCTTTTATCTTATTTTTGTTTGATTGTTCCTCTCTCTGGCCTATGTCATCAATGATTCCAAGAACATTCCCAGGTTTATACGAGCGATGTTGCAAAAATGTTGCACAGAAGTATTTCTTTTTAAAAAGCACTTGCAAAGTTGGTATTCGTCTTATACTCGAAAGCTTAATCTAAACCAAACCGGAGCCTGTCTGTCTATCCAATGTCCAGACTGTGCACAAAAACAAAAAGAAACAAATAAGTCCAGTAAGGAACAACAAACAGATGAGGATGGCTTCTTCTCTGATGGAAAAATGAGGAGAGAGAACGCAATCTGCATCTCTCTGTCTTTATCTCTCTCTACAAAAAAAAGGAGGGATCTCAGAGGGATTTGTGGCTGAAGCTACAACAGCTTATATTTGCCCAGATTAAGAGACGAGCCTGGACGCTCAGCCCCGGATGAGGAATCTGTGGAATCATGTGGTGGCTATTATCGTCCGGACGGACGGACCGACACCCGCAGATCCCTGAAGGTTGTTATAGGACGATATGACCTTTTAATGGGGCGTATAAGTAGCATGCACTCCTCATTGGGAATGTTGATGAATTGATCTACAGTAGATGTGACTATGGACAACCTGGAGCCAGGCCTGAGGGAGTTGTGTTATCATAACTTATCATAAGGCTGGTACAGTAGAGTAGGTAGCTGCAGCCCTCATGGACATTTGTATGAGGGATTAAGAGGCGGATGGAAGGATATATGTCTGTCTGTCTGCCACCAGCAGCTTTTAAACCTCATGGTCAAAGCGGTGGTCAGTGTTACTGTCAGGTTGTTCCACAATGATCACTGAAGCACTAGTTTTAAGAGGCTCCTTGAAAGACATTTTAATTTTAATTTACTGACCATGCTGTGCCCAGCTTTGAGTGTTTGTGTAAACACAAACAACATCGAAGACAAAAGTATGTAAACACAAACATTGAAGACAAAAGTATGTAAACACAAACATTGAAGACAAAAGTATGTTAACAGTTTCCGTGCCTTGAATGGATTACTCCAGGTTAATGTCGCTGCCGTATCGGACATACCCGCCTTTTGTTTTATGTGTTTAATCCGCCGTAATGTAATGAATCAAAAGAAAATCCGTCTTCGTAGCGGAGTATGAGACTGGATGCCTTCGCTGAGATGACAAAACCGGAAATCGTCACATGCTGTGGGCTGCTAGGGCTTCTGGGAAATTGAGGCCAATGGAAATGCATTGGGTGCAACGCCTCATTGAAACCAATCTTGTGTGCGTCTTCCGCGTGCACCAAGATGGTGGATGCTACACACAGATCATAACAAACCACGGGAGCTTTTTTTGATGGATTTTCGCGGATTAAAAGCCCAAATAATTCAGCGTATGCTCTAAAGGTAATACAACAATCTCGGCAGTGAAGGGGGGTTGATTAAAATGCGGGTTAATCGTAAAAAACAGTCAAACTGTTAACACAAACATTGAAGACAAAAGTATGTAAACACAAACATTGAAGACAAAAGTATGTTAACACAAACATTGAAGACAAAAGTATGTTAACACAAACATTGAAGACAAAAGTATGTTAACACAAACATTGAAGACAAAAGTATGTAAACACAAACATTGAAGACAAAAGTATGTTAACACAAACATTGAAGACAAAAGTATGTTAACACAAACATTGAAGACAAAAGTATGTTAACACAAACATTGAAGACAAAAGTATGTAAACACAAACATTGAAGACAAAAGTATGTTAACACAAACATTGAAGACAAAAGTATGTTAACACAAACATTGAAGACAAAAGTATGTTAACACAAACATTGAAGACAAAAGTATGTTAACACAAACATTGAAGACAAAAGTATGTAAACACAAACATTGAAGACAAAAGTATGTAAACACAAACATTGAAGACAAAAGTATGTTAACACAAACATTGAAGACAAAAGTATGTTAACACAAACATTGAAGACAAAAGTATGTAAACACAAACATCGAAGACAAAAGTATGTAAACACATACTTTATACCTGGCTGTCCCACCTTCTATAATGCAGGACCGGACAAAGGAAGGACATTTTGATGTGCATGCCATGGTATCAAAACATCTCTGTCTCTGTCTGGTTGGAAACCTGATTCAAAATGGGGGGGAAAAATATCCAAATAGCAGATCTCCAAGTTCACATGTTCCTAAACGGCATTGCGATCTACGTACAGTACCACCCGCTATATGTATAATGGCAGACATCAATCAGTTTGGCATATTAACCCATTCTGAACGGGAACCCATTTTTGTGTCAGCATCATGTTATGCTTTAGCTATTTAAAAATAGCAGATCTACAAGCTCGTATCGCGCCACCGAGTGGCGCGCTACGAGCTTGTAGGTCTGCTATTTTTGAAAAATCGAAGAACGACTGACATTTCTAGAAATCTGATCTCAGGTCAGAACGGGTTAATCAGACCAGTGTGTGTCCAGTGGAAAACCTCGTATGAATCTGATCTCAGGTCAGAATGGCTTAATACCCAAGGACGAAACCTTAGAGGTGTGGTGGTGGTGGAGCTCTGGTGGTGGGTGTTCTTTGTGTTTGCTTCTATCATTTTACAGAACAAATGTGTGTCCATGTAAAACAATCTTCCAAGACAATATGAGTCGACGTTTTGGGAAAAACCTTGAGAATAACTTTGGGCCATGAATCCCAGCAGCACCCCTCAAATAGTCTTCACCCCTATAGCTGTACCTTTGTAGTGACCTCACATTAGGTCAATCAGTTTTTGAACGTATCCATTTGTAACTCGGACAGTGCACACATGTATAACCAAGCTAGAAGCTCGACACGCCTGCTGCAGGTCTCATGGGGGCGGATACGTTGGTCCAACCTACTAATAGTCCCACATGCATTAGTCCGACACATGTGTGGCTGGTTAAGATCATCAGAGTGTAGAGTAGGAGAGTAGCCACACGCTGTGATCTCGCCTCAAAGCGGGTTCCTATATGGGCTATAGTTCCAAACATTACTCCTATGGCTGGAACTATCCCATTGAGATAGAATGAGCACTTCCGCATTCCATTGTTGTTACAATCTGGGCGCATCCTTAGATCCTCGGACAAGGCCCTCCTGGACGCCACTCGGACGAACCGATATAGTTACCCGGGCTGATCAGGCTTTTGCCGCTCGGGCACCTATAGACTGTGGAACGCATGCACTGCCAGTGGAGTCGCAGCGCCTTTTAACCCATTCTGACCTGAGATCAGATTCATACGAGGTTTCCACTTGACACACACTGGGTCTGATTAACCCATTCTGACCTGAGATCAGATTCTAAAAAATGTCAGTCGTTCTTTGATTTCTTTCAAAAATAGCAGACCTACAAGCTCATATCGCGCCACTCGGTGGCGCGATATGAGCTTGTAGATCTGCTATTTTTCAATAGCTAAAGCACGACATGATGCTGCATGCACTGCCAGTGGAGTCGCAGCGCCTTTTAACTGCTCTATAGCCATTTTGTATTATAGGCTACTGTACTGTATCATCATATTGTGTCATATTTTCATATTGCTTTTGTTTGTTGTTTTTCTTGTTCTGCTGTTTTTAATCTTGCTCTGTGCAGCACTTTGGAACCTTGTTTTGAAAAGCGCTATACAAATAAAGTTCATATCATATCATATCATATCATATATCATATATCATAACCTGTGGCTCCCAACATGTGTTGCCGGCTATTAGACACATGTGTGGCGGGTTAAGAGTAAGACCCTGTGGCCCTGATTAGCTGTTACCTGACTAGCATGCCTGTCTTGCATGATGTTTGTATACTGATTGTATTGGAGTTTTCTTTTTTCCTTTAATATGTCCTTGTTTCTTTGGTTGTCTTGCAGGTCTGTGTTGTTTTCTTGTTTGCATTGTTGTTTTTTTCTTACTTTTGTTACTCTGTTTATGTCGCTGTCAATGTATTGTGGCTTATACCTCCATGTGAGGTTAGGGTGTCGGACTAAGGCCTCAGTCACACCACATGCTCAGCACGCGCCACGGTCTATATGACTTGCCCAACTGAACCGCGAATTAAGTGTGCACTCACAACTTGTTACCGGCTCAAATGTATATACCTGTACATAGATTGGACCCTTATACTGTACGTCCATTTTGGTTACATTTGGTTAAAATTAGTCAGTTATCAGTTAGTTAGCGGTTAGTTAACCGTTTTCAACATGGCGTCTCTATTGATGGCATGTCATGTCGAGAGTAGGAATGAAGATTGCTCAAGATAGACAGAGAGCTTTGCCTTCTGGTCTAAAAATTCAATTCGTTCAAAGATTTGATTTTAGTTTTATTATGTGTTGTTATACTATTTTTAAAGTGTTGTATTGTCTATTGCATAATGCTTTGTTATGCTGTGCAGCAGTTTGCTTTTTAAATGTGCTCTATAATAAAATTGACTTGACTTGTAATTGATATATAAATCATTTTTTTGGGGTGAACTAAGACACTTGGGTTACATCATGTCTAGATTGTCTAGTTGGTTACTTTACACCACTGCTGGTGGTGATGTAGCTAAACCACCATATGGGTTTCAGTTCCAATCAATGACCTCAAAGCAAAGGCATGATGTAAGTAAGCCAAGACGACATGGTGTTCTGAAATCAATACATTTATTGACGATGGCTTTTTGGGTCAGTGTGGTTTGGGTGGGTCAACACGAAGGTTATAAACGAGAGGCATGCAGCGAGCGAGCCGCCGCCAGTGACTTGATGAATGAACGCAGGATTATCGGCTGCAGAAAAAACGAAAGCTTCTCTCGTACTCATTGACTGTCCGAGGAAATCCATTCAGTTTGTATATCCGCACTGATTAACCCATTCTGACCCGAGATCAGATTCATAACGAGGTTTCCACTGGACACACACTGGTCTGATCAACCCATTCTGACCTGAGATCAGATTTAAAAAAATGTCAGTCGTTCTTCGATTTTTCAAAAATAGCAGACCTACAAGCTCGTATCGCGCCACTCGGTGGCGCGATATGAGCTTGTAGATCTGCTATTTTTCAATAGCTAAAGCATAACATGATGCCGACACCAAAATGGGTTCCCGTTCAGAATGAGTTAACGCCCCAGACGGCGGCAGATCTACAGATCTACAGATCTGCTTGTAGATCTGTTGTTTTCGGTGCATGGCGTGACACGAGCCGAGCGAGATTTGGAGATGGAGCTTTTAGTCCTGTTCTGTTTCCCGTGTCCCGGCTTTTCTCCTCTCCCAGCTGTCGAGGCGTAGAGGCTCTACGCGGGGTCTATTTTGGGGCTGTTGGTGTACCCGGGGGGGGGCGGGGCACTGACTTCAATGCACTGCATGGCTTTTAGGAGCATCACATGATCTGATCTGATCTGGTGGATTAAGTTTGTGTAATCTCCCTTCCGATAGACCACATTCATATATCCTGGCAGCTGGCTGGCTGGCTGGCTGGCTGGAAGGCTGGCTGGCTGGCTGGCTGGCTGGAAGGCTGGCTGGCTGGCTGGTTGGTTGGCTGGCTGGCTGGCTGGCTGGCTGGCTGGAAGGCTGGCTGGCTGGCTGGCTGGCTGGCTGGCTGGAAGGCTGGCTGGCTGGCTGGCTGGCTGGTTGGCTGGCTGGCTGGCTGGCTGGCTGGCTGGCTGGCTGGCTGGCTGGCTGGCTGGCTGGCTGGAAGGCTGGCTGGCTGAATGGCCAGTTCCTTTCCCCTCCATCAGGCGCCCCGGCTGGCCAGGGGGAGGTAGTTTAGACTGAGGCCAGGATTACTGCTGTAATGTTTTTGTGAGGGTATACCTACCCTAGGGGACACGGGGAGAACATGTGAGGGTATACCTACCCTAGGGGACACGGGGAGAACATGCAAACTCCACACAGAAAGGGCCTTTCGCCAACCCCGCCTTCGGGTATGGGCACTGATGACGCGGAGGAGGGAACACGCCCCCCAGCGTCCACAGCGTCCCCAGCGGGAATCGAACCCAGGACCTTCTAGCTGTGAGGCGACAGCACTGTGACCACTGTGACCCCACCGTGGGTTGTTCTTATACATACAGATATGTTTATATTTGGCCTGGGGCTTTAACTGATTCATTTTTGATTAATGAATTACAGAAACAATAATGTGATATGATATGTGATATGATATGAATGAAAAAATGTACGCATTTTAATCACGCTTATAATCACATTAATCTCTGTCCATTGTCAATGGCGATTTTAATGTTTGTCTAGACAAGACAAACATTAAACCTGTATATTGGAGGGGCTGTTGCCAGCGCATGACAGACAGAGAGAGAGAGGGAGAGAGAGAGAGAGAGAGAGGGAGGGGGAATGATTGTGCTGTCCTGATTGTGAGGGTTATGTGTCAATGGGACAAGCTAGGTAGCGTAGGCTGAAACAAGTGATTATCTCTCTCTGTCCATTATGTAGCGGGGGGGGGGGGGG
>NC_139697.1:97270115-97295115 GCF_964188405.1 Protomyctophum parallelum
TGTGATTTGGAAGAAATCGAAAAGGAAATTAATTTGCTGTGTTTTACTGTCCACTATATGATTATTTTGTAAAATGTCAACTCTTTGTGTTAACTTTCTCTGGTTAGATGATTATGGAAAAACTTGAGTTATGTTTCAGTATAAAGGCATTTTTGTTTGAGCAGATTTCTTATGCAAGGCTTGGGGAAAATGGCAGAACGTTCTGTTTGTTTGAAATGGAGTTTGAAAAACTGAGTTTTTATATGATTGAACTATGCCAGGGGTCCTCAACTAGAAATGCTGAAGGTCCACAAATACTTTTTGAATAAGGCCATGGTCCAGTCTCATGCGCGCGCAAATACAATTGCGGGTCTCGGGACACGTGGGCCCCACAGGGTGGGGCTGCCCCCCTCGCCCCCCACCCCTAGAAACAGCTATGCCTGTTTAGTACAGTCAAACCAAGCTTATACAAATCGGGTTCCATCCAACCAACCAATACTGTGGTGCAGACTATGAAAATATCTTTTTTCACTTTGACAAATATTCATTATTCATCACCAAAAATCCAATTTTGAACATGTCACTGCGACCCCAGCTAACAGCTAGTAGTGAGCCAGTCAGCGCAACATTGTCATCATGACATGCTGGCCCATAATAGGCCCATTATAGGCATAATACATCAGTCGGTCCACATTCAGAGCGTTAATTGCGTTGCTCGGCATTGAGCGGAGAATTCAACTCGCGGTCACGGTGACTCTTTATTCTATAATTTCTCCAGGGTCCGCAGAGAGGTGCGCTGCGGTCCGGTCATGGACCGCGGTCCGCCTGTTGAGGACCGCTGGACTATGCAATATTGATGCAATGATTTATATTATGTTGTGTCCTATAAGTCCATGTGGGCCGGGCGGCGGGCACCTCAAGGTGCATGAGTCATGACACATAACCCATTCTGACCTGAGATCAGATTCATACGAGGTTTCCACTGGACACACACTGGTCTGATGAACCCATTCTGACCTGAGATCAGATTCAAAAAATGTCAGTCGTTCTTCGATTTTTCAAAAATAGCAGACCTACAAGCTCGTATCGCGCCACTCGGTGGCGCGATATGAGCTTGTAGATCTGCTATTTTTCAATAGGTAAAGCACAACATGATGCTAATACCAAAATGGGTTCCCTTTCAGAATGGGATAAATAAAGAATCTATCTATACTCTGCCACCAAAATGTGCCCCGACACTATCCTAGTTTCTTTAAAAACTGGCCTTGAAAACAAAAAGGAAATCTATCAGGAGACCACGAGGGAAGGTGAATGTATTGATGACATGTATGCATATAATGTGTTTAATCTTTTATGCCATGTTAATGAATCAAATACATAGCCCTGCACATTAAAAAAGGTTCTGAAAGTGTCAGGGTATCAGATTCAGATTCAGATACACTTTATTGTGAATCCGAATTGGACCACAATGGAAACAAGACCCCAGGATTTAGTTGTGTTGTCCTTATTGTTATGATTACTAGCTTACTGATTCTAATCTAAGTACTTGGACCCTCGTCTGGTTCTGGTGTGTGACGACCCGGTTGACATTTCCATGGTTCGGACAGACGGACATACGGGCAGGCCTGCTCCGGGAGAGAGATTAACATGACACGGAGACTTGGTCACATCAATACAATCACAAGGTTTATTACACTTACGGGATCATATATAGCTTGGATTACTTCGTGTCCTACTGACGTCACTGACTAGACATCACAAATCACTGCCTGCAGCACGCGGCCTTCAGCGTGCCCCTAACAGACCTAGGGAAGGTTACAGTTCCGGCAGTGCACCTTACACATATATCCATACACATATATAAGTACATTGCATATTCACGTACAAGTACCTGTTATCAGTACACAGCCTGTTGGATATATTACAACAGCCCACTCTTATGTCCTTAAAAAGGACATCAATCAATCATCAATCAATCAAATCAATCAATCAATCAATCAATCAATCAATGATGTGGTTATAGTGCGGAAAAGTGTACAATCACGTATTGATACCGAAAAACCTGGACTTCCGCCAGGGAAAATTGCATCAAGCCTCTCTTAATATGATCTCTTTACTTAATCAATAATCATTGATCAATCTCTGAGCAAGCACGCGCACGCCACCTGATTGTACACGAAATACAGATGGAGAGAGATAGATATAAATAGTAGAAACACAGGAAGAAAAGAGGGGAAGAACAATATATAATATATCTGTACAATATATACACAATTTGAAAATACTAAGGATGTGGGGATAGGAAAGGGTACATTATAATATCACATTAATGTAATATCACTTCAGATCACTGATCATTTACACTTAACATTACCTCGTGTCTAATTTCAACACTTCCCGGATCATTCCCTGCTAATCTATTCCTGATTTGCAGAACGCTCTCTGAGCAGTATGTTATGACTCCGTCCTCAGTTATGTCTTATCTGGCCATGTTATTGCTCTGTCTGGAATGAAAGTACAGCATGTCTAACTGGATTAAATCAGGCAGGACTACACAAGCCTACCTTTACCTAAGAGAAACAATTTCCTTACTAATTGACATTTCTGACATTTATAACTGACGTTTCTCACCACTCTTTTATACCACTCAACACCACAACACCACTCTACACTTGATCTTGCCTGCCTTATCTCCGGAGGCCCTGTGTGAGTGTCATGTATAGGGACAATAATAACAGCAAAGAAACACATGTTTTACATTGAGACAAGCAACCACCAGTCATTAATCCAATAAAAAGAAAATGTTGCAAACCGTCCAAGCACCGAAACATTAAAATAAAATAGTCCAAACGTCCAGGACCTTATTCCAAACGTCCAGGACCCTGACGTTACTAGAAAACGTTCACGAGCGTACCATGTTCAAGAGCGTACCAACCAGCCCATTCCAACACACGACCTTAGTCCATGTCACTGGAACCGATAGTTCATGGCCCAGAACCAACAGATCTTCATACTGGCAACCGCGCGCAATTGTCCCGTACCGAATCCATATCAGATAGCGCGCATGTGCCCCTCAGGCCGCGTTGATGAATATCCATAAAAGTTGCGCGCGAACAATCTCGCGCACATCCTGACCCAGGACTTGTCTCATAAAAGTCTGAGCAAAAACAGTTCTCCGTCACAATGTGACTAGGATCCTATTCCCCTCATGAGTTCAGGATCCGGGTAATCTGAACATGGGACGTCGTTCAAATGGCACACTTGCATCTGGTCTCCTAGCCCCCCCCCGCTGGGCCGACGCCGACCCGCCTGGCCTGCGGTCCGACGTGTGACCTGCCAGATGCAGACATACAGGACGCGGTCTGCGTCCGGTGTAGGCCGTGGCTGGTCTAGCTCTGATGCAGACCTACAGGGGGTCTGCAGCACCGACGTGATGGTCTGGCCCGCACCGACGCGATGGTCTGATGTAGGCCGTGGTGGTTCGACCCTGATGTAGCGTCCGCTGTAGGCCGTGGGCTGGCCCTGACGTGTCATCCGATGTAGGCCGTGGTCTGGCCCTGATGTAGGCCCTGATGTCATGGTCGGGTGGACCCTTGCGGGCAATGGGTGCTGTTCAATGCCCGAGGCCATCTCCCAATGTCCCCGGCTGACCGCATTAAGCCCGCTGGACCTGGTGCATACCAGGACTGGGTTTGGAGAACCTTTCTGCATTTTGCAGGCTGCTGTGTCCTGTGGAAAAACTTGGAACAGCACAGGGTCTCCCCCCCCCCAAAACAAAGAATACACACGCATACTGTGTGTGTGCGTGGGGGCCTATGTCCTGTCTTCATTGGGTTTTCTTAATCACTATGCCTCCAATTGATCCATCACCCATCCACGAGGACTACTAATATAATACAATTAAAATTCAAAATGTGTATTTTTGAGCATGTTGCATGGCGCGTCTAATACTTACCACCCGTGACCCCTTAACACTGGTGCCTTCTGGACCTCTGCCTCGTGCTGCACACCTGCTCTGTGTAAACAATTGCTAACGGCCCACTGTGTTCTTGATAAGACACCGGGCCTTGCTTTTTCACAACAACCATATACGCTCAGAGGGCCTTCTCCCAAATTCTTTCAAACCAGAAGCCCAAACACACTTGTTATGGATTAATCTTTCAGACCATATTGCGTCATACATCCATCTTCAACTACAATTTGTATTTGCCCTCTTGAAACACAATTAAACAGACACATTTTGTACAAACGGCGGTGGGGGACATAAAAACATGAATGATTGTTATTCACAATTAAACCGACACATTTCATACAAACGGCGGTAGGGGACATAAAAACATGAATGATGGTTTTTCAGCATGTCTCAGGTCTGGTCCCGCATGACCTGCATTCCTGCCTGCTTCTGTGCGCTTCTGTGAAGGAATATAAATATAATTAGGGTTATAAATATAATTAGGGTTAACTTTACTCACCCACTCTTAACCACGCTTGTGAAACACAACGTGGTTTTATCACAGACTATCACCTCTGTACTGCTGGCAAATCGATCGCCAGGCTAAACATACACCATGGTGGTACTCCCTAACCTTTCTCATGAACCCTGACACTCAACTAATTTTCTCTGCGCTTATATAGCTTGACAGACCTGCGCTTATATAGCTTGACAGACCTGCGCTTATATAGCTTGACAGACCTTACATAATTGCTTTTAACACTTCATTTATGTCTGTCTAAACACTGTATCCATATCCGCTATTTATTTATTTGAACTGAATATGATACTTCTCCCCCCTCCACACATGCGTCCATGCTGTGGAATGGAAAGAAGCCCCCATCCAGCCAAAATCTAAAGCCTTCTCTCTTGACTGACCACTTCTTCTCTCACTAAACTGGGGTTTTTCCTCGCTTACTTAGTAATTAAATACAAATTATTTCCGGCCTAATAGTGCACTGATTATATTACTACTCAAAACTTGCACACCTATCCTAATGGTGCACTGACGCACCCCCTATCTTCTCTAAGTTTACAATAACATTGTCCCAAAAACACCACAACAAACTCGTCTCTCTTTGGACGATTTATTCATGAGCATCGCTCTCTGCTCCTTACCAGGTGTCATACTGACTGGGTGGGACATGTTAGGGTGTATGTGCTGTGCTGTAGTCCTGTATTACTTTTAAAACCACTGTCTATTGTCCGAATGTTGTGGTCATTATTTGTCCTAATTTGACAGTTACTTATTTGACCTATCCAGACTTTATAAGACTAAAGTTGGCCTAATCCGATAAAACACAGTTACTTGTCTTCACTATTGACTGGGCCTATAGGATCTATTGGTTTTTATTCCTCCTTACTCCTTATCTAGATGGAGTTCCCTTCCGAATGAATTACAGCTTGAGCTTATTTAAACTGCGCCAAAATTCTGCAGAAACATGGGCTAATTACTTGACTAATGATCTTCGCTTTCCTACGAAAATGTCAGATCTACCCTGATGCACACACGTATGTGTACGCGCGTACGTACACGCACCTCCCTTTTTACCCAGGCCACTCTTACTAGACAAAACATTTCCCTGTTGTCTAGCTTTCTGTGTGTGTGTGCGCGTGTGTGCGTGTGCACGTGCCTCTGAGCTGCTCTAACTCTAAATGTGAACAAACTTGCCACACTTTTCCGAATTCCACCAGAAAACTGGTAAAATATTTAACCCTTCCCATTCCACCTCGTACTCCGCTGTTGCTGTAGCTATGACTCCCAACACCGCCTGTAGTCACGTGATGGAAGTGACATTCAGAAGTGTCATGCAAAACAACACAAATGTTCATTGTTCAATTGAGTGTGCTCTCAACACACAAAAAACCGCATGTGTCCCCCCACACAAAGTTGTGTGTCCCCAAGTTCAGCGCCAAAACAAATGTTCAGTGGTAAAACTCCATAGACTGTCTTTCTGCCGCTCCTCTTAGCACAAAGAAAAGGTCCAGGTACATTGTCTTTCTGGCTGGGTGGGTGCTCTGGCTGGGCTGTTGACGATCCAGCTTTTAGACGATTACAGAATGGGAAGGATGAATATCATTGATACTTTGGGTTTTTTAATGTGGCAGTTTTACTAACATAAAATGTTTTGGACATAAAATGCTGACTAACCACTTCCTTTTAGTGTGTGGGTGTGTGTGTGTAGTCGTGTGAGAAATCTACACACATGAAGTGCTTACTTGATAGCAGCTATATGACCTGACCTACAGGTTGACTATTGCCTAGAATATACACCTGACTTTAAATCTGACTACACCTTAGAATATGATTTGACCTACCAGGCCGGCTACGCCTTGGAATATGAACTGAGCTCATATCCATTATAGTTTAATTTGAATAAAATACCCTATGCTTCAGGCCTGTCTGATTCAATATTCACCACACACAATTTGGGATTACATTTGGTGCAATTTAATAAGGCTGTGTAATGATTGAATTTGACTGGAACTCCAGATTACTGCATTTACTCTGAATAATGACAAGTTTTCACTTAGGTAATGCTTACCCTTCTTGATACATACTACTTAACCTGGCCAATTTACGCTATTCATTTTATTTATTTATTTTTCTTAGTGCATGCGGCCCTACCGGCCATACGAGCTTGTAGATCTGCTATATATATATATATTTCTGACCGCTTAGTTGGGTGCCCACCTGTTCTATCTACCGTGACTTTTTGGCCACTGTCCTACTACAAGGAGCAGTGTAATATAAACACACAGAATAACTCTGTTCTGCTGACGTACCAAACGTCTTTTCCAAACTCTGTCAAGAACTACACCAGTCACCCTCTCAAACAAGTTGACTACAGTGAATGCGGCCCGTTTCCTTATTTTTTACTGATCTACTTCACCCCTGATAAATAGCCTCGCTCGTTACATAGTAATGTACCTGACCTAGCCAATGTGCCTATATTTTACAGCTGAATGAGGCCATACCGGCCATTACGAGCTTGGAGATCTGCTCTTTTGCTGCCTACATTAAGGTCCTCTACTTAACTAAACTTGAAGTATTTGTACATATCCTGTCCACTTTGCCCTGGTCACTTTATTTCTTGATACATACTACAGTGCCCTGCCGGGCATAATGAGCTTGTAGATCTGCCCATTTGGTGCCTACATTGATTTGAAGTATTTGTACTTATCTTGTCCAATTTGCCCTTGTAGCACTATTTTCTTTATCACAGACAGTGCCCTGCCGGGCATAATGAGCTTGTAGCTCTGCTCTTTTCTTTACTTTTTACTAGGCCTACTTGGCAACCTGTCACTATGCACGTGACTAATCAGCTCCTAGATTAATAATGAGTTTCACTCTGACTCTACACCAACTATTTAGTGTTCCTAGTAAATACTCCTGTATTGTTTGTTCACTCCTGAACTTTGGCCCAATGCCACATAGATTATTGGCCAGTTACAGCATTTTCTCGTCATTAATTAATATACTGGGTTCCTGATGCGTTTTCAATGAGTAATACTAGCTCTCTGAGAGCTTCATTTGAGTGTCTAAGCATGTCTTTGACCTTGGCTATATGAGATAAGAGATAACACGCTCCGTGAAAGTCAGGGAGTAACTCTCTAGCTGTGTGGGGGTAGATTATAAACAAATTGTCTGCGTCTGTGAGAACAGAGCTAGGCATTCTCTTCTGATAAAAGCCTGTGTGCTGATGAACGGTATCTCCAAGTTACCATGGATACGCCAGCCATTTCGCCCTCCCGTCTATAACCTCTTGGCCCAGTCAGAATCTCGGGGAGTGCTCCTCTCTGGTGATAAGGTTACCATGGCTACGCCAGCTCTCGTCCATGGCCCGATGTGCGGAACAGAAAAGATGAGTTCTACGTCTCGCAACACGAAAAAACCGAAACCCCCCCCCCAACAAAACATTATAGCACTTCTAATCCTTACTTTGAGGCTAACTTTTTATTATTATTTATATATGGTCAATTGATTCTTAACAGCTCACAGGGCAGGCTAACTAGACACATTGAAACTTTACTCTAGTAAAACATTAGATTACTTTTACTGCCTTAGATAACCACCACATATAGCAGCCTCTGCTGCCTTCTTTATATTCATATTTTGGCTATTTTCCTTCTTAATACTCATATTTTGGCTATATGAGACTTTCTATCTACATGCCTTGTAACTAGGCTGGACACACTTTCTCACTTAGGCTATTTGAGCCGCTTGTAGATCGGCTATTTTGCACACTCATTTAAGTGAATGAACCCAGAACCTCTCCTAGGTCCTTACTGAATACTGATTCATATTTCACTTAAGCAATCCATCATCCCCCTCAGATTGGAGGCTATTTAGCGCTGTGATAACCACATCAGATTGAACTACATACCGTGCATTACACTGCATTAATTCACAACGCATGCTACTGTGTAACTCAACTCCCAGGCTGTCGCTCAGCAGACGCCAATGCATTACATGAAAGACACCAGAGATGCCACTCTTATGTGCCCACCTCTTACCATCACCCTGGCATAATGGATGACCGTGGCCTAACGACTGTGGTACACTTTTCATACACATGAGCACCCCACTGCTGGGGGGAGCTTGAACTTCGACTGCCCATAGCCGAACTACTGTGGTACTTAAGCGTGTCTGGGAACCACGACATCACTTTTCATAAACATGTGCACCCCTCTACTGGGGGTTGCTTCAACTTTGACTGTCCATAGTCGACAAGACACTGAACACAACAAAAAACATAGACGCCACATGGAATGCTCAACGATGTCTGTTCACACACCAGCCCTTATCTGGTACCTTGAAATGGGTACCTAAAATCTAGCAGTGACTTTTGACTTTGACCAGAGTGAATTACAGTATGCTGTGGGAACACGGCCACAGTCTTAAATACGCTATATCTCAGAAACGTATCCTGCTAGACAACATCATAGCAGATTTATAAAACAACAGGCAGAACTCACAGCTGTTGTGCGGAGCGTAACGACCTCACCCCGGCTTCTAACCTAGCTGCGTGATACATCACTAGGCCACTGACCTGCTACTAAGGACAGTGTATTAAACACACAGATATTAAATCCGTTCTGCTGACGTACCAAACGCCAGGCTAAATATGGACTCCAACCATATCGCTACGTGGAAACCCCGACGCAGTCTTTTACAACAGAATAATCTGTTCTGCTAATGAACCTTCATTAGGCTTACATATGGACTCAAACCATATGCGCTGCTTGAACACAAACAGTCTTATCTCTAAACTCTGTCAAGTCACAAAAAAATTGTATCAGTCACTTAAAAAACACACACTGACTAACAGGATCTATATCAGTGAAATTTGGAAGCTTGTACTAAATGTGGGAACAATAAAAAAGACAAGGTTTAACTAAGGTAAACCCTGCATCATAACCTATATTACTTTTACCAGACAAGAGGAGAGGCACTTTTTCTCTGGATGAAGAGTAAAATATGAAGTGAACTCACCCCTTGTCTGATCCCACTTCAGACACCAATTGTTATGATTACTAGCTTACTGATTCTAATCTAAGTACTTGGACCCTCGTCTGGTTCTGGTGTGTGACGACCCGGTTGACATTTCCATGGTTCGGACAGACGGACATACGGGCAGGCCTGCTCCGGGAGAGAGATTAACATGACACGGAGACTTGGTCACATCAATACAATCACAAGGTTTATTACACTTACGGGATCATATATAGCTTGGATTACTTCGTGTCCTACTGACGTCACTGACTAGACATCACAAATCACTGCCTGCAGCACGCGGCCTTCAGCGTGCCCCTAACAGACCTAGGGAAGGTTACAGTTCCGGCAGTGCACCTTACACATATATCCATACACATATATAAGTACATTGCATATTCACGTACAAGTACCTGTTATCAGTACACAGCCTGTTGGATATATTACAACAGTCCTTTTAGCCGAAACACAGTGGCGTGCACAGATATACACTAGGGGGTGCTAGAGCACCCTGTTATGGAAATCAATATACTGCCATCCGGGTGAATGTATATCTTAGAAGTTTATTCAGAAGAACAGCAACAAACAAATACATCTCTCAATCTAGCAGGCTTAGCCTCAATATTCTCTCTCAGTTCCATCTCTCTCTTGTGGTCTCCCTCCCACCAGTCTCCTGATCTTTCTCCTAGGTCCTCTCTTATACCCCAGGAGCAGGTCCACAGATTTACATGACCATTACAAAGGTACAATACAATGGCTGTCTTGGCTGTCGCCCCCCCTCCTGAGACAGGAACTATAGTGATACCTATTCAGGCCCAGCAGGGTCTCATAACAAACAATAGGGGTGACATAGCCTTTTACATATAACTTGATTGGATTGAGACAGGCTTTCAGGCCAAGGTGTCGTTGCTTACAGACACGACCAGACAGACTAGCATGGAACCATATACTATGTAGATTTGAGTCTTCATATTTCCCACAACATTCCCCCATTTCGACAATCTTGTCGATATAGAAATATATTTTGACAATTTTGTCGACATTACAGAAATATGAAATAAAACGAGTTACATACAGGCATTAAGATTACATACAAACAAATACATGCCTAAAATCAGAATTCAAAATTAATTTCACGAGAATACATAATTGAATATGGACAAAATAAAACATAAATTAACGTTCATTTTCTAAAGGGAACATATCAAATACTGGCCACATATTTGACTGTCGAAAACCCTGAAATCAATGCAGGTCATAATAATAATAATAATACAACAGTCCAACAATTTGGACTATGATAAGAAGCACAAAGATAAAACATTAATTCATTCATTCTTATTCTCACAATACAGTTATGGGAAGATTTACATGAAAAACATAATTACTCTATTAAATGTACCTTTACATTTTATCACCTATGTGAATACATACAACATTAGCGTCTGACCATGCAAGTAGAACATGTAACATATATGACAGGCATCCCCGCAGGTTTATTTTTGTATTGGTATATGCCATATATACCTAATCACAAAGATAACAGACACTGATTCCAAATCTTTAAACGGCTTGAAAGTCCACAATTCCATACACCTCTATTAGATGTCTAATATTTTAACCAAGCCAGGCTGCAAAAGTCCACAATTCCATACACCTCTATAGGTTATAATTTTTAAAAGCAGCCATTTCCCATGTCTATGCATGTCTATGCATTGCATCTATACACTGTCCTTTTACTGCGACTCCAAGTTACCTCTTATGTTCTCATTTCTAAATAGACAATGGCCATATACTGTATATTCACAAAACATGGATCCTTTGACATAAATCAACCCATAAGTTCATATAATATATGTCAACCAAAAGGATCAAATCAACACCACGTAATAGAATACATGTCAAGTCAAGTCAGTATCACTTAACATAACAATCATCCAATAGGCTACTCTATTAAATATTCCAAATGCTAAATAGAATCAATTCCCTTCAAAAAGTCAAAAGCCTACAGTATGTGCACAAGAAAGGGTTCTGGACATGATAAATGAACATCTGCAGTTTGTTCATTCAACATGGTCCAGAAAATCCACTCATGTGAAACACAAATTATTTATTATCAACTTTACTATTTCAATTAAACTTTATTATCTGTTCCCCCCACTCTCACTTACAGACACAAGTGTCTGTGAGTGAGAGTATATTTCCAACATAGCAAAAATAGCAGATCATATATTGAGATTTTAATTTAGCTTACTATTAACTAGTATTTGAAAACTGGGACTGGTGTCACATGGATTGGTGGAGTGAGTCTGATTTGAATCTCTATAGCTTACCCTACACTACAGGCCCAGTCCTTTGAAATACAGCCTGGTCAAAAGACCACGGCTGCCGGTTGATTAGACATAGGCCTAAGCCACAGGTGAGACCCCCCTCAAGGTGCAGTATTTACCTTTGTTTTTGTTTCTTTCATAAACTTGACTTACCTATATTTAAACATAAAACTACTTTTACTTTTTTTTTTTTTTTTACTTTGTAAGCTATTTCCTCCTAATTGTAATGTGACATAATCAATTATAGCCTGAAAATACAGATTATCATTAATCCAACATATTATGCTAGTGCTGTGAAACATATATGAAGCTAGCAGTACTGCGTCGTCACTTGGAAACAAGTTACTTAAAACAAAACACTTGTGGAATACTTCCACGCTAGTCTCAAATGTCTTAATGATCAATAACATTAATCAGCTTAATTATGGTGAGCTAGTTTTGAAAGGCTCTTGTCAAGTTGCATGCACCGTTTAAAACACAGAAGATCCCTGCAATAAGTCATAAAGACAAAACAATTAAAAAAATAAAATAAACCAAAAGGATTCATTTGATTGCCTTTGTACTATTAACATTAACAGTTTTTTCATTTTTAAGGAACGCTCGATAAACTATATGCCTACAAAAACATTTTGAATGCTTTAGCTTCAAAAGAAAGATTTTGACAATGCTCAATAAAGGCTTGAATCCGTGGCACACACATCCTTTTGTTAAAATGTCATCTCAGGAGTCAGGATGTTTTAAATGTGATTGAGTCAATGTGTTCTTGCACATTGGCACAAAATAAATGTATACAAACAATGTGTTATTCGTCTCAGAGTCCAGCTAAATAACTTTAGTGACAGTAGTACGTTACTGGTTGGAAAAACGGGAGGTTGAATCAGCAGGATCTAATTGTCCCCTGACCTTTACTAAACAAATGCAGCAGGGCTACCATTTCTGGACATTTTGAATAAAGTCACTTGTCATCAAACTTGCTAGAAGTGAGGGCGCTAGACAGGTTCAAATGTACTGGTCTGGTATTGTTGTTGTATTAGAATGGAAAACAACAAAGCTGTTGGCATTTACCTCCCTTGGGTTTATTTCCTGACTGCTCGTGTGGGCAGTTGTGACGGATATGATCCCCACTTCCACAGTTGTAGCAAAGGTTCCACCGTCTTCTCTCTCGGTCTCGCTTCTGCCTTTGATGAAATCGCCATCCATCTTGCCTTCCGTGATTCCTGCACTGTTGTTGTTGCTGGAAATGCATCTGTAGTGCTGGAACCTGCTTTTGTGGAACCAGCTCCTTGTAGACTAGCATCTGTGGTGTTGTCATAGCGTGCCCCTCATAATACATCAGTTGTGCTGTTTCCAGCTTCTTCTTCCACGTGTCTTCCTGTGTGATTTCACACCTTTCTGCATGTTCTGCATGTGACCAGACAGGGTCGAACTCCATACTCTCCCATCCTATGCATGATGTCATGACTCTGTCATGAATTGATGGCAACAATCCATGTACCAAAACACTTTTTAATAGGTGGTTGTATGCTGCAGTACCATGGGTCAGGCCAGCATGCCTGTTGAAACATTGCTCCATCCTTGTTCTGTAGATGTCACAGCTTTCATTATGTTTCTGCTTAATGGAAAGGATCTTTTTCCAATCTGTACGGACTGGGTAGGCCTCCCTTACTCTGGAAAAGAGGCCATGTGCATTCTGTAACTGTCCTGTGACAATTTCCTTCCTTGGTCCATTTACATCAAAATCGCCTTTCAGGTGTGGCCATTTCAGTTTGAAAACTTTGCGAAACACTGTTTCCAACTCTGTTGCGGATGGCTGATACATCAATATTAAATCCAACACGGATGTACACCAGTGTTCTACATTTTCAGTCGGACATGGGAGATCTTTCACAATTCCACTTAATTCTTCTGGGGTCCATGAGTTGTGTCGGACCTGGACTGTTTCAGAGTAAGCATCACAGATTTCCTCTGCAGCTTCAGCAGGAGGGTGTGGATTTGTAGGATATGACATTAATGGAAATGTCTGATGTGGCCCAGCTTGCCTGTGTGTGTTGATCTTGTGTGGGGGGTTGGTTGTCTTACACTCCTTCTCCTCCTCCATTGGCGTGGTCCTGGTCACATCAGTCCCTGCGTCCTCCATCGGCGTGGTGCTGGTCAACTCGGTCACTGCCTTCTCACTGCTTTCATCTTTTGCTCCCTCTTCCATTGGTTCCTCTCCTCTGGGGTTGGTTTGATGAGAAAACTCTTCCAGCTCTATTTCCCTCCAGCTCATAAGCCACTCATGCACAAGGATTGGCAGTGTGTACATCTCCGTCTTCCAGTCTGGAGCCATCACAACTGACGGTTCTTGCAATTGTGTGGTTGTCTAACTTTTGTAGGGCTGTGACAAGCTTCCCCAGGGTTCTACTCAACTTATCCTGTAGATAAAGTACTGTGGCTTCAATCTGTTTCCTTGTCCTTTGTTCCTCTTCAAACTGTCCCTTTCTCTTATAACTTAACTTGCCTCCCATTGTCCTCTTAAGTATAGTTGCAAAAACATCTACTTCACCTTCATGTCTTTATTTCAGTCCTTGTGGTTGTGTCACCGCATTATGGTTAGTTTCCCTTTTGCTTGATTTGTCTTCCATCTTCTCGAACTGTTCCTCCAAAAATCGTCGGAAAGATTTGTTAGTCCTGAGGTTCACTTGAATGGAGTTATCCGCTTCAGCAGAGTAATCCAGTCCCTTCGTGGTTGCCAAATTGTTATGGAAATCAATATACTGCCATCCGGGTGAATGTATATCTTAGAAGTTTATTCAGAAGAACAGCAACAAACAAATACATCTCTCAATCTAGCAGGCTTAGCCTCAATATTCTCTCTCAGTTCCATCTCTCTCTTGTGGTCTCCCTCCCACCAGTCTCCTGATCTTTCTCCTAGGTCCTCTCTTATACCCCAGGAGCAGGTCCACAGATTTACATGACCATTACAAAGGTACAATACAATGGCTGTCTTGGCTGTCGCCCCCCCTCCTGAGACAGGAACTACCTAGTGATACCTATTCAGGCCCAGCAGGGTCTCATAACAAACAATAGGGGTGACATAGCCTTTTACATATAACTTGATTGGATTGAGACAGGCTTTCAGGCCAAGGTGTCGTTGCTTACAGACACGACCAGACAGACTAGCATGGAACCATATACTATGTAGATTTGAGTCTTCATATTTCCCACAACAACCCCCTGCCCTTTTGGCAATTTTGCTCTTTAAAAAAAAAAAAAAAAAAGGCTGGGTGGTGTGTGGTTCTGACAGACAGGTAGTGTGTGCAGGCTGGGTGGTGTGTGGTTCTGACAGACAGGTAGTGTGTGCAGGCTGGGTGGTGTGTGGTTCTGACAGACAGGTAGTGTGTGCAGGCTGGGTGGTGTGTGGTTCTGACAGACAGGTAGTGTGTGCAGGCTGGGTGGTGTGTGGTTCTGACAGACAGGTAGTGTGTGCAGGCTGGGTGGTGTGTGGTTCTGACAGACAGGTAGTGTGTGCAGGCTGGGTGGTGTGTGGTTCTGACAGACAGGTAGTGTGTGCAGGCTGGGTGGTGTGTGGTTCTGACAGACAGGTAGTGTGTGCAGGCTGGGTGGTGTGTGGTTCTGACAGACAGGTAGTGTGTTGTCCTTTTAGCCGAAACACAGTGGCGTGCACAGATAGACACTAGGGGGTGCTAGAGCACCCCCTGCCCTTTTGGCAATTTTGCTCTTAAAAAAAAATTGTAGTGTGTGAACCATGGTGACATTGATCAAATCTTGATAAAAGAACGCTTCTACTATATTATTTAGGCCCCCACAATCTAAAGCTATATGTTTCTATGTCAGTGGTTCTTCGATTAAAGAAAAATAGCAGACCTACAAGCTCATAGCGCGCTATGAGCTTGTAGATCTGCTATTTTTCAATAGCTAAAAGCACCAAGGTGCCCTTTTTTCGCTTGAGCACCTGCCCCTCTAAATGTCTGTGCACTCCACTGTCACTGTACCACATTGTGCCGTGTACATTTCTGACGAATAAAGTCTATAATATATAAAACAAAAAGCAGCAGCCAGTGGAACAATTAAGGGCATGCAGTAGTATGCTATGATCTGCCAAAAGGATGCTGGTATACTGGTCACGTACTGCCCCAGAGACACTGACAACGAACAGCCTGCGTGTCTCACATTGTTCCTTTCTTGTTTTTTTACCTTCCATTTTATCACCACAAAACACATATCTGTTATCGACCATTTTCTACAGAAGCATGGAGGTATGAAATCGGGTTTGTTTTTGCTGCTGTCGTCACCAGGCTGACAGCTGTGTGTGTGTGTGCGTGCGTGTGTGTGTGTGTGCGTGCATGCGCCTGTGTGCGCGTGCGTGCGTCCGTGCGTGCACTTGTGTGTGTGTGTGTGTGTTTGTGTACACTGTGCACGCGTGCATGTGTTTGTTCGTGCAAGTCTATTTCTCTGTCTATCAGTCTGTCGGTCGTCTGTGCCCAATCTGGTGAAATTGGAAGTGATGAAACAAAATGAAAAATGAAAAAAGAAAATTGGAACCGGAACGCTAGTATACAATTGACGTGAAAACGATGTTTGTGGAGTTCTCTCCTGATTGGGAATATTGGTGCCCAATGTGTGGGAGCTGTTCTGTAATGCATGGTGTTGTGTAATTTCATCCATTCATCCATCCATTCATCCTCAACCGCTTATCCAGAATCGGGTCGCGGGGGTAACAATTCCGACAGAGATTTCCAGTCTTCCCTTTCCAGATCAACATTAGCAACCCCCCCCCCCCCCCCCCCCCCAGGCCAGTTTGTAGATATAATCCCCCCATCTGGTCCCTGGTCTGCCACGTACGGGGCCTGGGCAGACCGGGGACCAGACTCAGGTCTCTGGTCTGCCACGGGGCCTGGGCAGACCGGGGACCAGACTCATCTGGTCCCTGGTCTGCCCAGGCCCCGGGGCAGACCAGAGACCAGACTCATCTGGTCCCTGGTCTGCCACGGGGCCTGGGCAGACCGGGGACCAGACTCATCTGGTCCCTGGTCTGCCACGGGGCCTGGGCAGACCAGGGACCAGACTCATCTGGTCCCTGGTCTGCCCAGGCCCCGGGGCAGACCAGGGACCAGACTCAGGTCCCTGGTCTGCCCCGGGGCCTGGGCAGACCAGGGACCAGACTCAGGTCTCTGGTCTGCCCCGGGGCCTGGGCAGACCGGGGACCAGACTCATTTCCACCAACAGACTCAAAACAAAATAAATAATTGATGACAAACAATGTTATTGTTGTAACTTGTGACGTCATCAATGCCCCATTTCCTTTGCGTTTATGTTTTGATATGTGTCAATATAAGTGCTAATTAGGAGCTTGGCTGTAGAAGCTGTGTAAAGCTGAAATCATCAGAGAGCATCGATCATTCATAACTTATGAAATATTATCATAATGTCAACGGCAATATCTGTCTACTTTGATTCTGTAGTAGAGGAGCAACCGCCAGTAACTATAGCAAAAAGAAAGGTACTGTACGCTCTTCTTCCTCTACACCTACAGTACGTACAGTATGCCCCAAATCCTCCTGGGCGTTTATTGTTTCCCTTCATATTTCCTCAGTACTGTACACATGTTTGTGTTTGGTAGTCTAACCCATTCTGAACGGGCACCCATTTTGGTGTCAGCATCACGTTATGCTTTAGCTATTGAAAAATAGCAGATCTACAAGCTCATATCGCGCCACCGAGTGGCGCGATACGAGCTTGTAGGTCTGCTATTTTTGAAAAATCAAAGAACGACTGACATTTTTTTAGAATCTGATCTCAGGTCAGAATGGGTTAATCAACAGACCAGTGTGTGTCCAGTGGAAACCTCGTATGAATCTGATCTCAGGTCAGAATGGGCTAATGAGCAGCGCGGGGACATGATGTTTCTCATTACCTGAGTGGGTCAAGACAAAGCCAGAGAAGAACAGCTCATTATCGTCTCTGTGAGACTGACTGACTGAGTGCAGAACGAGGTGCTTGATGTCTATCCCATTCTGACCTGAGATCAGATTCATACGAGGTTTCCGCCGGACACACACTGGTCTGATTAACCCATTCTGACCTGAGATCAGATTCTAAAAAAATGTCAGTCGTTCTTCGATTTTTCAAAAATAGCAGACCTACAAGCTCGTAGCGCGCCACTCGGTGGCGCGCTATGAGCTTGTAGATCTGCTATTTTTCAATAGCTAAAGCATGACATGATGCCGACACCAAAATGGGTGCCCGGTCAGAATGGGATAATATACGTCTAAACGTCTTAAGATTGGATCACAATTTAAGAAAACTATAATCCAAATTAATTGTGCTTTGTGGAGCGCTTGTTTTATTGCCATATTCTGTCATCTGACATTATCTGGGGCATGTCGTAATAATAGGATAACATTCCATGTACTGAACCCGCCTCGTCTGGTTTGACAGACAGGTAGTGTGTGCAGGCTGGGTGGTGTGTGGTTCTGACAGACAGGTAGTGTGTGCAGGCTGGGTGGTGTGTGGTTCTGACAGACTGGTAGTGTGTGCAGGCTGGGTGGTGTGTGGTTCTGACAGACAGGTAGTGTGTGCAGGCTGGGTGGTGTGTGGTTCTGACAGACAGGTAGTGTGTGGTTCTGGGTGGTGTGTGGTTCTGACAGACTGGTAGTGTGTGCAGGCTGGGTGGTGTGTGGTTCTGACAGACAGGTAGTGTGTGCAGGCTGGGTGGTGTGTGGTTCTGACAGACAGGTAGTGTGTGCAGGCTGGGTGGTGTGTGGTTCTGACAGACAGGTAGTGTGTGGTTCTGGGTGGTGTGTGGTTCTGACAGACTGGTAGTGTGTGCAGGCTGGGTGGTGTGTGGTTCTGACAGACAGGTAGTGTGTGGTTCTGGGTGGTGTGTGGTTCTGACAGACTGGTAGTGTGTGCAGGCTGGGTGGTGTGTGGTTCTGACAGACTGGTAGTGTGTGCAGGCTGGGTGGTGTGTGGTTCTGACAGACAGGTAGTGTGTGCTGGCTGGGTGGTGTGTGGTTCTGACAGACTGGTAGTGTGTGCAGGCTGGGTGGTGTGTGGTTCTGACAGACAGGTAGTGTGTGGTTCTGGGTGGTGTGTGGTTCTGACAGACTGGTAGTGTGTGCAGGCTGGGTGGTGTGTGGTTCTGACAGACAGGTAGTGTGTGGTTCTGGGTGGTGTGTGGTTCTGACAGACAGGTAGTGTGTGCAGGCTGGGTGGTGTGTGGTTCTGACAGACAGGTAGTGTGTGCAGGCTGGGTGGTGTGTGGTTCTGACAGACTGGTAGTGTATGCAGGCTGGGTGGTGTGTGGTTCTGACAGACAGGTAGGTAGTGTGTGCAGGCTGGGTGGTGTGTGGTTCTGACAGACAGGTAGTGTATGCAGGCTGGGTGGTGTGTGGTTCTGACAGACAGGTAGTGTGTGCAGGCTGGGTGGTGTGTGGTTCTGACAGACAGGTAGTGTGTGATAGGCTGGGTGGTGTGTGGTTCTGACAGACTGGTAGTGTGTGATAGGCTGGGTGGTGTGTGGTTCTGACAGACAGGTAGTGTATGCAGGCTGGGTGGTGTGTGGTTCTGACAGACAGGTAGTGTGTGCAGGCTGGGTGGTGTGTGGTTCTGACAGACAGGTAGTGTGTGATAGGCTGGGTGGTGTGTGGTTCTGACAGACTGGTAGTGTGTGATAGGCTGGGTGGTGTGTGGTTCTGACAGACAGGTAGTGTGTGATAGGCTGGGTGGTGTGTGGTTCTGACAGACTGGTAGTGTGTGCAGGCTGGGTGGTGTGTGGTTCTGACAGAACCAGGCTGGGTGGTGTGTGGTTCTGGGTGGTGTGTGATAGGCTGGGTGGTGTGTGATAATCCCGTTGAAGTATACCTTGGTACGGCGACAGCGGCGACGGGCCCAGGAGAACAATAACGCGACACGAGACAGTATCACGCTACAGGTTCACAAAGTTTATTACACACATACGGGAACGAGCTGGATCATAATGACGTGACAACAACACTTGAGACATAACAACCGCTAACTGCAGCAAGCTGACCTCGCTGTCTGAGATGTCTCTCGTAGCCTATAACTATAAAGTATGCTACAGTTCAGGCAGTACACAATACATATCTAGTACATTGTGTATTCACGTACAAGTACACAGCCATGGGCGATCAGATTACAACAATAGGGAGAATAGCAGAGGATCGACAAGCTCACGACATGTGACAATGTGCTGGGAGCTTGTGGATATGATTTTTGAGCTATTTATATAACAGTATATTGTTGTTATCTCCATATTTATTTATTTTTCCCCGTAAATGAACAGGGGACAGATCTACACGCTCAAAACGCATTGCTTCACACTGCTTTTTGAGATTGTAGATCTGCTACTTTTTTCTATTTTTGCATTTGAGTGGTAACCAATTAACCCACCATTAACCCATTCTGGGTGGTAACGCCTTTTGGTGTTACTATAGCATTATGTTATGCTTTAGCTATTGAAAAATAGCAGATCTACGAGCTTGTGCTATTTAGCACATTTGGCTATGGCCGCTGTGGCGACCCCGAAGGCCGCCCCTATAGCTAAATTATTAGAGCATGTGGGTCGCCTGCATCTGTGCAAAATGTGGCACTTTTAGACGAATTAGCGCTAAATCACCCCTTACCTCTCCCTATAAGCGCCTCCACTATACACGGACACTTTGGCACTAAGCCAGAGGAGTCGGGAATTCGAACCTGGAACCTTCGAATTCTAAGATGGCCGCTCTACCTCCTGAGCCCCTTTTTAAGTTGTTAAAAACATAGTTACGTACATAAAATAGTGGGCAACTATAAAGATCACCTTATAGGCTATATCACATATAGGCTATCACAACTCTTGTGTTCAATGACGCATGTGTGAAAGTGTGTGTTAGCAGATGTGTGTCTTTTTCTTTGTCATCTTCACTTTGGTTTGTTTGATTTTGACACTATACGGTCTGATTCTGTGTACTGTGTACTGTGTGTACTGTGTACTGTGCGTACTGTGCGTGCATGCGTGAAGTAGACCATAACGCCTATACATAGATCATAGCGTTCTCCGCCTCTCTCCAGTACATCCACTTTGAAACGGTTCTCCTCCATGTTTCTCATGCTCTGGAACTGAACTGAACGCTGACACATAAAAGCTGCTGGAGTGGGAGATTGGCCTCTCAGGGTTCCATATACTCCACCTCGATGATGATGGGATAAAGATGAGATGAGAGGAGAGAAGTGTATTAGTAACATTATATTTCATGTTTAATCCATTTTGGGCGGGAACCCCTTTTTGGTGTTAGCATTATGCTATGCTTTAGCTATTGAAAAATAGCAGATCTACAAGCTCATAGCGCGCCACCGAGTGGCGCGCTACGAGCTTGTAGGTCTGCTATTTTTTGAAAAGTCGTGAAAATGAGGCGCAAATCTTTGAATATATATTTCAGAGCAAAAAAAGAATAACGAAAATATTGGCTTCTGGGGGGTCCCTGGAACTACATATTTTAATATGGAGGTCCGTGGCCCAATAGAGATAATTCTGGGGGTCCTTGACATGAAAAAGGTTGAGCACCACTGACATAGAAAAATGGGTTTATCAGAAAAATGTTAGGATTTAGAAGCCTTTTTTTTAATCGACCTCAGCCCAGAATGGGTTAAGGGCTCTTGGCTTGAAGCACGTACTCCATATCTACTCTGTCATGAAGTGATAACTTGTATAACATTATAGAATAAGTGCAGCGGCGGTCTGGGCTGGCTAGCACTGCATGTATTGTTCTGGTATGGCAGTTATGTAATATTCTCAGAGGTCAAATGTGTATTATTAACAGTATTATATTTGATTTTCTGTTTTACACACCATTATAATGTTCTTATTTTCATCATAAGACCAAATGACTGAATGTCAATGTTTTAAATAAATAAACCATGTAGAATGGGTACATTACCATGGTCAGTTCTTTTTGGTTCTTAGTCCAAAGAGCCAGAGCTCCAAAATTGGAACGTTAATTATGAATTGAGTGGGAAAAACTATACCTATATTAGATAGTTATCACCATGAAACTTCCCCAGTTGAGTACTTACACGAAGACAATGATTTATTGTATTACACATTTTACATGTTTAAATATGCAAATGAGGCATTATATAGGAAAATATGACAAATAATAGAAAATATGAAAAAGCTACTACTGTGGAAGGGTTTTCATGTATTAAGTTACTTGTATTGCCTATATAAACAATTTAATATTGGTCTAGTTTTTCCCACCAATTTTGGAGCTCTGGCTCATGGACTAAGAACCAAAAATAACTGAACCGGTTCCCTTTGGGAACCAACCGGTGGAAAAGAACTGAACCGGTTCCCACTGGGAACCAACCGGTGGAAAAGAACTGAACCGGTTCCCATTGGGAACCAACCGGTGGAAAGGGGGTCTAAGACTTGTTTACATCAGGGTCCTCCATTTTCAATTAAGAAAAACCCTGAGCATTTTTCGAGAGCACAAAGGCCAACTCCCCGGGCAGTCCAAGGCCATCAAATTTTAGTGCAATGAAATAATTCATATTAAAATCAATCAATCAATCAGGTAGGTTTCTCCCTGCAGCAACTATTGTTGCAACTATTCACATGACTTGCAGTACAACAACGTGTCCAGCAGATGGCGACAGATGACCACCCAACGCGGTTCCTGTGATCTGCTTAGAGACAGACCAGAGAGTAGAGACCACTGCATGCAAGTGGGAAATAACGAAATGAGATGATACAAGACATGACAGAACATTACGGTATCCAACGACACGAGGAGGACGATGCATGCTAATTCTGAGGGTGATGTAACGTTTGATGGACACGTATGGCTTACTGTACGTGTATTTACTGGAACCCTTTCTGCACATTAATTCAATATTGACTGTGTGACAATCTGACAGCATACTAGTGTTGGTTCTTTCTTGAAGTTAAGCGTCTGCAAACAGCAGAATGTGTACCATAGCCACTGGAACAGATGTCTCCACACTGGGGGATTGATGTAAATATGTTTGTCATTGTCAGCGTGTGAATCATTGGTGGTGAGCATCATGACATGAGTCATGGTGAATGTGATATGGTAGCTGGCGTCTCCCCTTACCAGCAGTGTTGCACGTTTTGGCAGCACATTTTGATTTTAGTTTTAAAGACTCTCTTCAATATTTTAGTTTCAGTCACCTGGAATGTTTTTGTGTTAGTCTAGTTTTAGTCGTCTAAATGTCATAAGATTTTAGTCGACTAAATCTACAGTTGATTTAGTCGACTAAAATGTATTTGATGCCGTCGTAAGGACTGATTTTACACTTGCTGAAAATAACCGATCTTAACCGACATTAACACATTCCCGAAATATTGGTCTGTGGACGTCCTAGCGACGTCCCAGCGACGCGGGGCGAGATAAGAATATTCCGAATTTTTCCTATTTTTTTTTGGCATTTCACTTTTCGCTTGCCGTATGCTAGCGCTCAGTGCAACTATTAGCTTGTTATTGACTCCCATGTTAGCGCGGCGGAAAGAATGACTCGTATCTCCTAATCCAAGGTGCTCTCCGTGGTGATGAATGGATCGATATGCTGGCGCTTCATTTCTGCTCCTCATCCGTCTCTCCCGCAAAATATGAACGCTTTTTGGAGCGTAAAAAAATATATTAAGATGATCGGGGATCTGAGGTCTCTTTGTAAAGTCAACTTTTTTAGGAAAGTGTTTCCGGTTCATGGCTTTCAAAGTAAAAGCGATCAGACAACTCTGGCACCCCGGAGCTTCTTTTTTGATGCAGTTCCTGTACTAAATGTGTTTTAACGTGTCGCAGCGAGCTTGTAGATCTGCTATTTTCAGCATGCAACCA
Source organism: Protomyctophum parallelum (assembly GCF_964188405.1). NCBI lineage: Eukaryota > Metazoa > Chordata > Actinopteri > Myctophiformes > Myctophidae > Protomyctophum > Protomyctophum parallelum. The sequence goes on from NC_139697.1 coordinate 97,293,774, forward strand.
AGTGTAAGATGACTTATAGCCTACTGAATCTCTTGTCCACTATAGTCCCTTCCTAACATTTTAGTCTAGTTTTTATTTGTTGACGAAATTGTCAGTATATTTAGTCTTAGTTTTAGTCATCATTTAGTTTTCATCAGTGGAAAAATAGATAGTCGACGGACGTTTTTCGTCTTAGTTTTAGTCGACGAAAACAGCACTGCTTACCAGCACAGTGACATAGTCTAGTGGTTCTCAAAGTGCGGTCTGAGGATCCACCAGGGGTCCTTGAGGGGGTTCCAGGGGGTCAGAGGATCCACCAGGGGTCCTTGAGGGGGTTCCAGGGGGTCGCCAGCAGAATGCGTTAATATGGCGTCAACACGATGTGAGGTTGTAGATCTGCTATATGTATTTGTTTGTTTAACTTGGAAAAAAAGAATGTGAAATATTTGGAATATTTCAGAAACATTTGATTAATAACACAAATCTTGTATGTGGGTCCCCCTGGCACACAATATTTTCAGATAGGGGTCCGCAGAGTGGCGCAGACAAATTGATTATACATCATTTGGAAGTCCCTGACATGAGAACAACTGGATTAAACTGATGATATGATGCTGACATGATACTGTCATGCTACTGACCATGATACTGGCCATGATACTGACATGATACCGACATGATACTGACCATGATACTGACCATGATACTGACATGATACTGACCATGACACTGACATGACACTGACATGATACTGACCATGATACTGACCATGATTCTGACCATAATACTGACCATGATACTGACCATGATTCTGACCATGATACTGACCATAATACTGACCATGATACTGACCATGATTCTGACCATGATACTGACCATGATACTGACCATAATACTGACCATGATACTGACCATGATTCTGACCATGATACTGACATGATACTGACCATGATTCTGACCATGATACTGACCATGATTCTGACCATGATACTGACATGATACTGACATGATTCTGACCATGATACTGACCATGACACTGACCATGATACTGACATGACACTGACCATGATACTGACCATGATACTGACCATAATACTGACCATAATACTGACATGATACTGACCATGATACTGACCATGATACTGACCATAATACTGACATGATACTGACCATGATACTGACCATGATACTGACCATAATACTGACCATGATACTGACATGATACTGACCATGATACTGACCATGATACTGACCATAATACTGACCATGATACTGACATGATACTGACTATGATACTGACATGATACTGACCATGATACTGACCATGATGCTGACATGATACTGGCCATGATACTGACATGAT
>NC_139697.1:97297615-97319154 GCF_964188405.1 Protomyctophum parallelum
TATGAGGGACTGTAAATCATCCACGCGAGTCTGGAACAACAGGGGAGGGGGGTTAGGGGCCCGCAGCGGCCCCACATTGAGGAGGGGGGGGGGGGGGGTGGGTGGGTATGGGGGTTTCTGGGGTGGAGCGCTCATGCTATAGGGGGGGGGGAGTGCAGCAGGATTTATTACATGTGGAATAGCTGTGTTTACGCGGCCCCAGAAACTGATCGAATTCCAGCCCCCAAAAAAAAACCGCAGGACAACCTTCTTCACACACGAGGCCGTGTTATTTCATCCCAACACTTCATATCCACAGTTTTCAATACGTTCGGGAACGCTTTCTGCATGCTTTCCTCTGACCGCTTTCTGATCTGGAGTCAGATGTTATAGGAACGCTTTCTGCATGCTTTCCTCTGACCGCTTTCTGATCTGGAGTCAGATGTTATAGGCCAACGTTTCCCACCCCCCAGAAAAAAGTGAAATATAAAATAAAAAAATCACACCAGTGTGAACCAAGTGGTGCAACTCCCGTCTATTGGTTCTCTGTATCGTTCCAATTTGTATCATTCCAATTTCTTCTCTGTATCGTTCCAATTTCTTCTCTGTATCGTTTGCGTCCAGCAGGTGGCAGCCATGTCACATACTTCTCTCGTTCCAATTTCACGCATGCGCACACCACTCGTGCTCACACAGGTACACACATCACAAACAGGTACACGGACATTGCATGCTGGATGTAGAAGTGGTTGCACCACTTAAAAAATAGCAGATCGACAACATAGCACGAGCTTGAAGTTTGCGGCTGTTTTCGCTGCACGACATCATCCTATATAGTACTGCGACAATGGCCCCCAGAAGTTGGCATACCCCTACCGGAGTTAGGACCAAACACAACATAGTTTTTCCTCATCTCTAAGGCCTCCCATACATGAAATGGATTCTTGTATAAAAATATTTTACTGCAAAAGTGGTGAAATTGTTATTTAAAGTTATACACCTCAAACTAAAAATAAAGCCTGTCCGTCTGGTGGTTGAGGCACTTAAAGGCATGTAGATTCACAATGGAAGCTCTGAGATGTTCAAAACTTGGCATACTTGAAGCCAGAACATACCTCTACATTCTAGAAAAGACTGAATGTCAATATCTGAATGTCAATATGAGATATAGTCATTTGAACACATACTTACAGTAGGCGGAATTGTACATCTATGTAGATGTCTTCTCTACTTTGAAGTGACTCTGGAATGGATTGTCATAGCAACACATATGATGGCTTGTAGGAAAGGTGAGGTTCTACTGAATCCAGCAATACCAATTGTGTAAATGTGGCTTGCATAATCGTGGAGTTATGCCACAAAACATATATGGTGTCCCAAACGGGGGGAAATAAAACTAATGAAATCTACAGTATCACATTAGTTTTATTTTTTCTTCACTTATCAAGGGTGGGAAAACATAAACAAATCACTTGAGTAGAAGTCCCTAAAATGTATGAAATGTCTCAAACTTGAGAAATGAGAAATTGTGAACAAATAGATGCCGCTTCAATAGAGAAATATGCAAGCCTAGATTGTAACTACTAACTATTATTATGTTGCAGCACATGACCTGGATGTTCCCTCATCAAGCTCAAATCTCAATATTATCCCCATAAATATAAATAATCAAGTTATTCATTTCTGTTCATTTGAGTTATTTGGTTACAGTCAAGTTATACTACAGTATTTGGCTCCACTTGCATCTTATTGCCTACAGTATGTGGCTTTCTTCATAAAATGACAGGTAAAATAATTTCACATATTTTGGAATGTGAAAAGATGAGATGAACCTTGTCAAATCAAGTAGCTATTTAGCTGACTGGAGTGGAGAGTGACCTAGCATTTAGTTCTCTTTAGTGTAACAGAGCCTACTGCCTGTCCAGTAGTCTACACTGACAATAGCAGAACCCTGCCCTGACACTATTTCACCAGAATGGAAAATAGACTTAATTAGTATCACTTGTAATATGGTTACTGCACATATACTATAGCCTAAAAATAGTGCGCGCAATGCACAACATAGATACTGTACTAATTCTGAAGTGTGTCTTTAAAATTTTACCAAAATGGAATATTGGATCCAAATCTTTGTATCATCTTTGCTAAACAGTTGGAAAAAGGCACGAAACAAGACCCATAATGTATAAAGCCCACGGCAGAAGACCTTCAACACATACTAACTGTTGTTCAACAGAGAGATGATGTTCATAAAACCCTGGCAAACCCAAATTCAATATACTCTCCTCTCCTCATCATATACTGTATCATGTTGAGAAAACTACTCCAGTAAGACCAGAGTGAGAGCATGCCGTCTCGTCAAGAAGACTGAATAGGGTACAACATTGTTGAATAGGATACAACACTGTTTAACATACAAATATATTGTTTCATTTGTGGGAAGGCCAGCACAATTGATTGATTGATTGATGGATTTAAAAGTTTATTAGACATAAATGTAAAAACAGCAACAGAGTACAGTCATACAATCAGTCCAAAAGGGATAGCACAAAAAAGTCCTTGCGGTCTTGTGCAATCAGTTCATAGACAAAACCAGGACTACTGGTCAGAGTACCAGAGACAGGGCCTTCACATGGTCAGTGGTCAGAGTACCAGAGACAGGGCCTTCACATGGTCACTGGTCAGAGTACCAGAGACAGGGCCTTCACATGGTCACTGGTCAGAGTACCAGAGACAGGGCCTTCACATGGTCACTGGTCAGAGTACCAGAGACAGGGCCTTCACATGGTCACTGGTCAGAGTACCAGAGACAGGGCCTTCACATGGTCACTGGTCAGAGTACCAGAGACAGGGCCTTCACATGGTCACTGGTCAGAGTACCAGAGACAGGGCCTTCACATGGTCACTGGTCAGAGTACCAGAGACAGGGCCTTCACATGGTCACTGGTCAGAGTACCAGAGACAGGGCCTTCACATGCAGCATCAGAAAGATTGATGAAGTTGTACATCGGCTGCTCTCGTACCCAGATCTCTTTGCATATGATGACAAATATCATAAATGCTACCTAAAACACTAAATATCTAAACGAAATATAGCAGCTATAAAACAAAGAATTAGAACAGCAGACCAGTATCTATGTCAAAGCTTTTATTAATCTCACTGAAGTAGTTAACATCTTTCTTTAAATAAATGAAAGTGATGACAAGTCATCACTTTCAATAAATAAGAGTTATGACATACTGAAGACACTGGTCCATGGTTTTCTTCATCGATATATCTGCAGGTCTATGTAGTAGTTCTGGATTTTCTTGGAGATTTGCATCTTCTCTCATTGTGCCCATTTCCCATGGGCACACTTTTAGAGCATGCAACATCAGACTTTCCATGTTCTACAAATTATAATGCTGTATGTTTCCAGGGTTTGTATTTAGACAATATCATCTTCTTCCTCAGAGTTAGTGTCTTCAGTATGTCATCATAACAGTCAAGGAGTTTATATACCGTAAATGGAAATTGGTGCATTTACAGTATATAGAGCTTTTATCCAAAGCACTTTACATAGATTGTGCATTACATTCACACATTCAGTCACACACCGATGGCAGAGGAAACCATACAAGACACCGACCTGCACATCGGGATCAATTAGGGGTTCAGAGTCTAACTCTGGGGGAGCCCTGGATCGAACTGAGAATATGGTATGATACAGTACTACCGGTATATTGTTAGTTCACACTGAAATTTGTCTTGCGAACCTCACGGTTCTCCATCCAACCGCTCTATTGGCCACTCTATCCCTGAGGCACTGCCGCCTCTGCATATTACCGGTATTATACTGTATATTGTATATTTGTCATCATACACAAAGAGATCTGGGTACGAGAGGAGCAGATGATGTACAACTTCATCAACCTTTCTGATGCTGCATGAAGAACCTTAAGTCTCTGGTACACATACCAGTACCAGCCATAATGGCTGTCAGATGTTCTGGTCTTGTACTGGCCTTCACACAAATCTCTTTGTATGTTAAACAATGTTGTATCAACCCTATTCAGTCTTCTTGATGAGACTGCTGCAGGCATGCTCTCACTCAACATTTGCAACTTGCTCATTACTGCAGCATATTGTCTGTATATAGAGCCACGGTTTTATGAACATCATCATCTCTCTGTTGAGCAACATTTAGTAAGATCATTTTAATTTTGAGTATCTGCTGATACCGATTTTTCGCCATCTGAAAATTATATTTTTATGCAACTCCTCCAATATCACAATAGTACAATATCCCAAATCACGGACAATATACAGTCTAATATCATGATATGGATATCATATTGATACTAGGGATGTCCCAATCACATTTTTGTGCTCCTGCTCTGATCATTTAAAAATGTCATGATCGGCCCCGATTTCCGATACACTTCACATTATAAGATCACATAAGATGCACATAGGTGGAGCCAAATACTGTAGTATAAATTGACTGTAACCAAATAACAGAAATTAATAACTTGATTATTTATATTTATGAGGATAATATTGAGATTTGAGCTTGATGAGGGAACAGGCTTTCGCCTTTGCTGCCCCAACCCTGTGGAATGCCCTCCCTAAGGCACTCAGAGATGCCCCTACCCTTCAAACCTTCAAATCCACCCTCAAAACCCACCTCTTCAATATTGCCTTCCCTAGCTAACCCTTTTCACTGTCTTTTAATGTTCTTTAGCTTTTAGTGTTATTTTTCCTTTTTCTATTAAAGTTGTTTTTACTTTGTTGTTACCTCTGTAAAGCCCCCCCATGTAAAGCGTCTTTGGGTACTCAGAAAAGCGCTATATAAGTTTGAGATATTATATTATTATTATTTAACATCCAGGTCATGTGCTGCAACATAATAATTGTTAGAACTTAGTAGTTCCACTGTAGGCTTGCATATTTCTCTATTGAAGCGGCATCTATTTCTTCACAATTTCTAATTTCTCAAGTTTGAGACATTTCATACATTTTAGGGACTTCTACGCAAGTGATTTGTTTATGTTTTCCCACCCTTGATAAGTGAAGAAAAAATAAAACTAATGTGATACTGTAGATTTCATTAGTTTTATTTCCCCCCGTTTGGGACACCATATATGTTTTGTGGCATAACTCCACGATTATGCAAGCTACATTTACACAATTGGTATTGCTGGATTCAGTAGAACCTCACCTTTCCTACAAGCCATCATATGTGTTGCTATGACAATCCATTCCAGAGTCACTTCAAAGTAGAGAAGACATCTACATAGATGTACAATTCCGCCTACTGTAAGTATGTGTTCAAATGACTATATCTCATATTGACATTCAGATATTGACATTCAGTCTTTTCTAGAATGTAGAGGTATGTTCTGGCTTCAAGTATGCCAAGTTTTGAACCTCTCAGAGCTTCCATTGTGAATCTACATGCCTTTAAGTGCCTCAACCACCAGACGGACAGGCTTTATTTTTAGTTTGAGGTGTATAACTTTAAATAACAATTTCACCACTTTTGCAGTAAAATATTTTTATACAAGAATCCATTTCATGTATGGGAGGCCTTAGAGATGAGGAAAAACTATGTTGTGTTTGGTCCTAACTCCGGTAGGGGTATCTCGAAAACTAAAGCACTTTTTGACTGTTTGTTGCAGGACTAATAATGATGAATGATCATTAGACATAAATAGTGTTTTATGTTTTCACCTGCGTTACCACAAATCAAAGGGGATACAAATTAAATGCTATAAATCAGTCCATGACAACCAGGTAAAGCTGGTTAGACTTGATTACTACTATCCTGTCTGTCTGTCTGTCTGTCTGTGTGCACTTCTGTGTGTGCGCGGGCGTGTGTGTACATGCCAAATACAGTATATTATATTCATATCATGGCCTCCGCCGGTTGGTACAACAAACACACAGACAAACAAATACCGACGTATAGTTTGTAATAATGACCATCTTGACCCTCTGGATGTACCATGCAGTTCCATTCACGTTTCACTCTTCATTAGTTTAGTCGAAACGATCCGAAAAAATATAGGGCGGAAAAAAAAAGACTACCTAAAAACCTCAGCCTTTAATATTATTCAGAATGTGTTCTTGTGTGTCTCCAATCCGTGTCTCCTGACTGTGCTCCGTATGTTGTCCTGCATATGGTTGACTCACCGTGACCTCATTTTGCATTTTCAGGGTTTCGTAGGACGTGTATGGGCTATGCTTTGATTTATACGAGCCGTGCGCACGCGCGCACGCACGCACACATGCACCACGGGGCCCTAGCTCCCTCCTCCTCCCCATCTCTCCTGGTCTCACCGTGATTCTGTTGTTTAAATAAAGAGTTATAAATGAATGCATGGCTCCTCGGATCCCGTTAAAGACGTTTACACGACTTCATGATTATAGCAATCACAGACTTCACAGTCCTGTTGTGAAGCTTCACTGAAACATTAATGAGGATCAGTCGTCATACCGTCCGTCCGTCCGTCTGTCCATCCGGGGCCAACGTACAGTAGGCCTACAGCTTTTTTAAATCAATAAAACCGGTTAGGCATGCGTGTCATTTTAACATCATTTTTGGGTTACAATCATTTGTTTTAACCATATTTTATACCGTTAAAAAATAGCAGATCTGAAAGCTCATAGTGGTGTCACTTCGTGCCACAATACGAGCTTGTAGATCTGCTATTTTAGAAACATCTTGAAAATGTGTGCAAATCTCTGGATATTATATTTTTGAAAGTGATTTTTTTTTAATCAAATCTTTGCGTCTGGGGGTCTTTGAGACGGCGGTTTGTGGCCCAAATACATATACATTTGTGGGGTCCTTGACAACATGACTATAAGTTGGAGCACCACTGCAACAGATACAGGTTTTTCCAGAAAAACTGTCTAGACAGTTGTAGAATCAGCCTCAGGTCTTTATGGGTTAAACTTGATTCAACGGAGGAAATGGGTCTGTCACTCCATCAGACCGGTGCTAATTGGAATCACTTTGCAGTGCTGACTGGGTGTTTGGTAAACCTGTTACTAAATCATAGAAACAAAGAGCGTTTATAGAGCAGCAGTTGTGACTGTATATATATTAGCAGCAACACTGCAATCATGGAACGCTCTGTGAAAGCAGTCGACCGTATGGCAGCGGAGGAAGACAGACTAATGCTCTGCGTGAAGTAGGCAGACTTTAGAGGAGACGGGGATCAGGTTGGAGTATTTTCATTCCAATGAGTGAACGTGAACACAGCTTCATCTGAACCATTCTTTAAGTCTACGTCAGAAGTGAGATACAATTAGGTTGAAATAAAGAGCGCTATTTCTACATGGGGTCAGAAGTGAGATATAAGTAGGTTGAAATAGTGGCAGGTTAAACTCTATATACTCTTGAGCATTTTGAAGAACTAAAAAAGGAGGCCGATGTTTGCATTGCTCCGAGTACACTAAATTCTTTCTTTTTAAGGTCACCCCCAAATAACGTATATGTATTTGGCAGCGGGTCCCCACTGGAAAATAGGTTGTGCCAGCCAACTATCCCCGTAATAGAAGATCTTGTCCAAAATGGTCTCTAAGCTTGTGAGCTTATATAGAGCCACTATTTTCTAATTATATCTGAAAAATAAAACGTATGTGTTTTGGTTCCCAAACATTTTAGCTGGAGACCCAAAGGAGAATGTTGATGTCTGCCCTGCAGGACCCCAGGACTATAGTGAACATATAGCAGATCGACAAGCTCACAACGTGTCGCCAAGAGTCGCGATGCAACATATATAGATCGGCTATTTTCAGTTTTTAAATGATAATTAAAAACTAAATGCTATAAGGCATGTCTATATGGGGTGTCAGTGGCTCAGGGGTATAAGAGCAGCTGCTTGGGAATCGATAGGTTCCCAGTCCAATCCCTGTGGGCTCCCCCAGAGTGTCCAAGTGTCCTTGAGCAAAGACTCTGATTGCTCCCCTAACAGTACGTTTTAACAGCGGGCGAGCATCGGCCGACACATCGCCCAATCGCCCGTCATCACCCCAAAAAGATGAGGACATTTCATCTTTTCGGGCGACGTTGCCCCGCCCACTTTTCGACCATCGCCCGTTCGCCTGCTATCGCCGGTAGTCACCAGGTCCCATAGCCGGTAGTCATCGGGTCCCATAGCCGGTATTCACCGGGTCCCATAGCCGGTAGTCATCGGGTCCCATAGCCGGTAGTCACCGGGTCCCATAGCCGGTATTCACCGGGTCCCATAGCCGGTAGTCATCGGGTCCCATAGCCGGTATTCACCGGGTCCCATAGCCGGTTGTCATCGGGTCCCATAGCCGGTAGTCACCAGGTCCCATAGCCGGTAGTCATCAGGTCCCATAGCCGGTATTCACCGGGTCCCATAGCCGGTAGTCATCGGGTCCCATAGCCGGTAGTCACCAGGTCCCATAGCCGGTAGTCACCGGGTCCCATAGCCGGTATTCACCGGGTCCCATAGCCGGTATTCACCGGGTCCCATAGCCGGTATTCACCGGGTCCCATAGCCGGTAGTCACCGGGTCCCATAGCCGGTAGTCACCGGGTCCCATAGCCGGTAGTCACCGGGTCCCATAGCCGGTAGTCACCGGGTCCCATAGCCGGTAGTCACCGGGTCCCATAGACAAATGATGCACTTCCGGACAATTCGTATGTCTTCAGTCGCCCGTACTGTAATTGCTCCCAATGAGCACGAGCAGGTTGGCGTCTTGCATAGTTTCCTCGGCCATCTGTGTATGAATGTGTGCGTGAATGTGTGAATGTAATATAATGCACAATCTAAGTAGAGCGCCGGCTTGGATAAAGGCGCTGTATAAATGCACCATTTACCGTTTTTTGACCCATACAAAATTGGGATACTGTGTTTTTAAACTGTTCCTCATTTTGCTGTCGAGGCACTGGAACACCACCCCCTCGAGGACCTCCTAGGGGTCCCCAGGCTCCATGTTGAGAACCCAGCAGTGCACTAAACATCCTCTTCCATATACTGTAGACACGAAACATATAGGAGACGGAGGGGTAATTGTGCAACATCTCATATTGCACCAATCAGAACGGAGACATATACTGTACAGTATGTAGCCATGAAACACATGTGGTCTGTGATGACCTCGCTCTCTCTCTGCCTGCCAAGCTCAGCTCATACTTGTCAAAGTTTTTTTTTTTTTTTCTGCCAAGAAAAGACTCATTTCTGAGGCATGGAAGTCATGATTTCTTCTTTTTTTTCCCCCTTTCGTCCTTTTGGCAGCACGGCATATGGTTCTTAGCCTTTAATGTCTATGCAATTGAATGTGTCTGGATGGCCGTTCATTCTGCTGTCTAACATTTGATATCTTTGTCAAAATCTTAAGCTTTGTTGTTTTTTTTAGCCAGCTAGCAGGGGCAGCTTGTGTCACTATTATTCACAATATAAACGACTCTTTACCTGTACAAGAAAGGTGTTTTGTGTTTTTTTGCGTTCAGTTGAAATGTATTTATACTAAATAAGTCCTACTGTATAAATAGACTCTTTTGTTTTCAAGTGTTTAACCCATTCTGACCAGGCACCCATTTTGGTGTCAGCATCATGTCATGCTTTAGCTATTGAAAAATAGCAGATCTACAAGCTCATATCGCGCCACCGAGTGGCGCGATATGAGCTTGTAGGTCTGCTATTTTTTGAAAAATCGAAGAACGACTGACATTTTTAGAACATCTGGAACATCAGTGGACTGTCCATGCATTGTCACGGGCAAACAGGGGGGGGGATCTGCCCAGAGAGGAACGGTGCCAGGTGCAAAACTGGCCTCTTTTCGGACATCACAAAGAGGGGGTTGGGGGGGGGGGGGGGGGCTTAGTTTACAGGGAAACCTCTGGAAAAGTGAAGAGGAGGGTGAAGAAGAGGACAGACGTCATGTCGACTGTACAACGTTCTCCTTATATAGAGCATGGGTCTTCAACAGGGGGTCCGGGGACCCCTAGACAGACCCCTAGACCAGGGGTGGGCAACTGGTGGCCCGGGGGCCACATGCGGCCCCCAGCTTCACTTAATGCGGCCCGCATGTTAATATCAGAATACTGATATAGTATTGAGTTCAGCTGTTGCAATTCCAAACATGCAAACATGACCTGCTTTAATTATACTTAATGACTAGTATTAAATGACTAGTATACTTAACGATTAGTATTAGTAGTATTGTCTTTTTGTGTACAATTTGTATTTAGTTCATAAAGTTATCATAACTAAAACTAAATCCATTTGAAAATCAATGAAAAGGTTACTTTTCAGGATTCGAATACATTTTTAAAAGCAAAAAATAATTCAGTATTTCAATTCAAATAATATAGCAAAAATAGCCGATCTACAAGCTCAAAACGCGTCGCAGCGCGACGCGTTTTGAGCTTGTAGATCGGCTATTTTTTCTACGACAGTAATATGCAATGCGGCCCTCTGGAGTGAGTGTGGAAATATAGTGGCCCTCTCCATCGTCACAGTTGCCCAGCCCTGCCCTAGACAGTCCTCAGAGGTTACTCAATATCAGTACCCATAGCATCCATTCCATAGTCAGTACCTGTCTGTCTGTCTGTCTGTCTGTCTGTCTGTCTGTCTGTCTGTCTGTCTGTCTGTCTGTCTGTCTGTCTGTCTGTCTGTCTGTCTGTCTGTCTGTCTGTCTGTCTGTCTGTCTGTCTGTCTGTCTGTCTGTCTGTCTGTCTGTCTGTCTGTCTGTCTGTCTGTCTGTCTGTGCGTGAGTGCGAGCGTGCATGCGTGTGTGTGTGTGTGTGCGTGTGTGTACATGCCAAATACAGTATATTATATGTATATAAAATAATACTGTCTGATTACATTATTCCAGTGTGTTACGGCCCTATGTGTGGCCATAGTGTTGGGTTGGTTTGTGTCAGAGTCATCTAGTGAGAGAGTAATGAGTGACTCTCTCGTTGACTCTCATTGTAACAATAATGGAATGCGGAAGTGCTCATTCTATCTCAATGGGATAGTTCCAGCCATAGGAGCAATGTTTGGAACTATAGCCTATAGGCACCCGCTTTGCAGCGAGATCAAAGCGTGTCACCACTCTCTTACTAGATTACTCTGGTTTGTGTATAATCCACTGTGTTTTCCAGTGCTGCATGGTGATTGGAGGGTGGAGTGGAGGTGTGGCTTTTGGGTCTGGAGACTGACTCAATCAGCCAATCAGCCAGCAGCCAGCCTCATGGGAGGAGTGTGCCAGTGTTGTTTTTGGCAGCAGATTTAGATTTTAGTTTTAGTCATAGTCTTTTGAATGGTTTGCGCCACTTGGTGGCGCGCTATGAGCTTGTAGATGAGCTTGTAGGTCTGCTATTTTTCTTTAATCGAAGAACCACTGACATAGAAACATAGCTTTAGATTGTGGGGGCCTAAATAATATAGTAGAAGCGTTGTTTTATCAAGATTTGATCAATGTCACCGCATGGTCCACACACTACAAATTAAGAAAACCAAACCCCCCTCTTTTTTTTTTTTAGAGCATAATTGCCAAAAGGGCAGGGGGTGCTCTAGCACCCCCTAGTGTCTATCTGTGCACGCCACTGGTAAGGGTGTGCGGCCATTTATTTTATTCCCCCCCTTTTTGTCCCATTGTTTTTGTTTAGTCAGGCGGAGCTTATATTGTTTTGTTTTTCTTTTTGGTGTAGCTTAGCTCCTTTCTTTCCCAGGTAGCGTTGGGGGTTTGTTTGTTGTTTTGGCTTATGCTTATAGCTTGTGTGTATTGAAATTGTGTTGATTTATTTAAGAACGGATCTCTAGGCTATTTTTGTTCCTAAGAATTTTGAACCAAATCTTTATTTTGGGTATAAGCTATTGGTATTTGGAGCATATTCTTTCTTTTGTATAACATTGTGGATCAATTTAAAACAGTTTTACATCATTGATAGTTCTAGGATCGACTATTGTGTTTTGGTGAATCTGTGATCGATTGTGTTGGTCTGTCTCAGTGGTTCCTGTATGGGAACTGGCCCTGTTTCCTCTTCAGTGCCGTTTGTGTTCACACATTGCTCCTTTTACAGGTAAAACTGCTCCTTTTACAGGTAAGACTGCTCCTTTTACAGGTAAAACTGCTCCTTTTACATGTAAAACTGCTCCTTTTACATGTAAAACTGCTCCTTTTACAGGTAAAACTGCTCCTTTTACAGGTAAGACTGCTCCTTTTACAGGTAAAACTGCTCCTTTTACATGTAAAACTGCTCCTTTTACAGGTAAAACTGCTCCTTTTACAGGTAAAACTGCCATCAGACGGCTCAAAGTTTGAACCAAACGTACCAAATTGTGTATGTTCGTATGAATTATAGTCACTTAAGCGTTTGAATACAGACCAAATACTTGATGAAGTTGATTTCAGAACCACATTTTCTGTATCTACATTGATTGATTGATTGATTGAAATTAACAGTTTGCAGAATTACAGTACATTTCAAGCACAAACTCAATACAAAGACTGTTAACTGTGAGTGGACAGTTGGTTCCAGCTTAGCTTCCAGAGCTCCCGAGGATTGTTTTTGTTTTCCTCAGCTTTATCATTGATAAAGTTTCTTTTAGCTGATTTGGTCATGGCAGTAAGGTTGTCCAGCTGAGCTTGGACATCACTGTCGAAGCGCTTGGCAAGCTTTGACTTGCATTTTAGAAATTCAGAGCATTGTTTTGTCTCTGGCTTTCATTGCAGTCATTATGTCCGAATCCATCCATGGCTCCGAGCAGGTTTTGACCCTGATGGTTCTCAAAGGAGCCATGTTGTTCAGTGCTGATATAAATGTGCGTGCGTGCGTGTGCCCGCACGTGCATGTGTGCATGTGTGTGTGTTTGTGTGTAGTAGTATAACAGTCAATATAGCATCAGTAGTATCCTAGTATACTATAGTAGTATAGTAGAATTATACTAATAATACAGTATACTAGAATATTAGTATATTAGTATACTTACTTATCTACTTAATCGTCTTCGTCCCACGTCGCGCCTTAACGGTCTTCCTCCATGGGGACCTGTGTTGTGCTGCATGTTGTGCCTCGCCCCATGTCAGGTTCATCTCCTTCAGCTCGGCTGCCACAGTTCGGGGCGCCAGGTTGTTTTAGGCCGACCCATTTCCTCTCAGGCCTCCATTGTGGAAGGCATCAATCTTCTTCAGCATTTGGTGGCCAGTATGCTGGTGTCATGGTGTGCTGGCCTCAAAGTGACCCTATGCTCCGTCCAGTTGGCTCGGCTGGACATTGACACGGCAGGGCCTTACGTGGGGAAAATCGTGTATGCTATTGACTGTTATTGACGCGTTACCACTATAGACTGCTCGCCGAGTCAAGAGCTCTTCGGACTGAGCTACCCCAGAGAATCACAATTCTTGTTTGTGCGGGCTCATCATTGCAGTTAAAAAGAAGAAAGTGTATAGTCAGTGACGGATTAACCCCTCTCAAGGCCCTGGCGCTTCACCAAATCAAAAGGCCCCTACTGATTCAGCCAATTAATTAATTAACTAACATGCATGCGTTTAGCGCATATCCACTACTGCCTGCGCTGCCCGCTGACACACAGCACTGCCGCACTGGGCACAGCCTTTCCAACTTCAGTCTCTGCTAAACTATCTGCAATTTCCCCGAAAAATAATAATCTACAAGCTCCATTAGCAGGCAGCAGCATGTTTTGTCTAAATTGTCTTTGTGGCCAACAAATGTAGCTACGTTTGCAAACAGTGCTGTTGACCATGTTGTTACATGGTCCATATAACGTGTGCACCAAACAGACAATGCCAATATGCTATATTAATATTAGAAACGTTTTAAAGACAGATTAATTATTGACGACAATGCAACTGTGGGTCCAACGTCACTGAAAACTTTCATAATAGCAATTAAATTAATTTACTCACGAGTGCTGAAATCGTGAAATGGAGGATGTAAGAACACACTTTGTTGTATTAGAGCAGGGTAAATATGAAGTTTTGCGCCAAGGTCTTGTTTATATTCCTCTTTACATAGCTGTATGTTATTGTCGCAACAACACACGTTGCTCTGTCTGAGTGAGGGGGCCTTCCTGAGCAAGGGGGCTTCTGACGGCGTCGCTTACTCGCTTCCCTGTCCAGAGGTGGAAGCGACGCGCAGCCGTGGGGAACCCCCCCAACCGACTGCCCCCCCCCCCCCCCCCCCCCTCCCAGAAAACTGCTACAGAAAACTCTCAGACGAAGACCAAAAACAACTAGCGGGGGGTTCCTATGTTGCGTTATATTTTTCGAAAGAAGCAACAGCTGTACCTATAGTCTTGTACCAGGCCCTGCAAGCTTCGGGCCCTGGCGCTTAAGCTCCACCTAGTTCCATTGTTAATCCGGCTCTGTGTATAGTACATGACTAAACTACATGGTACAAATATGTATGTATATATAAAAAAATTAATAAAGTGATGTAGCCTATAGTATATATAAAGTAGTCTCTATACTAAAAGAAGAACATTCAGTTCGAACTTTGCGGCGTCACCAGTCCTATAGTTCTTGTTCAGCCGTCTAATTGTTGACAAGTAGAAACTGTTCCAGAGTCTGGTGGTGCTGCTCTTGATGCTCATGTAGCGTATATAGGAAACAATTTTACATTGTCATTCATGAACGTGATGGGTTATTCCCCCAAAACCATTAAAGGTGGATTTGAACCAAGTACAGTACCCTTCACATGAATCTCTGTTTTTCCAAAGTCCTCTATCTTAACCACTGTACCAGCAGCTAAATCGGTTATCGTGCACACTCCTTCAGTGAAAGAGAATCAGAGCCAGGGCTGCACAAACTTTATAGGGGAAAAAAAATAAAGAAAACACACCTGGTTTTTGAACCCTGTGGTCATAAACACCAACGTTTCCCCCTGCAGACACCTGCGGAAGATGAATGTGACAACTATGGTAATCACTTAGGCCTTATCAGATGTACTCACGCAGAGCAGAACATCTGACAAGAGCTGCATTTTGAACCATAAAACTATAACCTTCTCAGATCTCGTAGATTCTTTTCCACTTTATGCTCGGTGGCCCTGCGGCCGTGGAGATGGAGACATCAAATTGATCTCTTTTTTTGGGTATATATCGAGCTAACCTAAAGTCGGCCTTTGAAGCCCTTGAACCATATCGACACATTTCTGGATTCCCAAAAAGTCCTGCCTCCTCCATGCATGCAGCCGCCCGGCCTCACGCCACGCTGACATGTGGGACGCCCAACAAATCAATCCGTCGTGTTGTCACTAAGCCTGCACTTATTCTCACTTAAAGGCATTGTGGGAGTATTTGATCGCTTTGCACTGCTCTTAACCCTGCCTGGGGTGCCTTGAAGCCCGGGGCCTTTGGAGTGTCAGAACATGACGGGTGATTTAAGGAAGGTCACACTTCCCCCCCCCCCCCCCCCCCCCTCCATTCCTTCCCCCTGAGAGACTGGAATGACCGCATGTTGAAGGGGGGGGGGGGTGGGGGGCTACCTTTTAAGGGGGTTTGGGTGCATGGGGCATTAATTCCCCCCCACAAAACGTCTCCCTCGGCATCTGTGAGCAGTCCATCTCTCAGGAGACACACACAGTGTTTACAGTCTGAGACTGTTTACAGTTTTGTCGTTCCGTTGGTGGGTCGTTGCTGATTTCTGTCACTCAGCACTTCAAGCTGCGCATAACTTTCCTCCTAACCCATTCTGAACGGGCACCCATTTTGGTGTTGGCATCATGTTATGCTTTATAGCTATTGAAAAACAGCAGATCTACAAGCTCATAGCGCGCCACCGAGTGGCGCGCTACGAGCTTGTAGGTCTGCTATTTTTTTTTTAAATCAAAGAACGACTGACATTTTTAGAATCTGATCTCAGGTCAGAATGGGTTAACTTCCACCCCGGATTCGACCCCAGTTTCTGCACGAGTGGTGGAAAAAAAAACGTTTTAACACTGAGCTATGGTGAGTCTCCTTTGCTCAGGGAACACATTGACTCTGCTTGACCATCAGGTCCAAATTCATGTCAGATCCTGTGTCTAGGTGAGACACCATCAAAATCTCAATAGAAGAACAGGGAGACAATATGCAACCACCCCCAATTGTATACAGTATACAGATTGGACAAATGTTGTATTAATTGTATTAATTAAAATAAAGTTACATATTAGTACAGCTTTCAGTCTTGTAAAGGTGTGAGCAGGGCCTGGCTGTAAACAAGTTCTTGAGCTTAGTCCAGTTACCCTGGTAAACATAGTACCTTTCCTTTCCTTTGTCTGATTTGGCTTTTGATGTTTGGTGGAGGTCCTGTGGAAATCACAGACCTACAAGCTCAAGACACATTGTGGACCTTGTAGATCTGCTAATTTCGTCAACGAGATTTTGTGTAGAGACAAAATAAAAAGACAGGTTCTAACTATAGCTAGGACTTATACACAGTATGGTTCATTGGATAAACACATTTACTCTAATTGTTGTTGTCTGTGTGATTTCACAAGGGGTTGTATTTATAACGGGGCACGGTTATGCGCTTAATATTACTGAATAGTAGAGAGAAAGAAAGGAGATAGAGGGCTTTTTGGGAACTCAGAGAAAGAAATACAGAGAATAGGGACCTGCTGTTGTGACGATGATCTCTTTCTCCTGGGCAGTATACGGTAAAAAGCTGTGTTGACAGAACTTTCTTTCAGAAATCAATTAACACTTGGTACTATACCGCCACACCCTGGCTGGGACAAACAAAGCTAGGTGTTCTGATGCATTGTGGGTTGGTGGGTGGGTGGGTGGGAGGGAGGGGGGAGAAAGGGCTGTCTAAAAGGAGAGGCCGAACAAAAGAGGCAACACTATATACTGCACAGCACAGGGGGGGGGGGGGGGGGGGGGGGGGGGGGTGATAAATGTCTGCTGGTTAGGAGGGTGACATGGATGTCTTGTAGATAGATCAGAGGCAGAGCTATCATTAAACACTCATCCACAAGCCTATGGTTTTGGTTTCGCATGTTTTTTCCTGTATTTTCACAAAGGCCCAATAACGCTCCGTCCTCTTGAGAGCACATTCCTGTTTTAAAAGCGACGTTAAATATCGTTATGTTAGAAGTAATGCAGCAAAAGCACCTACCGGTATACTGTATTTACTGTACCTATACAACGCCCTGCAGGGCAGGGAAAACAACAGTGGTGAACAAAGTAATCATTCGTTTTTTTACTAAAGTAAAAAGTACTGTACGATGAGATGCATTGTGAGCTTGTAGATCTGCTATTTTCAAATGGCCGAAATGTATACCGATATGGGCTGATGTGTTTAATGTATGTTTTGTAATTATAAGCCAAATCGCCAAATGACTAACGTTTCATAATATGTAGGTTTTTAATTGTTCTGATGAATTGGAAATGGAGAACGCTGATGTAAACAAATGGTAGCAGTTTTTGTGTTGACTCCGTTTGAAATGTATACACATTCAACATTCTGTTAAATACACATTTCAATCAATCAATCAATCAATCAATTGAAACAAATGTATAGTGGAGTAAAAATACAATATTTGGATCCGAGATGCAGTGGAGCAGAGGTAAAAGTATTGGAAATACTCAAGAAAAGTAAAAAATACCTCAACATTGTACTTAACCCCATTTGGGCCTGACGTCGAAGAAATGTCTCCCTGACAGTTTATTGAAATACATACGTTTCTATATCAGTGGTGCTCAATATTTCATGTCAAGGACCCCAAAAAATATCTGTAATTGAGCCACCGACCCCCGTCTGAAAATATGTTGTTCCAGAAAACCCTCAGAAGCAAAGATTTTAGTTAAAAGCGTTCGCATTCTGGCCCAGGCCGTAGCGTAACGGTCCTGGGCACCGGACTGGTGATCCAGTCGCGGTGTGCCGCGGGTTCGACTCCCGAACCCGACACGGCCTTTACCGCATGTCATCCCCCCCATCTCTCTCCCGTTTCCTGTCAGCCTACTATCTGTCCCTTAAAAAAAAAATCAATAAAAGGCGTAAGCCGCAAAAAAAAAAAAAGAAAAAAAAAAAAAGCGTTCGCTCTGAAAGAATATATACATTCAAAGATTTGCACCACATTTTCACGAATTTCCAAAAAAATAGCAGACCCTACAAGCTCGTAGCGCGGCACTCGGTGCCGCGCTATGAGCTTGTAGATCTGCTATTTTTCAATAGCTAAAGTATTAACGGAATGCTTTAAGGGGTTCCTGCCCAAAAAGGGCTAAGTACAGTAGTTGGGAATACTTTAAAGTTGCATGCTTTCCCCCACTGGAAAGCAGCCCACTCACCGCAGAGCTGGCTGTCAGATATACGACAGAAAAGACTGTGTTTCATCATGTATATATATTTTTCCTGTCTTTTTCTCCTTTTTTTTTGGGTCATTTTGCAACTGTCTTTCATTAGGTGCAATACGAGTGAAAAATGATACGACCGTCTCCGTGACTGTCAGGAGCTTTAATCCATTTTGTACGGGAACCCCCTTTTTGGTGTTTCAAGCATTATGTTATGCTTTAGCTATTGAAAATAGCATATCTACAAGCTCTTAGTGCGGCACCGAGTGCCGCGCTAAGAGCTTGTAGTTCTGCTATTTTTGAAAAATCGTGAAAATGTGCAACAAATCTTTGAATATATATTCTTTCAGAGTGAACGTTTTTAACTCAAATCTTTGCTTCTGGGGGGGGGGTGGGGGGGGGGAGGGGGGGGGGGGGGTCCCTGGAAGCAACATTTTCAAATGGGCGTCGGTGGCCAAATACAGATAATTCCTGGGGGTCCTTGACATGAAAACGACTGACTGTCAGGATTCAGAATTCATTTATAGAATCGTCCTCGGCGTCGAGATGGGTTAACAGAACTGTCTGCCGGGGCCCGTCGATTTATTTTTCTTTCTTTTTTTTCCCTATCATTGCAAAGTCTGTCATTATCACTGCCGAGACTCAGCTCACAGCAGGACATGTGATTGGCCCGCGCGATGTGAGATATGCGAGGAGATTATGCGGTCAAGGAATATCACAGTATCAAATCTGACACTTCCGTCAAACGACTGAGTGTTCTTGAAGCACATTTCAAAATGGAAAAAACATGCTCCGAGAACAACACAAAAGCATTAGAATATAAATATAGATAAGGATGGAGAGAAAAAAATAACTAATATGGAAGCTTGACAGTCAGCTACAGTAATAGCTGCCAATAATGGAGACATGGAGTTCATATTTAGACACATTATGTATTCATACGTCTGAGACGTGTTAAACATCTTGTGTAGATGTCATCTCATGTAAAACATTACAGAAGGTCTACTCCAGTGTGTGGAAAATGCACGGAAGAAGTATCAGAATTGATCATTCTGGATTGTTGGAAACATTTGAATATATTATCCCATTCTGAACGGGCACCCATTTTGGTTGTCAGCATCATGTTATGCTTTAGCTATTGAAAAATAGCAGATCTACGAGCTTGTAGGTCTGCTATTTTTTGAAAAGGAAAACCTCGTATGAATCTGATCTCGGGTCAGAATGGGTTATGTAGTATAAGGCTATTATTATATGTATACATTTTCAGTCTACTCTGTTCAAGACACTGAACCCTACCTTGCCTCCAATGAGTCGGTCGGTGTGAGCTCGCCACCATTGGTGTGTGAATGTGGGAAGTGAGGACGCTGCTGGCGTCGACTGTTCACCGCTTCACCTCCCAATGTATGAATGAATGAACCATTGTGAAGCGCTTTGAGCACTTGGAAAAAGCGCTATAAAAATGCAATTCATTATTACTCATATCTAGTATCGTGTGGCCCGACTGTTGCCTCCACCATGTTCAAATGCTTGTGACACATACAGTCTGGAGAACGGAAGCCTCTTTCCTGCGTCCGTTTCGTCTGTACAGTCGTGCAAATTTATCCTAATATAAATAGAAATCATCTATGCACGTAAAGCTTGCTTCATTGGAGAAATGTGTATAAAAATAAACGAATGTAAAGATATTTTGTTTAATATATTTTCTTATAACTTCTTTTCAGGAGGTGTACAGTAGATCCAGACTCTAGCATTCGGAGATTGTGAAATATAGTTGTCTGACTGCGAGACTATATCAGAAATTTGAATTTCTGACCTGTTTTTAGCCCTGTTTTCCATGTTCTCAGTGGCGTGCACAGATAGACACTAGGGGGTGTCCTTTTGGCAATGTGCTCAAAAAAAAAAAAAAAAAAAAAAACTTTTATTTTTTTTCTTAATTTGTAGTGTGTGGACCATGCGGTGACATTGATCAAATCTTGATAAAAAAACGCTTCTACTATATTATTTAGGCCCCCACACATCTAAAAGCTATGTTTCTATGTCAGTGGTTCTTCGATTAAAAGAAAATAGCAGACCTACAAGCTCGTAGCGCGCCACTCGGTGGCGCGCTACGAGCTTGTAGATCTGCTGTTTTTCAATAGCTAAAGCACCAAAATGGGTTCCCGCCCCAAAATGCGCTGCACAAGGTGCCCTTTTTTTTCACTTGAGCACCTGCCCCTCTAATTGTCTGTTCACAGCCACTGTATCCTCCTGAATGCTACGAAATAATGGAGCTTGTACGACAAACATTTTCACCCACTTCCTTTACAACAATAAAGTTGATCCTGATTGTAATCCCTATCACCTGGCGGAGTGGCGGCAGCATATCTAATCGCATATCGCATTGCAATAAGGTTGCATATCTGCTATTGTGTCTCACATCTAAGCTCGTAAATCTGCAAAAACATTCGACAATTTCAACCTGTTTCACCTACATTTCACCCACAGAGATATATAGCTCGTATATTTGCCTAAAACATTATGACAGTTTCCACCTGTTCCACCTACAATTCAACCTACATGCCCCAAAACGGGACGCCAGGTGGAAGCGCTCCAGGCAGAACGGCAGATGGAACCTAAAAACTAAATCATATCAGCTGTCTGGTCTGGTGGGAACCTTGTATGTCCAAAACCGTTAACTTTAAAAAATATATATATTATTTTAAAATTAGTGAAAACGGCAGATCTACAAGACGTTTTGAGATCTACATCTCAAAACGTTGTGACCTTGTAGATCTGCGATTTTCGCTGCTTTTGAGCGACACGTGCACGATGAAGTAGGACGTTAGTTTACGAAGAAAACGTGTAAAGTTGAAATAGGGAGTTACGGTTTTCTGGCCCGGCAGCTATGACGTGTATACAAATTGCACACCTTGCACACATTGAAACACATACTTTGTAACCCCTTGAACATACCCTCGAGCACACACACACACACGTGCACATAAACACACACACACACACACACACACACACACACACACACACACACACACACACACACACACACACACACACACACACACACACACACACACACACACACACACACACACACACACACCTGCCTGGCCTCTGGTCTTCCTCAAGCCTACTCTCCCATGCTTGACTGGGTCCAGGAATGCATGCGTGGAGAAATGAATGACATGATCCCTCTCTTTCTTGAGTGCCACGACCCATTGGTCGATCCGTTATGTCCTGTGAACAACAACAGCTCCTAATGGATGGATGGATGGATGGCCCAGGGAGACCACCCCATTGGGCAGTGGTGGA
>NC_139697.1:97319354-97365792 GCF_964188405.1 Protomyctophum parallelum
ACCAACCAGCCCACCTCTCGTGGCGGGAGGCTGCAGCGCGTGAAATGAAAGCCCTAAGTGGATGAACGGAAGGCGGGCGCCGGACAGAAGGTTGATGACCCCTGAGAGCCTCGTAGGAGGTTCAACTTAAAGGCTAATTGTCCAGAGGCCTCGGCCGGCCCTCCACCGAGGTGGAAGTCTAATTGTCCAGAGGCTTCTTCGACCGGCTGTCCACTGAAGTGGAAGAGTTGGTTCGTCTTTTTCACCCCTTTAAAAGAGTCTCTGGACAAAAGAGCACTAAATATCTGTTATGCGACATTCAACCACACCCACCCAATCCCCCCCCCCCCTACCCAAGCCCTTTTACAATCCGCCCTAATGCACACAGGTGCACACGATTGTGTTTTACATTATAGCTGAAAAAACATCCTGCAGCCTCGGATCGCACTATAATGTGCGTATATAAAATTCTCTAACCCCCTCTAACCCTAGACCTACACTGTAAATCCCTGGAACATGTGACGCGTTTAAACCTAAACACCAGTGTGTAATAATAAAATGCCAAATGTTTATTAATGGTCATAAATACAGTAGAACACGAGTTCACTCAAAACACCTCACGAGAACACCTAAGTGTTCAAATTCTACACCTATATGACTGACTTTGATTGTAAAAACTAAACACGTTTAAGTGTTACAGGCGATTAAACATGTTCTTCTGCTTATAATCTAAACACTGTGACACGTTTAAAAAGTGTTAGAAATATGTGTTTAAAACAGTTTATAACCTAAACGCTTGGGTTTAGTGTGTAACCTCTAAAAAGCTATAATCCTAACCCTGAATCGCTGCCTCCTATAACCCTAAACCTAACCCTCGTTTCACACCATAAATAAAGCAACCGATGCTCTTGTGAGAAGAAGGAAAACTGTCCCCACATCGGCCACAAACAATATCTATCACTCAAATGCTTCATTACTTTGTTGTTGTGTTATGTGGGGACATTTGGCCCTCACGAGCACGGTAACACAAACCGCACACACACACACACACACACATTCCAGCAGGTTGGGTTTCTATGTAACCTGTGGGCAGAGGGCGTTCCACACCCCCCCCCCCCCCCCCCCCCCGCCCAGCAGATGTAAAGCTTGCATACCTCTCCAAATTAATTAAGTTAAGGCCTTCCATGAGCAGCAGCCGCGGCCACATGGTGCTTAATACACGTGACTAATGCAGCGCAACGGGAATAACACACAGCTCATAATATTGTGCTACCACGGACTTTAACCCATTTAGACCCCAGACCAGATTCCACTGTCCAAATGTCCTCTAAATCATCACAGTTTTCTGAAAAAGACCCTATTGTTTCTATATGTCAGTGGTTGCTCAACCTTTTTCCATGTCAAGGACCCCCAGAATTATCTGTATTTGGCTGCG
Source organism: Protomyctophum parallelum (assembly GCF_964188405.1). Lineage (NCBI taxonomy): Eukaryota > Metazoa > Chordata > Actinopteri > Myctophiformes > Myctophidae > Protomyctophum > Protomyctophum parallelum. The sequence goes on from NC_139697.1 coordinate 97,320,769, forward strand.
GATCCCCATCTGAAAACATGTTGTTCCAGGGAGACCCCCCCCCCCCCCCCCAGAAGTGAACATTTGAGTTTAAAAAAAATCTTCTGAAAGAGTACATTTTCATGACTTTTCAAAAAATTGCAGATCTACAAGCTCGCTACAAGCTTGTAGATCTGCTATTTTGCAATAGCTACAATAAACTACATAATCTACATAATCCTTAAAACACCAAAAAGGTGGCTCCCGTCCCAAACGGGATAATTATAAAGTGTTACTACAATAACAGAAAATAAAATAAGGTAACGAGTCTAACGACATCCTCGCTCAGCTCACCATTAATTATTCATACCGTAAAAAAAAACAGAGTTGTAGGATCCTGAAAGTTGAAAAATAATTACAAAGACTAAAAGTTCAGCACTCCAAATTGACTTTTTAATTGCCGCTTTTGCCAATTAAAAAAAGAAAAGCAAACTTGGGAGAGTAGAGAGTGGCTGTCTGGGACAATTATAAACGCATTTCACGGAGAAGGGCATCGTTTTATTTTTAGGGGGGGGGGTGGGGGGGGGGGTTGCGGTCGGACTAACTCCGTTTTGTGTCATTTATCATTTCCCAAAACTCCAGAGTGTATAATATTTCCTCGACAAATTACGCGACACCATAAACATTGCAGACATTTATCAAGCTTCAAAGGCAAATCACATTAGGATTGTATCCGTGTGTATAACCCATTCTGAACGGGAACCCATTTTGGTGTTAGCATCATGTCGTGCTTTAGCTATTTAAAAATATCAGATCTACAAGCTCATATCGCGCCACAGAGTGGCGCGATACGAGCTTGTAGGTCTGCTATTTTTGAAAATTCGAAGAACGACTGACATAGAAACATAGCTTTTTCAGAAAACTGTCAGGATGTAGAAGACGTTTATAGAATCTGATCTCAGGTCAGAATGGGATAATGATGATGATAGGTTCCGCAATCAATCAATCAATCAATCACTCAAGCACGCACACAAACACACACACAAACACACACACACACACACACGCACACAAACACACACACACACACACGTTCCCATATAGAGCACTTTAGAAATGGTCTCAGCTCAACCTGCCAGGTGTTCATTTCATTCAGACAAGATGATAAATCATTCAATAACTCGGAAAGTTTGATGAATGTCTCAAACATGTTGGGGTAAAATGAGGTGCATATTGCTGCTGGTGATGTGAGTGGCAAGTTAATCATTTATAATAAGCCCGTATTTTATACTTTTGGCTATATTCTTTTTAAACGTCAGATGTGAGTTTCTGCTACTTTTGAAGTCGTTTTTTTTTTCTGGAAAGTCTGAATTTAAAAGAAAGGTTTTCAGAGGTTAAACTTCATGAAATTCATTATAAAAAAAAGTTTGTCTCTACCGAGAAAGGAGAGGTACTGTACTGTAAGACTTCAGCAGTGTGTGCGCGTGCGTGCGTGTGCGTGCGTGGTGTGCATGCGCATGTGCGTTTAAATCACCACAGTAGTTTGTGTGGTGTCACATGCATCTCTTCTGTTGACGACAGTGATTATCATCGTTCTAAATGAGATTATTTGAAGAAGCAAAAACATAAGATTTATTCCACGCGACTGAGCAACCCACCCTGCCATGACAGACACCACCTCCAACGAGAAGGAGAAGATTTGCTGCCTGGGACCTCTGTGCTCGTAAAACATCTGCACCATCAATCACTGTAGAGGTGCGCTGTTATTAAAGTCCATAGACTCAGCTGGACCGGGGGAAATGCATAATTGGGGTTACTCTCGACAAACTCGGGGCTGGCCAATGACGTGATTTTCGGGGGAAAGCCAGCCATGCATTGGAGGAGGGGATTAAAATATGCGTGTTTAAAGCAGCCACATTGCATATATATAGTGAAGTGCACCCATATAATTCATGTGATATATTATGGTCGTATAGGGAGGGAGACATCGCAGATTAACTCGTCTCTCTCTCTGTGTGTGTGTGTGTGTGTGTGTGTGTGTGTGTGTGTGTGTGTGTGTGTGTGTGTGTGTGTGTGTGTGTGTGTGTGTGTGTGTGTGTGTGTGTGTGTGGGGAAGTGTTTTATGACGACCTTGTGTCAATGTTTCAGCTTTGTTTAGACGGATATAAACACTACGGGTGTTCTGTTGATGTGATGAAGTATAAACAAAAAAATGGAAGTGCTCGACTCTGCCTAGCGTCGCTGTCGGACCCCAAAGACCTCCTATGTCTCCATATCTCACCTGTTTTTGTGTTAAAGGGACACCCTTTTTGCAAAGAAATATATGTTAATGACGTTTAGAAGCTTTAGAACACTTTCCTGGGGGTCTTTATGTGTGTAATATGTGGTTTTAGATATTTTAGATTGTAGCAGTGCATGAGCACAGTGTCTCTGATGTCATGGACACTGGTCTCACTACTTTCCTGGACTACAATTCCCATAATTCTTTGGTGCACTGCTCCTCCTTGTGGATAGGGGGGAGAGCTGTCTTAGTGAGACAACATGTAGTCCAGGAAGGAAGTGAGCCCAGTGTCCATGACATCAGAGACACCGGGCTCACTGCTACAATCTAAAATATCTAAAACCACATATTACACACATAAAGACCCCATGAAAGTGTTCTAAAGCTTCTAACGCCATTAACATATATCTTTTTACAAAAAGGGTGAAGTGTCCCTTTAAGTCGTAAATTCGTGTCCTACTACTAATTCATGTGGTAAATTCATGTCACACTAAAGAGTCACACAAAAAGTCACATCAAAAATAGCAGATCTACAAGCTCGTAGCGCGCCACTCGGTGGCGCGATACGAGCTTGTAGATCTGCTATTTTTAAATAGCTAAAGCATAACATGATGCTGACACCAAAATGGGTGCCCGGTCAGAATGGGTTAATGAGAGGAGGGATTCTTTTACTTTTATAAAAAAAGAAATATCCCCACGATTTTTTGTAACCCATTTTTTTCACCGAGTGTAATTTAATAATTTTACATTTTTTTACCACTTTCAACATGGGCATCCCTAGCTTGGGAATGTCATTATAGGGAAACAATCTTCACAAAAAAAAAAACACACAAAAGAAATAGTGGAAAATCAATCATCAAATCCATAATCTCAAAGCTTATAGGTTGTGAGCAGCGACACCATCGGTGGAAGGAATCTCTGGCATTATGAAATATAATATAAATATATAACGGCTTAAAGTGCTGTTAAGTAACGCTAGACGGTTGAACGCCGAGCAACACGTTGCTTCTGTGCGGGTCATATTCCGCGCGTCATGTGATGAGGATTTACGAGGCGCCTGTCGCTTTATCAAAGGCTTTAATTAACAGCGAGGCTTCTCTTCTGCCTGGTGGTCACCTTGCCAAGACGTCTGCAGACATAAATATGGCTTTATTATAGTTATGTTTTATGTTACACCACCATCACCACGCCATTAATCACCGTCCAGGGAAACTTTAAAAGTTGACCAGACGGGTGTACTGTCCCACAGGGCTCAATTATAAAGCCCAGACATGTTCTCCCTCTACACCCAATCACCTCTGGGACCAGAGGTTCAATGCTTTCACACTATGCATAATATCCAGACAGCATGAATGAATGCCACGCGCGCACAGTGCACGCACACGCACACACACACACACACACACACACACACACACACACACAAACAGTGCACGCACGCATGCACACACACTCAGCCAAGCAAGCAAACACCGACAGTATAGCACACTGACTGACTGTATCATATTTACCAGATAAACTAGGCTATGCATAATATGGGCTAGGTAGGGCTATTCATTCACTAGGCTTATCCCAACAACATCAAGGAGAAGGCTCTTCTGTGTGTGTGTGTGTGTGTGTGTGTGTGTGTGTGTGTGTGTGTGTGGTGTGTGTGTCTCTCTCTCGCACACACACACACACACACACACACACACACACACACACACACACACACACACACACACACACACACACACACACACACACACACACACACACACACACACACACACACACACACACACACACACACACACACACACACAGACACACACAACATGACAAGGCTATATAGATTTTAAACAAATGGGGGCCAGGCGCTGGCCAGCAGCAGCACGTCGTAAAACACCCCTCCATGACCCTCTGTGAAAACAGGCACTTCCAAACAACACCCTTTCACATTTAAAAGGTTTCTTTTTCTTCTTATACTGGGGAGGAGGAAGACATCTCAAATGACCCCCGATACGGTCTCTTTATATGAGCCAAAACAAGCGTTTCAACACCGCGTCCTCTCTCTCTCTGTCTGTCGGTCGGTGGGGGAAAAAGCTCATGATGTGTCCATAAAAACTCTTTAGGACCTTTCGGGAAATAGCTAAAAGTAGCAGATCTACGAGCTCGAAGCGCGGTTCGAGCTCGTAGAAACTAGAAACGCTACGTTTGATGCTTCCGTGCGGCGGTGTGTAGTTACTACAGTGTCAGAGACCGGGGACGCGCACACATAGACATCAAAGGGGGCTTGAGCCCCCTGCCCTTTTACCCGTCTGTAAAACAAATGCCCTTTCCAGACCACGAATGCAGCGTTTACTACATGGTGAAAGAAATGCACATGCCACTCCTTTCCTTTCCATGCCATGCCGGAAGGCAGCATTCAGGAGAATTGCTGTTTTTCCCCGAAGTCTCCTGAACTAGTCTTGAACACAGTATTTTTGAGTCGAACAAATTTGTTTAGACATCCATGTCGTACGCCCCGAAAATAGCTGACCTACAAGCTCTCAACGCGTCGCGCTGCGACGCGTTGAGAGCTTGTAGATCTGCTATTTCTGTCCCAACAGCGCCCTCTTAGGGGATTTCAGTCCATGCCTCTCTAAACCCTCTCTGCACGTCCCTGTGGTCAGATGGCAGATACTACAGTTTCTATGATCAGTTTACTGACAAAACAAAAGCACACAAAGTTAGAAATATGGAGATTGGAGATAAGAGGTTTCGTGTTCCTTCTGATATAGGAATCCATCGTACAGTATATATTATACAGTATAGCCCTCAGGCAGGCAGGCAGGCAGCAATGAGGGCCAGGTCGGTGTGCTCTGCTCTCTGACAGACTGACAGAACCACATCACTTCATCCACACAGAACTAACTGGGAGCTGCTCGACAACATACTGTACTGTAGTGGACAGGACTGTATACTGGGAACGCTGGGCTAATGGCCAACATCACTCACAATAACACCACCACGCGCTGTGTTAGAGGGAGAGAGGGAGAGAGAGGAGAGAGAGAGAGGGAGAGAGAGAGAGAGGCTACAGCCAGAGGCAGCTGCTTGCCATTATCTGCATGGACTTGCACTACCTGCGGCAGACCTACGGGGGCGATGTTTGTCCCTCCTCGTCTGTCCATCCATCCTTTTTTTTTTTAACAATTTTATACTCTGATGTATGTCGTCACAGTGGGGTCCGGGTGGGGGGGGGGGGGGACCCCAGGGGTCCTTGATGGAGTTCCTAGGGGAGACCCCCCCCGCAGCTAAATGATAGCTTGGAACCGAATGGACCCTTATGGGTCTGTAACTCTGAGTGTGTACAAAAGGAACCAAATGGACATTGATTATACAATATAAATTGGGGTAGAAGAGATAGAAATGCCATTAAATGGGGGGTCCGTAGACTACTGCATGTCAAACTAGGGGTCCTTGAAATTAAACGGGTGAGAATCTCTGCTAGAGCCGTAAACATCTTCTCTCATGGGGGTCCCTGGCATATCTCTTCAAATGGGGGTCCGCGGGGCTAATTAGAGTCACTTTAGGGGGTCCTTGGCATGAAAAGGTTTGGGAGGGAACCACTGATGTATGTAATGGCCTAATTACAGCTGTGATATCATCAAACAATATATGAAAACACCTGTAAATCTGAGATGACTTCTGGTGTCTTCTGCACACAATGCCTTAGTCTAGGGTGTCATCCGCGGTTATATAATTTCAAAAGAATCCATTGACAAATTGTTTTAATAAGAGGAGAAATGGAAGAGAGAGAGAGAGAGAGAGACTCGTATACGTTGTATGAATGGTAACCAAGGGACAGGAATGCAATGATATTGTTACACTATGCCGCCATAGAAAACTCAATGATATTGTTACATTACATATGCCCCCTATAGAAAAAGGAGACTCACTGTATGCAATGCATTATTGCGCGTCTGTATTCTCTGGAGACGAGGGTACAAATGGAACCAAATGGACCCACACACAACTCTCTCAGAGTTAACCCATTTTGGTGTTAGCATCATGTCGTGCTTTAGCTATTGAAAAATAGCAGATCTACAAGCTCATAGCGCAGCACCGAGTGGCGCGCTACGAGCTTGTAGGTCTGCTATTTTTTGAAAATCGAAGAACCACTGACATAGAAACATGGCTTTTCAGAAAACTGTCAGGATGTAGAAGAATTTTTTAGAATCTGATCTCAGGTCAGAAATAGGCAGTGAGTATTGACTGGAGTCCCATAATGAGACAAACTAAAACATGGTATATACAATGGGTGGGTGGGGGGGGGGGGGTCCTAGTAATACATGTCACACTGCCTGGGGGGTCCTTCTTGAAATGCATAAATATATGAACATAAATATCTGTCATAATTAAAAGGTATGTGTATTGGTTTCTTTCAAAAACCTGAAAAGGGCATCTTTTAGGAGACCACATGTAATTCCCCCATGTCTCTCTTGTATAGGCCTACTTGAAGTGTTTTGTATTTGTTGATGGCGACATGTATTAGTGTTATTTTTGTATGCTTTGTTGATGAATTGAATTACATAGACATAGGACCACAGTGGAAACAACAAGTAATGTTATCCTTTTATCCTTAATGTCTGACTATCTGTACCACGTGCTGTTTACCTTTCTGACTAAATACAAGTATGCAAGCAATCAATCAATCAATCAATCCTCTGAGTGTACAAATTAACCCCCCTTACAGGTCTGTAACTCTGAGTGTACACATTGAACCAAATGGACCCTTACAGGTCTGTAACTCTGAGAGTGTAACACATTGAACCAAATGGACCCTTACAGGTCTGTAACTCTGAGAGTGTACACATTGAACCAAATGGACCCTTACAGGTCTGTAACTCTGAGAGTGTACACATTGAACCAAATGGACCCTTACAGGTCTGTAACTCTGAGAGTGTACACATTGAACCAAATGGACCCTTACAGGTCTGTAACTCTGAGAGTGTAACACATGGAACCAAATGGACCCTTACAGGCCTGTAACTCTGAGAGTGTAACACATTGAACCAAATGGACCCTTACAGGTCTGTAACTCTGAGAGTGTAACACATTGAACCAAATGGACCCTTACAGGTCTGTAACTCTGAGAGTGTAACACATTGAACCAAATGGACCCTTACAGGTCTGTAACTCTGAGAGTGTAACACATTGAACCAAATGGACCCTTACAGGTCTGTAACTCTGAGAGTGTAACACATGGAACCAAATGGACCCTTACAGGTCTGTAACTCTGAGAGTGTAACACATTGAACCAAATGGACCCTTACAGGTCTGTAACTCTGAGAGTGTAACACATTGAACCAAATGGACCCTTACAGGTCTGTAACTCTGAGAGTGTAACACATGGAACCAAATGGACCCTTACAGGTCTGTAACTCTGAGAGTGTAACACATGGAACCAAATGGACCCTTACAGGTCTGTAACTCAGAGAGTGTAACACATTGAACCAAATGGACCCTTACAGGTCTGTAACTCTGAGAGTGTAACACATGGAACCAAATGGACCCTTACAGGTCTGTAACTCTGAGAGTGTAACACATTGAACCAAATGGACCCTTACAGGTCTGTAACTCTGAGAGTGTAACACATTGAACCAAATGGACCCTTACAGGTCTGTAACTCTGAGAGTGTAACACATTGAACCAAATGGACCCTTACAGGTCTGTAAACTATGAGACTGTACAAATGGAAAGAAATGGAACCTTACAGGTCTGTAACTAACATGAGACTGTACAAATGGACCCTTACAGGTCTGTAGCCCTCCAAGCAGAACCCAAATGCTACTGAAGTTTCTGACATTTGTTCGACCCAGTGCATTGGGTCCTGTTCCACGTCGTCCATGCCACCTGATTAAAAACAATTTACTGGCTCATGTTTACATGTTAAAACGCCTCCCCGCGGCATGTGACGCCATTATTTTCCTTGAGTTATTCCTGAATTCGGTAACTTTAAGTAGCTATACATCCCGGTGCGAATATCTCCTGTGGCGCGGAAGCCGTTAAGTATTTTTAATATATGTTTGCCCGATTTGGAAGCTTGGATTCTTCTTGTTTATTGACACCTCATTGTACCGCCTATCTGGCTAGCTAGTGGCGCTATAGCTATGACACAGCAGATCAGAGGCAGGGACGTAGCCTCACAAGCCAACCGCACACCGGAGGCGGTACAATAAACGGTAAACAAACAAGAAGAAATAAAGCGACCAAATCGGTCCAAACAAAGATTAAAAATACTTAACGGCTTCCGCGCCACAGGAGATATTCGCACCGGGATGTATAGCTACTTAAAGTTACCGAATTCAGAATAACTCAAGGAAAATAATGGCGTCACATGCCGCGGGTCCTATTTTAGAGAGAATCTCCACATCCGCATTAGGAATTTCCATACGAAAATACACTAGCGAGCAGGGACCCAACGTAAAACTAAACAAAATATCAAAAAAGTTTTACGTAGGGTCCCGAAAGGGGCTAACAGGTCTGTAACTCTGAGAGTGTACTCAGAGTTAAATAAGTTTAGACTAGGGGTCATAAGATAAACAGACAGGCACGTGGTATTTGAAATGAGGGGTCAATGACTCCTAACCCTAATGCATAGAAATCTCCTTGAAATGCAGACATGATTACAGTTCGGTTCATGAGAATAAAAGTGAATGAAAGTGCTCATATTAATAGTGAACAGAATCGTTCGGACTCACCCTCCTCTGCTCGGCCCAGTAGAAGTAGGTCCAGTGAGATGGCCCAGAGCAGAACCATCCTCCTCTTCCATGTCAGACCCATCGTGTATAGTGATCACTGACCGCTCCTCCAACAACACCAGAACCAGATCCAGTAAAACAGGTCAACTAAAAGTTGTGTGTTTCTGTGGCTGATCGTTGTGACTTTTGGTCTGAATTATAATGACTTAAAATGTGGGGGAATCGGGTCAGCTTGGTGTTGACATGTCCACCGACACAACAACCACTCCTGTCCACATCTATCCACAAAATAAAGTTCTGTTAAGATAATAAGAAACGTACTTTTTGTTTTAAATTTGTATAAAAGCTAGTAGACCCTGACTGCAAATGATGCCAACAGACACAGAGTGCAGTTAAGTCATATGACTATTGTGGACTGGTTGCAATAATACAGCCAGGATCTTTAAAATATATGGTAATAATAACAACCACTACTTAATAAAACTATAAAATAAGATTAGTCTATTAAGGGGCAATCATTCATTAACAGCTTGTCCTCCTGTTCGGGTTCCACGTACATTCCATGTCCTCTGTGGTAGGCTGTCCTCCTCCTCCTCACAGACAAACTGCATCCGATCAAACTTATGATGATTTATGATGAATAATGATTGTATCCTTATTGTTTAATGAATATACGCTCTCGTTGTGTCCGTTATAAGGTGTACAGGTCCGACACTTTCAGATCGATATGGAGAGAGCTTTTTTTTCTCCAATCCACAACAACAAATCACATGCACTTGAGTTCCGTTCCACCGCGAAGTTGATGAAAAAAAAAAGACAGAAAAGAATCGTGGTTGGGATGAAGAAAAAACCCTTTTTATCCGTCGTTATAAATCTCCCACTCAAGATTGTATATAATCGTGTTTGTTTGTTCTCAGGCTGGTTGGTATAGGTGAGGGTTGTGTTGGGTTTTCTTTTAGGAGACAAAAAATCCTCCGAAAGAACGAATGAACGAAAAGGCTGTTTGGAGGTTGGTTGGTTGGTTGGTTGGTTGGTACAGCTCGGGAATCGGATTGACCAACAAAAAAAACCCAGTGATCTTTCAGTCAGAAGGAGAAAAATGACGATATTTATTATCGTGAAATCATCATAATAACTGGATCGGATGGATCATCAGAGATCAGTCACGTGCGCGTTGTTAATAATAATAATAATAAATGCATTTAAAAAAGTTGCACCGCTGGATAATCCTCTGTTCCTCTCCCCGGTGTAGACTAGTGGTTCTCCCTCTCTCTCTCTGTATGGCAGTGTTTTGTGTGTAGATTATGTGCTCAAACACACACACACACACACGCACAGCAGCAAACAGCACAATGCAACGGAACCAACAGCAGCCCTGCTCTGCTGCATGGAGGCTCCGCCCCCTTCGGCAGCACGCCCCGCCCCCCCTGCCAACACCACGCCCCGCCCCCCTGCCCGTGTGGGGGGGGGGAGAGAGAGAGAGTGATTCTCAAACATTCTCATGTCAATATATTATAATAGGATCCCCAGTGGCGTGCACAGATAGACACTAGGGTGCGCTAGAGCACCCCCCTGCCCTTTTGGCAATTTGGCTATTTTTTGTGTGTTGTGGACCATGCGGTGACATTGATCAAATCTTGATAAAAAAACGCTTCTACTATATTATTTAGGCCCCCACACAATCTAAAAGCTATGTTTCTATGTCAGTGGTTCTTCGATTAAAGAAAAATAGCAGACCTACAAGCTCGTAGCGTCGGTGGCGCGCTATATGAGCTTGTATATCTGCTATTTTTCAATAGCTATAAAGCACCGAAATGGGTTCCCGCCCCAAAATGCGCTGCACAAGTTGCCCTTTTTTTCACTTGAGCACCTGCCCCTCTAAATGTCTGTGCACGCCACTGAGGATCCCCCCCCCCCCCCCAAAAAAAAACAAATGTGTAGGCTGCTATGCCTATGTATTTATTTTGGCCGTGGACCATACCCATACCCCCCCCCCCCCCCCCCCCCCCACCCATCTGAAAAAGGTTTAGCCATATGGCAGCCAGCCAGCCAGCCAGGGGACGTTATCAAAATAAGAGAAGTTGTCAAAATCATTCAATATCTTTCAAAAAAAATGTTCAATATTTCTGGAAAGATCTATTAAATAATAGCAGATCTACAAGCTCGCAGCGAGCTTCCACATCTGCTACTTTTTTAACAGCCCAACATATTTATAGGCCTTAAAATGGATAAAGTGGTTAATAGGTTTGTGATATACTTAACACATTCTGTGCGGGAACCCATTTTGGCCATGTTAGCATCATGTTATGCTTTAGCTATTTAAAAATAGCAGATCTACAAGCTCATAGCGCGCCACCGAGTGGCGCGCTACGAGCTTGTAGGTCTGCTATTTTTTGAAAAATCGAAGAGCGACTGACATAGAAGACATTTTTAGAATCTGATCTCGGGTCAGAATGGCTTAAGTTAACTAAACTACTTTTTCAGCTGGGGCTTATATTAATCAAGTATATAGGCCTAAATGTATAGCAAGCCTACAATGTAGGAATATCCCACTTTTACAAGTAAAAGCGACGTTATTTGGCATTTTAACTTGAGTGAAAACTCAAAAGGTATTGGCGTCAAAATATATAGCCTACATAAAAGGCATTGAATGTAACTTTGCCCTGCCTGGCTGTGTGTGTGTGTGTGCATGTGTGTGTGTGTGTGTGTGTGTGTGTGTGTGTGTGTGTGTGTGTGTGTGTGTGTGTGTGTGTGTGTGTGTGTGTGTGTGTGTGTGTGTGTGTGTGTGTGTGTGTGTGTGTGTGTGTGTGTATACAAAACAATCAATATGTTGTTTGTAAAACCATCATTAGCCCAGCTGGAGGAGTGTGGTGGTGTTTAGTTGACCTGGAGTGACACACTGTGTTTTGGTGTTGGGGTAGCCTCTACTGCAGTGCTTCCAGTGTTGTTTTTGGCAGCAAATTTCTATTTTAGTTTAGTCATATAGTCTTTGGACTGAAACTTCATTTAGTTTTAGTCACATTTTAGTCACCTGGAATGTATTTAGTGTTAGTCTAGTTTTAGTCGACTAAATGTCATAAGATTTTAGTCGACTAAATCTACAGTTGATTTAGTCGACTAAAATGTATTTTGGCGGGTCTTGATGCCGTCGTAATGAGTGTTTTTTTGTAAAATGACTTATACTGGATCTCTTGTCCACTAGTTCCTTCCTAACATTTTAGTCTAGTTTTTATTTGTCGACGAAATTGTCAGTATATTTAGTCTTAGTTTTAGTCATCGTAGCTTAGTTTTCATTTAGTTTCCATTTGTTTTTGTCAGTGAAAATAGGTAGTCGACGAACATTTTTCGTCTTAGTTTTAGTCGACGAAAACAACACTGCAGTGCTTCCCAAACCTTTTCATGTCAAGGACCACCAGAATGACACTCATTACCCCACGGACCCCCATTAGAAAATATATGCCATAACCCATTCTGACCTGAGATCAGATTCATACGAGGTTTCCACTGGACACACACACACTGGTCTGATCAACCCATTCTGAACTGAGATCAGATTTAAAAAAATGTCAGTCGCTCTCCGATTTTTCAAAAATAGCAGACCTACAAGCTCGTAGCGCGCCACTCGGTGGCACGCTATGAGCTTGTAGATCTGCTATTTTTCAATAGCTAAAGCATGACATGATGCTAACACCAAAATAAGATGGTTCAGAATGGAATAAAGTGACCCCCTGTCAGCCCTGTAAGAGAAGATATGTACAGCTGTAACAGCTGTGATTTTCAACTATTGTATCATTTCAAGGGCCCCCGGTTGTATAGCCTGGCTAATAAGCCAGACCGAATCAGCCGTTGGCAAAAAAGAAATTGCCTGCCGGCGGATTACGCGACATTGTTGTGCGATATTAGTCTGGCTTATTAGCCAGTCTACCCCCGGTTGGACCTAAATTAGGCTATACGGTCCCATATTTAATGGGGGCGGCGGTGGCTCAGGGGTAGAGTGCCTGGATGGCAAGTTCGAACCCAGGCTCCCCCAGAGTTACTGTCGAAGTGTCCTTGAGCAAGACACTGAACCCCTAATTGCTCCCGATGTGCTGGTTGGTGCCTTGCATGGTTTCCGCTGCCATCGGTGTATGAATGTGTGTGTGAATGGGTGAATGTAATGCACAATCTCTGTAAAGCGCCTTGGATAAAGGCTCTATATAAATGCACCATTTACCATTTACCATTTTAATGGCATTTCTATCTCTGGGACCTCGATTTATATTGTAAAATCAATGTTAATTTCACTCTGGGAGTGTACAAATGGAACCAAATGGATCCATTTGGTTCCATTTGTACACTCTCTGGGTTACAGACCCATAAGGGTCCATTTGGTTCCTATAATTATCACTTAGCTGCAGGGGACCCCGTGGAACTCTCTCAAGGACCCCTATAGGGGTCCCCGGACCACACTTTGGGAACCACTGGCCTATATACGGCCTATACATTGTAAATGTATTCCACAGCTGTTTGACGGTCCGTTCTTCCGTTTTGTGTTTCCTGTGAGGACTGCGGATGAAAAATTAGCAACTTATATCCGGTGTATTTAAGTCCATGTGACGTCCATTAATATGCATTGTCCTGTCCAAATAAACAAATGAAGAAAGAAAAGTTTGGTTTACACAAAACAAAAGTATTAACAAAACTGACCGGGCACCCATTTTGGTGTCAGCATCATGTCGTGCTTTAGCTATTTAAAAATAGCAGACCTACAAGCTCGTATCGCGCCACCGAGTGGCGCGATACGAGCTTGTAGGTCTGCTATTTTTTGAAAAATCGAAGAACGACTGACATTTTTTTAAATCTGATCTCAGGTCAGAATGGGTTAATCAGACCAGTGTGTGTCCAGTGGAAAACCTCGTATGAATCTGATCTTAGGTCAGAATGCCTTAAGAGTGTAAAAAAAAAACATTTATTAGTGCTTTATTATGCAGAATGTCAAATTGTACATTGTGAGATTTGCTGCTATATCCAAACAGACAAAGTAAAAATAGGGCTACTGGGAACGATGCAAGTTGGAAATGCATGCCCCACCCAGTTATTATACAGTCTGTGTCCCTTTTATGCCCAAATATGGAGTCTATGCAGATGTCAGAACATCATTGTGATGTCAGAACATCATTGTGATGTCAGAACAGAACAGAACAGCTCCATATATGGAGATAAGGGGTGATCAGGTCCGGAGCCCGCGGGCAGAGGCTTTTGTATTGGTTCTGGACAACCGGCTATCCGACAGACTTGACATAATACCGGGCACTGCACTCCCTGTGGGGGTGTGGTGGAACGTGTGTGTTTGAATTTGAAGTCGGGTTACGTCGTGGATTTGTGGATTTATAGTGCATTTATAGGTAGAAATAATTATTAAAAGAATTGGAAAAAATGACATAGGCCTACTAAAGTAATGTAAAAGTTTTATTTTTATTTTTTGTTATTCATGTCCTCACTGTATTGCATTACTGCTTGTTTTTTTAATGTCGTTGCCTTGCTTTTCTTTTATTCTCCATTGTTCTGTAAAGCACTTTGAGCTGCATTTCATGTCATGAAAGGTGCTATACAAATAAAGTTTTATTATTATTATTATTATTATTATTATTATTATTATTATTATTACACGTGACACCACCATTAACCATACTACGAATGCAACTGTGGCTCGCCCTCGAAGCATCTTTCTCTTTCTCAGAGTGTCCGCCAGAGGGCAGCAAAAACAACAACCTCAAAGCTCAGCTGCTGCGATTGAATTATGGTTTTGGCCCCGTTTAATAGGGGTTTACAAAAATGACATTTAATATGTTCGGCTCAGGGATGGATTTGAAGCCTGAAAAAAAATGATAAAATAAAATGCCGAAGCAAAGGCTGAGCGGCTGCCAGGAAAACTAATCAGGAAAAAGACCGTTAAATATTGTCTAAATAGCCTGCAGTCACCATCATTTATAAATTATAAATGGATGGAATGCATGTGTCAGATGTCAAACTTTGCAACAAGCTGATTCATTACTGATTCAATGGACTCCTAACATGGGTGGGCCCTGCTGGTGGAAAGTAACTAAGTACATTTACTCAAGTACATTTTTGAGGTGCTTATATGGCTTTTCTTAATCTTATATGGGCATGTCCAATTTCTTTGACAGCGTTAGATTTTAGATTAACACAAAACACATGTTAACCAATTAAACCCACTTTGGCTCTAGTCCTTCTAAGCTCACACAACGCTCACAAAGCAACCTGTTGTGAGCTTGTAGATCTGCCTTTTTTCTTAAAAAGAATGAACTATATAGGACATTGCATTCAAAGCATAATGAGCACCTTTACATTAACCCATTTTAGTCGGGCAGCCATTTTGGTATTAGCATCATGTCGTGCTTTAGCTATTGAAAAATAGCAGATCTACAAGCTCATAGCGCGCCACCGAGTGGCGCGCTACGAGCTTGTAGGTCTGCTATTTTTGAAAAATCAAAGAACGACTGACATTTTTTTAATCTGATCTCAGGTCAGAATGGGTTTAATCAGACCAGTGTGTGTCCAGTGGAAACCTCGTATGAATCTGATCTCAGGTCAGAATGGGTTAAAGCATAATGAGCACCTTTACATTTGGTCGATGCCAATACTTTTATGCTCAAGTAAATGTTTGAATACACAACTTTTATACTTTACTAATGTTGAATATTTCTGCATCGTGCTTTACGTACGTTAGCCAATATAGCAGATGTACAAAGCTCTTCCAGGGCACAATCACAGAAACAACTCGGAGAGTCGGAGCCAAGTTAGATAGATAGATACTTTATTTGTCCTTTCGGAAATGTGTTTTGTGCACAGCAGTCATCAGGATATACATAAAACATATACAAACAAACAGATCACACAGTACATAGACAATAAAGAAACTATGCCAACAGAAGGACACCAGTCATAGTTCATCACATCACACTTTATGCACGGAACTGAGACGGGGCCTGCTTGTTCATAAGTCCTATACTTATGGGAACAAACGATCTTGAGGCCCTAGCCTGCAGGGAAGGTACCATATACCGTCGCCCTGATGGTAAAAGATGGTATTGGCTGTGTAACGGGTGTGTGTTGTCCCTAGTAATAGCTTTCCCCTTCCAGAGTACCCGGGTCTCATACATTGAGGTCATACTCTCAAATCGTACCCCGCAGCTATTTTACTGGACACGCTGATGATTTTATGGAGTTTGTTCTTATTAACCAATGATAATGAGCCATACCAGGAAACAAAACAAAATGTCATTAAATGCACTCTCCACAAAGGATCGATGAAAAAGTGCCATGATATTTTTTTCAACGTTATACTGTCTCAGTCTGCGCATAAAATGCAGCCTTCGTTGAGTCTAGAGATCAAGGTTTCCAGCTGATTGTGAACCAGGGAGTCAGGCTGACCTGAGTACGTGTAATGTGTATATGAGTGAGCAGACACACGCAACATAACTTTAGCTATTGACAAACAGCAGATATACAAGCTCATAGAGAGCACCGAGTTCCGTGTTACAAGTTTGTAGATCTGCTATTTTTTTTAAATGTGTGCAAAAATCTTTGAATAAATTATTCTTTTTTTAATTACAATATTTGCTTCTGGGGGGGGGGGGGGGGGGGGGGTTTCTGAAACAACATATTTGGCCAAATATACATATTTGGGGTCCTTGCAATGAAAACGTTTAACACATTCTGACCTGAGATCAGATTCTAAAAATGTCAGTCGTTCTTCGATTTTTCAAAAATAGCAGACCTACAAGTAGATCTGCTATTTTTCAATAGCTAAAGCATAACATGATGCTGACACCAAAATGGGTGCCCGTTCAGAATGGGTTAAGCACCGCTGATATTAGAAACATATGTTTTCTTCCTTCTTCAGAATACTGTTTGAAGAAATTGTTACCATTGTGGTCCTGCAGTGTATTCAATTCAACTCAAACTTCATTCATAGGGCACATTTGAAATGACAGAAGCCAACCAAAGTGTTGTATACCAGGCAACAGCCAGGCCGCCCAAGGCAGGCAGTGTCACCAACATGTCCGTAGCAAAGACCTGTCCTGGTCCATGGCGAGACTTTCTGTTTTTACACATCATTAATTTGATCGGAAGACCCAATAACTGAATGTCAGTTTCCAGCTTTTCTTCAGAATATTTATGACACTAATTTACTATGACTCTATGACACATTAGGAGTGCACTAGTTACTATAGTGGTGCTCAAATGTTTTAGTTGCAAGGACCCCCTTAACTCTGAGAGTGTACAAATGGACCCACACGGGTCCATTTAATGGACCCACACGGTTCCATTTGTACCCTCTCAGAGTGGACATTTCTCCGCCTCCTCTGACTTCCTAGTAACTGACAACAATTTACAATTTAGTCATTTAGCAGACGCTCTTAATCCAGAGCGATTTAACATTAAGCAAGAACAAAAAAGCATGGGAATACATCACATAAAAAGCATTTATCATGAAACATGCGTAAGCTAAGAAGGTAACAGTGGAATATCTATATAATGAAACTATACATATAAACTATACATATATACTACTATGCTATACATATGTAGCCTACCATGACGTGCTATGACTATATACAATACAATTATAGTGCCGTCTACATAACATGCTATAAGTCTGTGTCAAATGCTATCTAAGGGGGTAGGGTAAGTGCTATGGGGCCAACATGTACAACACGCTGTCAGGCTGGATTACCAGCCTATAGGTGCCTGGACCGCTAGGCCAGCCCAGGCCACTCACACACACACACTTCTTAATAATAGGCAAATGATAATCAACTTATATTATATTTGGAGCCTTTCTACTGTAACAGTCATTATAGGTCACCATGTCATTGTCTCCACCAGGCCGAAGGCATGTGGGGAGAGTATGTTTTGCACTCCGTCCGTCCGCGTGTCCGTCCGTGTGTCCGTGAACAGCTAATCTCGGCCACCGTTAACCCGGTCGATGCCATATTTTGCACACACACTCCCTGGATGCCAACCATGAACCTCTGCCCCAAACTTTCCAGAACGGCCTGTTATAGCGCCACCAGGAGGCCGCTTTGTGCAAAACAAGTTTTTGCACAGTACACCTACAGATTTTGTCCAAACATCACGCAAATTGGTACACAGTCTCTCTAGAGCCATTCAACGAAACGGGTCTTTCAGATTTATCAGACTCCATCCTGATTGGTTAAGATTGGCTTCCAAAGTTCACAGGAGTGCTCAGTTTCAAACAAAATGCTGCAAATCATGAACACATCGCGTGATTTCCGTGAAATTGTGCACCCACATTCCCACTAGGCCGAGGACGAAATGCCACATGAACAATTTCAACTCAGCCTCAAGGTGGCGCTATAACTGGCCGAAAAGTGTTTTTACCTCTAACTGCATGCACGGATCTGTGGATAACCTGGTGGAGACCTGTGCCCGGAAGGGCACTTTTTCTAGTTTATAGTGCACTGTTCCATGGGGAAAATAAAATAAACTAGAAAAGGTGCTCCTTGCAGCACAGGTCTCCGCCAGGACAGATCTACATCCTGTAAGGTTACGTAAAGAAATCTAGTGTTGACTAATCATTACGAGTGGCTGTTTTTTGTTAAGAGGAAGTCCGTATGGGTTGTTGTTGTAGCCAACTGCCATGACAGTTTGTTCTGATGGCGGCTGTATAGTCTAAAGATTATAGTAAACAATAAGAAGAAGTAGTGGTGGTGGATTATACACACGCTGTTATAGCCAAAGTTTGAATATATATAAGTTATACGATATGAAAACCATGCATCTTTGACTTAACCCATTCTGTACGGGAACCCCTTTTGGTGTTTTAACTGTTGAAAATAGCAGACCTACAAGCTCGTAGCGCGCCACCGAGTGGCGCGCTACAAGCTTGTAGGTCTGCTATTTTTGAGAAATCGTGAAAATGCGACACAAATCTTTGAACATATATTCTTTCAGAAGACTTTTTTTTAATTTATCAGGCCTAAATGGGTTAAAAACAATGGAAGTGCGTTAAACATGGAACCTCCGTGGCGGCATTAGGTATACGTCTCACGCTGGTAAAATCATCATCATGAACAACAACAACAACAACAACAGCTGCCCAAAAATACATGAACAGGTATAGGCTACAGTACAGTACAGTACAGTACAGTACTTTGAACTGCTTGTGCCATTTCTTCAAAACATTGTAGTTCATTAGTTGAAGTGGGTCCACCGTGCACTGTGCACCGTGCTGCTGAATAACTTATAACTCTCAGATTTAATTTGTGTGAGAGAAAACTCTACATATAATATAGAGTAATATCAAAGAATTTGTCTGGCTATAATTATGCCGCTGTGAAACATTTGGGGCCAGAGGTTCTGCTCTGGCATCCAAGGAGCGTGTGCACAGTTTCTCTGTGATCAGGCCAATTAATGGTGTCTGGGAGTAGCTGTCCACAGACGGACGGACGGACAGCCAGCCAGCCAGCCAGCCAGCCATAGCCTGGTTAATAAACCAGACCGAATCAGCCGTTGGCAAAAAGAATTTGCCTACCGGCGGATTTCGGTCTGGAGAGGCTCAATTTTACGCCCATTTCCTACACCAGAGAATGTGGGCGCCCAATAGGGACACGGTATGCAATATGGGCGGGCTTTGGTACAGTGACGTTCAATGCTTGAGACCTTTGACTGACAGTAGCTCTGACCAATTGCGTCAAAGAGAAAATGTTTCCCTGGAAATGAAATCCAAGCTGAGCCTCCCCAGACTAATATCCCGCGGATCCGTGCGATATTAGTCTGGTTTATTAACCAGGCTAAGTCAGCCAGCCAGCCAGCAAGTCTCTGAGACAACAGAGGCCTATACATTAGGCCTATACATGACTGTATGGTGCAGGGACCACGTGCAATACCTTCACGGACCACCAGTGGTCCACCGGCCACATGTTGAAAGGCCCTGGTCTATATTAAAGAGGGATTTAAATCGAGGTTAAGTAACAAATTGGGGGGCGCACCTCTTCCAGCTTATCATGGGTGGGCCGCGTGGACCCTCGCCTCCAGACCTCCACACACACACACACACACACACACACACACACACACACACACACACACACACACACACACACACACACACACACACACACACACTACACACACACAGTCACACAGCTGTATGATCTCACCCGTATAACCTTGGCTAACTCCCAAACAAACCCCGTATGTTTACACGTCCTCGTGCACCCCCAAAATGACAAGCTTCTCCGGCCTTTCATGTGCAATTTGTGCCGTGAAAGTGGGGATCAGACCCCTCCGTGTCAGGGAGAGTGAAAGTGGGGATCAGACCCCTCCGTGTCAGGGAGAGTGGGAGCGCTCTCTCACGACCGAGTATAAAGTCAGGCTTAACTAATAACTATATAAGCATGGTCGCTGTCGCCGTGCGGAAACCTTGTATCTCCATTGTTTTAATTAAAACCCATTTTGGGTGGGAAGCCCTTTTGGTGTTAGCATTATGCTATGCTTTATAGGAGTTGAAAAATAGCAGATCTACAAGCTCATAGCGCGCCACCGAGTGGCGCGCTACGAGCTTGTAGGTCTGCTATTTTTTGAAAAATCAAAGAACGAACGACCTGACATAGAGACATACAGTAGCTTTTTCAGAAAACTGTCAGGATGTATAGAAGACATTTTTTAGAATCTGATCTCAGGTCCGAAGTGTGTTTCCTCGTATACATCGACGTCCTATACGCGTCCTATGTTGACGAATTTGAATTTGAAATCCTGACAAAAAACAGGAACAGTTTTTTTTTTGGACATGTGAGGTTTCAGGCTGACACAGAGACGATATTTACTCAAGTATACTTGAGTAAATATCTTATTATTAGGCTACCATTTTGAGGTATAGCCTGTGTTTGCTTTACTTAAGTACTTCCATTTTGGTTCCCACATCGAGATTTAAAGGTTTTATGACATTCATTTTCATTTATTTTTCTTTTTTCTTTTAGGTTTTATGACCTCAATTACACCCAAAAAACCTGAACTTTGAACATTCAGTGGATTTTCTGTGGTCTGAAGTTTTCTTTGGGTTTTTTTGGGCCTTTTGAGCTACAATGAAAACAGGCAACACAGTGAAAACAGTGACATCTGCTGGCAAATCCCATTGACATATATGGGATTTGCAGTAAGTGATGTCACTTACTGCCGGCAAATCAGAGCACCTGTTTGAGCCAGAAAACCCCAGATCACAGAAAATCTACTGAATGTTAAAAGTTCATGTTTTTTGGGTGCAATTGAGATTAGAAAACGAAAAAAAAAAACAAGAACAATTCCAAAACCTATTTTTTAATGTCACAATCCTTTAAAAAAATGTCTTCTAAATTCTGACAGTTGTCTGAAATACCTACATGTTTCTATGTCAGAGATGCTCAATATTTCATGTCGAGGATCCCAAAAAATATATGAAATTGGCCGTCGACCTCCATCTGAAAATATGTAGTTCCAGGGACCTCCAGAAACAAAGATTTGTGCCTCATTCTCATGATTTTTTCAAAAAATAGCAGACCTACAAGCTCATAGCGCGCCACTCGGTGGCGCGCTATGAGCTTGTAGATCTGCTATTTTTCAATAGCTAAAGTATGCTTAGTTAAGTAATGTTAACCCATTCTGAACGAGAATCCATTTTGGTGTTAGCATCATGTTATGCTTTAGCTATTGAAAAATAGCAGATCTACAAGCTCATATAGCGCGCCACCGAGTGGCGCGCTACGAGCTTGTAGGTCTGCTATTTTTGAAAAATCGAAGAACGACTGACATTTTTAGAATCTGATCTCAGGTCAGAATGGTTTAATCAGACCAGCTGTGTGTCCAGTGGAAACCTCGTATGAATCTGATCTCAGGTCAAATGCTTATAGTTAAAAGACCATCCAGAATGGATTAAATTATACTTGCACTCCGCTACATCTCAGAGGCAAATATTGTAGCCTATATATACTTTTTTACTCCACTACAATTATTTGACGGCTTTACTCATAGCATATATACTTGCAGATTTAAGATTATTAATGCCAAACCGAAGCCTTATTAAACTGCACCATGTAACTTTCCTCCTACCCTGGATTTGAACCCCGGTGTTCTGACATTTTCACCACTGAGCTACACAGTAGTATATATAGAAGCATGCCTGTGCCTGCTTGCTCAGGGGAGAAATGTAATCCTGACCATCAGGTCAAAATGTGTGTGAGATCCATGTGTCTATAGTGTGAGACCTGATGACTTTTGATACGATCTATGGCGACCCCGATTGTATAAGTTATATTTTATTAGCTATACTGTACACTACCATATATATACATACAGTACATATTGCACAAAAATACATTTTATCCCCTTCAAAAGTTACATGATAGTACCGCTTTAATTTGTTGTTGGCTGTTGTTGACTAGATGATCCAAATGTGAGGCGATTTATTAATAATAATAATAATAATAATAATAATAATAAAACTTTATTTGTATAGCACCTTTCATGACATGAAATGCAGCTCAAAGTGCGTTACAGAACAATGGAGAATTAAAGAAAAGCAAGGCAACGACATTAAAAAACAAGCAGTAGGCCTAATGCAATACAGTGAGGACATGAATAACAAAAAATAAAAAATAAAAGATCAATTAAAAGCAATGTTGTAGAAGTGGGTCTTGAGCTGAGCTTTAAAAATGTCTACAGAGGCTGCCTGACGAAGGTACAGTGGGAGCTTGTTCCATGCCGACGGCCCGTAGAAGCAAAAAGCTGCTTCCCCGTATTTTTAAGTTTCCATTTTTTTAGGCAAAGCGAGCAGGCCAGCAGTGGAAGACCTTAGGGGGCGGTTTGGGACATATTTAGGCAGGCAGTCATGTAGGTAGGAAGGTGCGACAGCGAGACCATTGAGAGCTTTATAGACAAGTAAAATAATTTTAAAATCAATCCTAAAAACAACCGGAAGCCAGTGCAGTGATGCCAAAACTGGAGTAATATGTTCTCTCATCTTAGTTCTAGTTAAAACTCTGGCTGCTGCATTTTGGACAAGTTGTAATCTGTCAGTTGTTTTCTTAGGCAGTCCTGAAAAAAGTGCATTGCAGTAATCAAGCCGAGAAAAAACAAAGGCGTGGATTAGCGTTTTTGCATCGTCCAAGGACAAATAGGCTCTGATTCGTGCAATATTTCGAAGGTGAAAAAAGGCAATCTTGGTAACATGATTAATGTGTGAATTAAAATTCAATTCAGAATCAATAATAACCCCCAGGTTCTTTACTGTACTGCTACTTTCTACAGTCAGGTTGCCAAGTCTGCTTATTATTGATTATTTCTGCTCACTAGAACCGATTATGAGATTATTGGCTAATTTTGATGAAAAAAAGAAAAACAAGCGTGTACAACTGTGTACTTTTGGTACTTCAAGTAGATTCTGGTGCCAATACTTTTGCACGTTTACTCGACTTGAATACATTAATGGGTTTTCACCAGCTAAATGTATTTGTGTATGCTTTTTTTTTATATATATTTTTTATCCCACGATTTTGTAACCCATTCATCATCTAATGTGATCCTGGGCTCTACACACCCTCCACCAACCTAGTCCCCCATATATGGGGGACAAGGGGAGAGCAACGGACTTGAACTCATGCTTCCTTCATGCCTGAGTGTCCAAGTTGCTCCTTTACACCTGACAGGGGGGGGAGTTTCCCTGGTTGGACGTAGCGCGTGGAAGGAACACGTTATTCCAACCAGTTCCTTTCCCCTCCATCAGGCGCCCCGGCTGGCCAGCAGGAGGTAGTTTTGTATTTGTGTATGCTTTTTTATATGTATATTTTTTATCCCACGATTTTGTAACCCATTTTTCACCCCTGTGTCAATCATCTAATGTGATCCTGGGCTCTACACACCCTCCACCAACCTAGTCCCCCATATATGGGGGACAAGGGGAGAGCAACGGACTTGAACTCATGCTTCCTTCATGCCTGAGTGTCCAAGTTGCTCCTTTACACCTGACAGGGGGGAGTTTCCCTGGTTGGACGTAGCGCATGGAAGGAACACGTTATTCCAACCAGTTCCTTTCCCCTCCATCAGGCGCCCCGGCTGGCCAGGAGGAGGTAGTTTTGTATTTGTGTATGCTGTCCTCTTGTCTTGTTATGTCAGTATTGTTTAGTGTTCAATGTCCGGGGACTACACAGATGGAAATGAGCATCTCTGCTAAATCCGGTGTATGCGATCGCGATTGGAACATGGCGTTTTCTAGAACAAGGATGGACCTCACTTGTTAGCATTGATGTCATTGCTTTAGCATCTAAGATGGCACCCAAAACCGGACGCGAGTCATAGTGGAACTTCTTCTCATCGCGTGGCCAACTCTTTCATCCATGCAGGTGTCACTCATTGTGTTAATTTGCTCTGTCCCGTCCAAATAAACCAATGAAGTAAGTAAAGAAACTCAACATCCACCGGATGAGACCTTTTTCACTGATGTTGTTTCTTGTCCGTCATTGATTTTCCTCTTACTTGGTGGTCCTGTTGTCGCTGCTGTCATGGCTGTCAGTTCCCATCTGATGTTGTGTGGGAGTCCTGAGCGCTCCTGGCCGCACTGAATGACCGCTAGCTTGCATAATGTCTTCAGACTAGGTCTAAAGTACAAAAAGTGGACATTCTCTCCAAAGAGGATTACACAATCTCCCACCACGCAGGAGAACGTTGTGCCCGACACACTCGGACATTTCCCCTTGGGCTCAAACTTCTTCCAGGAGTGGGTCTTGGGATTAAATTTCCACATCCACCGTT
This sequence comes from Protomyctophum parallelum, assembly GCF_964188405.1. Lineage (NCBI taxonomy): Eukaryota > Metazoa > Chordata > Actinopteri > Myctophiformes > Myctophidae > Protomyctophum > Protomyctophum parallelum. The sequence continues at coordinate 97,345,543 of NC_139697.1, forward strand.
TCAGAGCAGAGTTGACAACTGTGCTGCCACATAATATGTACAGCTCTTCATTGTAAGCAAAGGCTACATGACATGTAGCACCAAAATGTCTGCTTAGCCAACGGTTGGTCTCTGTGTCAAACACTCTGATGATATTGGACCATTGGATCAGAGTAGCACCAGTATCCGAAGTCCCCCCAAATACAAACATCTTTGTCCCGATGATGGTGGCAAAGTGCTCTGATGAAGCAGGTGGTTCAGTGCCTCCCGTGTTAATTCGAGTCCAGGTCATTGTGCTGGTGTCCAACTTGTAGACGTCATCAGTGCCTCTGTTCTGAGTCCGGGTCCGTCCTCCATGGATAAACATGACCTTCCCCAAGACACAGGCTGAGTGGCCGCTCCTCGCCTCTGGAACCGTTCCAGATACGTTGGGCTTGAACCATCTGTGGGTGTCCACATCAAACGCATAAAGAATGGCGCAGTACCCCTTAACCTCCGCCCCACCCCAGATGTAGATGGTATCTTCTATCAGTGCAGCGGTGTGTCCTCTGCGCACGGAGGGAACCTCAAGGGAACGATCCCCTCTTCCGGTTGTCACCGGGGGCAACGTCGTCCAGCACAACGTCACTGTGTTGAAGACGTGAACGTCGATCTGATCGCTGCTGTAGATCTTCCCGCCATAGAGGAACCCTCCAAGTCCAAAGGAATACACCTTGTCCTCCACTGGTCCAGCACTGGCACAACCGTAGAATGAATGTGTGTGTGGTCCTCCTGACACGGGCACTCCCCAGCACAGCATCATCTCTCTCCACCTCTCTGTGTCTGTAACTACGTCTATCTCTGGATGTCCGTTTCTCCCTCAGTGTCTTCAGCTTAACCTCTCACTATGTCTCTCCATCTCTTGATGTCTGCAACACTTTATAAACAACAAAGCTCTGGTCTGATGTCACTCACGACACAAACGGATGTCATGTATGTGGAACGACACTTATTTGCGCAGGTGTTTTCACTGAGTGTTGCCTATAGCGACAGGAGGCTAAAAGAAGCTAACATACGGCAAACATAATATAGTATTAATTGTGGGTTATTATTAGAAATGAACAAAACCTGAGATTTCTCGGGTTTGGCATAGGAGGGTTTTAGGAGCTCCTATACCTTGAGAAATCTCAGGTTTAGCATAGATTGAGTTAACACTTTCTGTACACTTTAATTGAAAAGAAACCCAGATGATCATGTTTTAGGGCTTTTAGTTTGTCTTCTAGTGTTGTTTTTTTGCAGGATTTCTTTTATTTTAGTTTCAGTAATAGTCTTCTGAATAGTTTTCCTTTAGTTTTAGTCACATTTTAGTCACCAGGAATGTCTTAGTATTAGTCTAGTTTTAGTCACATTTTAGTCACCAGGAATGTCTTAGTATTAGTCTAGTTTTAGTCACATTTTAGTCACCAGGAATGTCTTAGTATTAGTCTAGTTTTAGTCACATTTTAGTCACCAGGAATGTCTTAGTATTAGTCTTTAGTTTTAGTCGACTACGACTAAACATCATAGGATTTTAGTAAATTGTAAAAATTGTAAAAATTAGTCAAATGTATTTTGGCGGGCCTTGATGCCGTCGTAATGACTGATCTTACACTTGCTAAAAAATAGCCGATCTACAAGCTCACAACGCGTCGCAGCGCGACGTGTTGTGAGCTTGTAGATCGGCTATTTTCAGCATGCAACCAAGTGTAAAATGACTTATACTGGATCTCTTGTCCACTAGTCCCTTCCTAACATTTTAGTCTAGTTTTTATTTGTTGACGGAATTGTCAATAGTCATCGTAGCTTAGTTTTCATTTAGTTACCATTTAGTTTTCGTCAGTGAAAAAAGGTAGTTTTTCTTCTTAGTCGACGAGAACAACACTGGACTCTCCTACCACTAATGAGAGGATATAGGCCAGCCCATGCAGCTCGCTCCAATCACTGAAGCACACCTGGTGCTAATAATCTGCCTGTGCTGCACGCACACAGAATCATTTCTAAGTCATCAGTGCAGGCCAGAACATCAGGTGCAAGTCATCAGCAAAAAAATAATATATATAGATCTGTCCTTAGAAAGAGGATATGAAATAGAGCCATTGCTGTTCTCAAAGACGTATTTAACCCACTTCCCTGACACCAGCAAGCCTGCGTTTGATGACGCAACGACAAAGTCGATTCTTGCATCGGTTCTATGGTAGAAATGTGTTATTTGGTGTGAGGAGGAGAAAGAAAGCACTACTGGGTCACAGTGACCTAATAATAACCCATTCTGACCTGAGATCAGATTCATACGAGGTTTCCACTGGACCCACACTGGTCTGATTATAACCCATTCTGACCTGAGATCAGATTCTAAAAAATGTCAGTCGTTCTTCGATTTTTCAAAAATAGCAGACCTACAAGCTCGTAGCGCGCCACTCAGTGGCGCGCTACGAGCTTGTAGATCTGCTATTTTTCCAATAGCTAAAGCATAACATGATGCTAACACCAAAAATGGGTTCTCGTTCAGTTGTAATTTAAATACATCCCATATATACAAACATTGAAATAAAATAAAATAAGACTACTTATACGTGACGTCAAAAAGTAATCAACCAACTATAGCCTATACTATAAAAACATTTTCAAACATTGTCCAAATTATTGTGACCAGCTGAGAAGGATTAAGCAAACATTCAGATCTACTATCATTCACGCTCTGACCACACCCATGCAACATGTGAGCTTGCAGATCAGTTATATTTCCACGATAATGTAACAGAGTCAAACTATAATGCCTCGACTCATACAATTCCAAGTGCTTGTGCTTGCCGTGTGTTGGGGGGGGGTGGGGGGGGGGGGGCACGGTCCACCGTTCAAATATGATTTTCTTTTTTTTTGGGGGGGGGGGGGGGGGGGGGGGGGGAGGGTTTTGCGGCCTGCAAAGGTTGAGAACCACTGACCTAAGCAACTATTGTCTGTCTTATGCATCGGATTCTGTTGCATGTCTTTGTGTTTTTTCACAATAGCCGAGTCATCATTAGACAAGACATCTGCCTCCGCTAATCATTAGTGATCTACAACAGCCCCCCCCCCCCCCCCAAAACCCCACCCCAAACCCCACACACACACACACACACACGCACACACACACACACGCACACACACACACACGCACACACACACACACGCACACACACACTCTCACTCACTTCAATGCATTGCTGAGCGCTCACTGTTGTGACATAAGGCTGACCTTCCTCTTCTTTATTACAGTGGGCCAAGTCACAAGGAGGACCCTAAAGGGGGGGGGGGGGGGGGGGGGGGGAGGGGGGGGAGGGGTGCAGGGAATGCTGATTGCAAAGAAAGAAGTGATTGACCTTTTCAACCGTAAACCTTATGTGGTCTGGAGTGTGTTAAGTGTCAGTGCATTGTCACTGTCGTCTTCAATCAAACAGGTCAGCACATGCAGCTATAGGCCCCCTTTTTCCAACAAAAGCTTTCACGTCACGGAGCTTTCATTTATTTGTTTGTTGGTTCCATTTCAGATTCCGATATTCCCAACTTTTATAGGGTTCTGAACCAGTTCATTCTCACTGACCTGAGATCAGATTCATACGAGGTTTCCACTGGACACACACTGGTCTGATTAACCCATTCTGACCTGAGATCAGATTCTAAAAATGTCAGTCGTTCTTCAATTTTTCAAAAATAGCAGACCTACAAGCTCGTATCGCGCCACTCGGTGGCGCGATATGAGCTTGTAGATCTGCTATTATTAAATAGCTAAAGCACGACATGATGCTGACACCAAAATGGGTTCCCGTTCAGAATGGGTTAACTGGTTCAATATTATTATTAGGTGGGGGAAAAATACCTGAACCTGTTCACCCCCGGTGGAAGAGTAAGTCACAAAAACAGCAGATGTACATTAAGCTGGCATATAGCGCGGCACCAAGTGACCACTGTTACCACCTAAAACCCTACATAAATGATCTGCAGGCCGCGGCCATGATCTTGCCATCAGCGTTTGGAAGCACTCGTTTTCAGTGAAGCTACATCCCGCTGCCTCCTGCATTATTATGTGCAAATTCAAAACAGGTGGTACGCAGGGCAGTTGAGTGATATCTAACGAGCACTTCCAAACTGCAAGTTGCAGAGAGCATGTTGTGTTTGTGTGTGTCCTCTATTCTCCAGACTAGAGAACATGTTGTGTTTGTGGTGTCCTCTATTCTCCAGACTAGAGCAAACAAGCAAACAAGCAAAGCAGTCTCTCTCTCTCTCCTGCTTCTTCCTTCCCCCAGGTCTGGACTTACAGTAGTAATCGCTTCCAAATACCACTTGCTCCTCAGCGGCTGCCTGGCTGTTCGCCACGCTTTTTTTATGAAGGCACTTCCAACCAAACTGGCCTTTTACTTTAATCCATTCTGTACGGGAACCGATTTTGGTGTGTTAAACATTATGTTATAATTTAGCTATTGAGAAATAGCAGATCTACAAGCTCATAGCGCGCCACCGAGTGGCGCGCTACGAGCTTGTATGTCTGCTATTTTTTGAAAAAATCGTGAAAATGTGGCACAGATCTTTGAATATATATTCTTTCAGAGCGAACGTTTTTAACTAAAATCTTTGCTTCTGGGGGGAGGGGGTCCCTGGAACTACATATTTTCAGATGGGGGGTCGGCGACCAAATACAGATAATTCTGGGGGTCCTTGACAGGAAATAGAAACAGGTTTTGTCTGGATTTAGAAGACATTGTCTAGAATCGATGCTCAGGTCTAAATGCGTTAAGAGGTGTCGGGAGTAAAGATGTGGAAGAAAATTGCCCTGGCAGTGCGATAACGGTGTATAGCCTCAAAGTGTGCCTGTGGCTCACAACCCGTTTCCTTTCAAGGACCCCCTCGCGGGAATCGGTGTGTTTTGTGGCCGCGGACCGCCACGGACCCACACAAGAACATTAAAGAACATTCACAGTTATTCACATGTTTTCATAATTTTCCACGTCTTTTTTTAAAATGTTTTTGAAAATAGCTGACCTTTACGAGCTCACAATTGATGCGTTGTGAGCATTGAGGGCTATAGCCTATATTTTAGGATATAGCCATAGTAATAATGAGAATAGTTAAATTATTTTTGAGGGGGGGCGGTATGTGTTCAGCAATTCGTGTAGATTAAATTCCCATTGACAATGAATGGAGAATCTTACGTCATAGTGTCTGAGCAAATCAGCTTAGTGTCTATTTTTGCCATATACGCATACATTAAATTCCCATTGACAATGAATGGAGAATTTTACGCCATAGTGTCTGCAATATCATACGTCATGATGATTGTACAATGATAAGAGCGCACCTCACTTCACACGGGGTGTGATTTTTGAATCTATATATTGATTAAGCCATTTTGGGCGTGAACCCCTTTTGGTGTTAGCATTATGTTATGCGTTAGCTATAGAGCACCGAAGTCTGACGTCACTTTCAGTAGAGGGCGTCAGTCCCCAGGTTCATGTATTTGTTTAGTTGCATTGAAATCCCCATTGAGGCGATTTTAGGTCGCCTCATATAACAACTGTGTTTGAAAAATAAACATGTCACCCCGGCCGCTTCACTCATATGGATATGAAGAATCAACTGACTGAGAGAAAACGCTAATGTTACTGCTGCTGAATTAGTTAGATTTTCGCTAGAAGCAGACTGTATCATATATGAGTGACTGACTGTTGCAAACGATGCAGAGACACCTCCCTAACAATAACGCCGAGACAGCTTGTTTATTTTTGGACCACAACGCTTATAGTAGACGATATTATTAAGATCACCCCATGTTATTCTCCATAGAGAAACTACTTCCGCGAACCAGGAGGGGAATCGTCGGGATGAGCGAGTTACGTCAGGACTTCGGTGCTCTGAAAAATTTAAGAACGACTGACATAGAAACATAGCTTTTTCAGAAAACTGTCAGGATGTAGAAGACATTTATAGAATCTGATCTCAGGTATAAATAATTTAGCTGCATGGGGGGACCACCTGGAACCTCCTCAAGGACCCCTGGGGGGTCCATAGGGGGTCCCCGGACCCCACTTTGAGAAGCAGTGCCATATAGCGGTGTGTATAGCCCGATAAGTGGGTCACAGAACGGTCTGTCCGTTCACACAGCGGGCTTTCATAACATCAATCTGACCATGACCTCAATACCTGACATGTGAGAGAGTGACCCTCACCACAGGTCACTAATACCCCTGGGCGTGTGGTGAGGAAAAAGTACTTTCTACTTAAGTAAAAGTATCGACACGGCAATGTAGAAAATACAAGTAAAAGTCCGGAAATTCTAAATGTATACTTGAGTAAAAAGTACAGACAGTATTGGCATCAAAATGTACTTTACGTACCAAAAGGTGGAATGTATGGTTTCGCAGGTTTTCGAAATGTATAAAAAATTTAAAATCTTTTGAAAATAGCAGATCTATATACCGTATTGTCACGAATATATTAAAAACAACTCTGATTATAAGACGAAACCCCCATTTTTCAAGACTCATTTGTGGAAAAAAGTAGTCTTATTTTTCAGGCCCAATATAGGGTATGTGAGCTTGTAGATCGGCTATTTTCAAATGGCCGAAATGCATATATAGGGCTGAAGTGGATGCATGTTTAGTAATAATAATTCAAATCTACATATAACTAGTAACTAAAGTTTTCAAAAAAAAATTAGTGGAGTAAAAGTACAATATTTGTCTCTGAGATGCAGTGGAGTAGATGTAAAAATACGGGAAATAAAATGTAGGCTACCTTAACCCTTCAGGACGGGAACCCCTTTTGGTGTTTTAAGCATTATGTTATGCTTTAGCTATTGAAAAAAAGATCTACAAGCTCATAGCGCGGCACTCGGTGCCGCGCTATGAGCTTGTAGATCTGCTAATTATTTTTGTGTGCAAATCTTTGAATATATATTCTTTCAGAGCGAACGTTTTTACAGATAATAGAGATAATTCTGGGGGTCCTTGACATGAAAAAAGTTGAGCACCGCTGACATAGAAACATAGATTTAGAAGCTATATCTTTTTAATAGAATCGGCCTCAGGTCTAAATGGGTTATAAGTACAGTACTCGAGTAAATGTACTCAGTTACTTTCCACCACTATACAGTATAGGTCAATAATACCCATGGGGTCACTGCTAACTTCAGCAACACATTGCACTGTGTGTTACCTCCCTGTTACATCACTATGTTGGATACACTGCTATTCAACCCTTTTCACATCAAGGTCCGTTATTTAACCCATTCTGACCTGAGATCAGATTCATACGAGGTTTCCACTGGACACACGCTGGTCTGACGAACCCATTCTGACCTGAGATCAGATTCTAAAAATGTCAGTCGTTCTTCGATTTTCTTCAAAAATAGCAGACCTACAAGCTCGTATCGCGCCACTCGGTGGCGCGATATGAGCTTGTAGATCTGCTATTTTTCAATAGCTAAAGCATAACATGATGCCAACACCAAAATGGGTGCCCGTTCAGAATGGGTTAATTAGATTTAATTTAGATTTAATTTAGATTTAATTAGATTTAATTAGATTTATAGCCTCTCAGACCCAAAACTAAAATATATATATATTTTGTTGTCGTCGGATAAGATTTTAGCCACAATTCCCTCATGCTGTATTGATGTTGGTATACCATTAGGAGAGATATCAGGCAAACGTTGATCAAAATAACAATTCTTCTGCATTCTCTAATTAGACTTCTTATAGCCTATAAGTAAGATTGTGGTTCGTGCACCCCTTGTGGTGCGTGAATGCCTTCTAGGGGGTGCGCGACATGAAAAGGCTAATGGTGGTTTTATTTTAAATATATTAACATATTATGCCAATATATGCCAAGTATATGCAGAATATAGCCTATATGCTGCATGTATATATGCCATAGTCAGGTTATATGTGCATGTGTGGATAAATAGGAAATATATGTCTCTTAAGGGCCGGCCCTCGCATCAGGCAGAACAGGCAGTTGCCTAGTAGCCTGGTTAATAAACCAGACCGAATCAGCCGTTGGCAAAAATAAATTGCCTGCCGGCGGATTTCGGTCTGGAGAGGCTCAATTGTACGCCCATTTCCTACACCAGAGAATGTGGGCGGCCAATCGTGACACGGTATGCAATATGGGCGGGCTTTGGTACAGTGACTTTCAATGCTTGAGACCTTTGACTGACAGTAGCTCTGACCAATTGCATCAAAGAGAAAATGTTTCCCTGGAAATGAAATCCAAGCTGAGCCTCCCCAGACTAATATCCCGCGGTCCGTGCGATAGTTGCCTAGGGCATCATGAGGGGAGGGGGGGGGGGGGCATCCACCAAGCAAAAATAATCCTGCCAAATTGCTCACAGGGCCTCCAGCTTATGCAATTTATATTTCCATGTGGGGGGGGGGGGGGGGGGCACGTCAGCTAGATCTGGAGGTAACAGGGGGTGCATGGCCATAAAGGTTTGGGTACCGCTGCTCTATAGCATCAATGGAGGCAGATGGTGGCACTATACAGTAACTATTAACTAATTCAACGTTTAACGTTAACCGAAATAATTAGAGCTCCATGTATTTTGATATAGCAACCATTGCTATAGAAGAGTGCTTCTCCCTGTCTCTCCAGATCCTTAACCCATTCTGACCTGAGATCAGATTTAAAAAAATGTCAGTCGTTCTTCGATTTTTCAAAAATAGCAGACCTACAAGCTCGTAGCGCGCCACTCGGTGGCGCACTATGAGCTTGTAGATCTGCTATTTTTCAATAGCTAAAGCATAATATGATGCCAACACCAAAATGGGTGCCCGTTCAGAATGGGTTAAAACAGAAAATGCAATTCCTTCAATCAAGAGAGAGAGAGAACTCATCTAGTAAGAGTAACAACAGGGTACAGGACACAGAACAGCTGAAATTGGAAGTAGGAAATAAATAGGGAGGCAGCCAAAGTCGTTCGCAGGGACAAAAATTGCAGCTGCGGGAACAGTATAAAATTGAAGCCGATAACTAGGAGGTATATATACACTCACACTCTCCTCCTGACTGGACGAAATTGGCAACCCACCAGAAAATACATTTTTCAATCAATCAATCAATCAGACTTTATTGTCACAAGTAACATGGGTGAAATTCTGGTTGTGCAGGCACTCATTGCAGTTACGGGGATAGAGACAACAATCAGAGCTATACACAGCTGCAGCCACATTTCGACGCTGCCCTCAGCTTTCTTGCATCAGAGCGACCGCCCTCTTCAAGAGGCAAGCTAGCCGCAATTTGCAACTAGAGTGGGTTGAATCTAGAGTTGCAACAAGCTTTTGGTTTGTGATCTGCTTGTCTTAAACGACGTTAAACTCACCAACATTGCAGCTGCAGTCCAAGCTTGAATTGTCCTCTTTCAATCTGCCGAGCTTGTTTTTCATAAAAATCCACCGTAGAGATGTTATGAGCTACTTTCTGTCAAGACATCCTCTGCAAATGATTATTTTTCTAAGTGTTGCAGTTTGGAAGCACTCGTCGTACGTCACTGAACGGCCCTGCATTCCACCTGTTTCAAATTTGCACAGGAGGCAGCAGCGCGACACGTTAACAAAAACGAGTGCTTCCAAACTGCAACACTTAGAAAAATAATCACTTGCAGAGGATGTCTTGACAGAAAGTATCTCATAACAACGGTGGATTTTTATGAAAAACAAGCTCGGCAGATTGAAAGAGGATAATTCAAGCTTGGACTGCAGCTGCAATGTTGGTGAGTTTAACGTCATTTAAGACAAGCAGATCACAAACCAAAAATGACGAATAAGAAGTGGATGGAGCTTGTTGCAACTCTAGATTCAACCCATTGTAAAAAAATCTAGAGTTGCAAATTGCGGCTAGAGGCAAGCAAGACTTCTGTTCATTAAAGAGCTCCGCGGCCTTGTGGCTACAGTAGTGCTTCTGTCCGCCCCTCATGCCCCGACACTGGGAGGATGGTGGCCGGGGTTCAACTCCCCGGAGTTCGGGTCACAGCGGCCCGGTCGGTGCCCCGTGGGGGCTATCGAGCTGCATCGAGCAGACACACGCAATTAAAATGGGCCAACTATATATCTGGTGCACATGAGATTCCAACTCCCTTTTCCGGAGGAATGTCGATCTTGACCTCCGAAAGTAAGTGTACCAGATAGCCTATATATAAGACTATAAAAATGGGAGCTAATGCCTCCTTGTTTTGGGAGTCAGTATTATTATTATTATTATTAAAAATAGAAGACCTACACGCTCATATCGCACCACCGAGTGGCGCGATACGAGCTTGTAGGTCTGCTATTTTTGAAAAATCGAAGAACGACTGACATTTTTATAATCTGATCTCACGTCAGAATGGGTTCATCAGACCAGTGTGTGTCCAGTGGAAACCTCGTATGGTCAGAATGGGTTATGAAGGGTTGGACTTGGGGGGGGGTCCCTGCATATAGGGGTGTACCTCACGACACAGGAGATATAGGGGGGGGGGGGGCTTTACCTCATGCTACAGAAACAGGAGATATTCTCCTGCACCGTGGGGGGGGTGTACGTCTTCATGCTACAGAAACAGGAGATAGGCTCCTGCCCCATGGGCTATGGAGCCGTTGGTTCCCAAGGCTACTTATACTTTACTTAAAGAACTGGAGAGACAGCTAGGGGGAGACCCCTGACTGACTGTTATTGACTTAAAGAACTGGAAAGACCCCTGACTGACTGTTATTGACTTAAAGAACTGGAGAGACAGCTAGGGGGAGACCCCTGACTGACTGTTATTGACTTAAAGAACTGGAGAGACAGCTAGGGGGAGACTAGCTCTGGTCCATATAGCCTTCTACTGCTTCTACGATTCTGCCCTGCGCAGTAAGGCTATGGGACTTTCAGTTTTAAATCTCAAATCGAAATCAGACCAGCCTCTCCTCTTTGGCGTAAATAAAAAGAACGTTTTTGCTACTCACCAAAACAAAGGCGGGTTGTGTCATTAGAAAGCTTACTTTCCTTAGTGGACGCACTCTGAGCCCCCCACCACACGTATAAACTGTACTTTTTGGCCAGAAAGGGATTTGTTTTCCCCGGATGAAAAATATTCTCTATGAGGCAGTTCTCTGGGCAATATCAGTAGAGGGCGCAGCGGAGTAACTAAAAATATATTTTTTTCCGGTGGAAACAAAATCCCCTTTTGGTCAAAAAGTACCGTTTATACGTGTGGTGGGGGGCTCAGAGTGCTTCCACTAAGGAAAGTAGGCTTTCTAATGACACAACTCGCCTTTGTTTTGGTGAGTAGCAAAAACGTTCTTTTTATTTACGCCAAAGAGCAGAGGCTGGTCTGCATTCATGCGAGCGGCGGAAGTAGAGAGTAACATAGCTCTAATGCACGCATTAGAGCTATGGACCAGAGCTAGGGGGAGACCCCTGACTGACTGTTATTGACTTAAAGAACTGGAGAGACCCCTGACTGACTGTTATTGAACAAACACTCCTAGCAACGATCGCTATCTATCGCTATATATTTTTTGATGAATTGAACAATGTGGACCCTGTTGTAAACAAGTGTAATGCTTAATTGGGTCGTCCACTCACAGTTAACAGTCTTTGTATTGAGTTTGTGCTTAAAATGTACTGTAAATTCTACAAACTGTTAATAAATATTTCAATCAATCAATCAATATCACAATGTATAGACACACAGATTTAACTGTAAACAATAAAGAAAGAAAGAAAACATATCTTTCATTCAGCCACAACATACTGCTTAACCCTGTAACACCCAGCGTTGCAATACCACAACATATTTTAATTATTTAATTAACTTTTTTTTAATGTTATCTTTTCACCTAAACGTCATCATTGATATATAAATAGAGGGTATGCGCGCATGCTTAAAGTGAATGGCACATCGAGTGTGGAAAAGCAACATGCAAAGTGAGTTTAACATTGTTTAATGTTGTTTAATGCGATCAAAATAGGACTTTTCTGTGTGGATGTGTATGGGCTGTCAAGGCCAGAAAGTATAGTTTTTTGCCACTCAGTAGGCGTTCCTGCATAACTTCCTGGTTTGATGATGATGTCACTCGCATACCCCTTAGAGTATATATATCTATAGAGAAGACACCCGAGTTCTCCTCCCATCCACTTGCATTAAGTTGCTCAAAAGCGCATGAGGCGATTTCACTCCTCCTTCCTGGTAGGAACAGAGTGCATTCTGGGACGGATTGCAATGGTGAGTGGCCCCCAAACACATGAACGCGCTGCCGTTGAACGCGCACGAGCGTCGTCCGTCGTGAACGTGTACAATGATAGTCAACGGACCAGCGCGTTCATGTGTTTGGGGCCCAGGCTGCAATACCTTCATTCGGCCACTATGTCCATTTCGCCTCAGGGTTTCCTCTGGGTGCCTTCTCTATTCATATATACTCTAAGGCATACCCTCTAAAGACCGATTCCGTAGCGGGTCTCATGGTCGCAGCCTACGTATTTCCTGTAGGCGGAGATGAGATGACACATCTGCGGTTTCCCCGCACCAAGCTTCTTCTACACTACAGAGAATGGAAAAGTGACTGATGTTAGTCTGCTTCAAACGTTATACTCTTTTACCTGCTTTTTACTAACACTACAAAGATGCCCAGAACATCGGGATGAACCTGTGTAGTTTACGGCTGCTTCCAACAGTAGTGGCGACATAAAAACAAAACAAAATGGAATGTCAAAATATCTAGCTTTAGCTATTGAAAAATAGCAGACCTACAAGCTCGTATCGCGCCACCGAGTGGCGCGATACGAGCTTGTAGGTCTGCTATTTTTTGAAAAATCGAAGAGCGACTGACATTTTTAGAATCTGATCTCAGGTCAGAATGGGTTAATCAGACCAGTGTGTGTCCATGTGGAAACCTCGTATGAATCTGATCTCAGGTCAGAATGGGCTAAAGTATATCCAAAACAGCCAGATATACACAAGCTTGTAGATCTGATGTTTGCCATTTTCCTCATTTTACAGTTTTGGACATATGAGGTTTCCACGGGACAGAGACGACGTATACATACAGCTCAACATCTCTCCTATATAGAACCAGAGGTGGACATATGAGGTTTCCACCGGTCAGAGACAGCTCAACATCTCTCCTATATAGAACCAGAGGTGGACATAAGAGGTTTCCACCGGTCAGAGACAGCTCAACATCTCTCCTATATAGAACCAGAGGTGGACATAAGAGGTTTCCACCGGTCAGAGACAGCTCAACATCTCTCCTATATAGAACCAGAGGTGGACATAAGAGGTTTCCACCGGTCAGAGACAGCTCAACATCTCTCCTATATAGAACCAGAGGTGGACATAAGAGGTTTCCACCGGTCAGAGACAGCTCAACATCACTCCTATAGAGAACCAGAGGTGGACATAAGAGGTTTCCACCGGTCAGAGACAGCTCAACATCTCTCCTATATAGAACCAGAGGTGGACATAAGAGGTTTCCACCGGTCAGAGACAGCTCAACATCTCTCCTATATAGAACCAGAGGTGGACATAAGAGGTTTCCACCGGTCAGAGACAGCTCAACATCTCTCCTATATAGAACCAGAGGTGGACATAAGAGGTTTCCACCGGTCAGAGACAGCTCAACATCTCTCCTATATAGAACCAGAGGTGGACATAAGAGGTTTCCACCGGTCAGAGACAGCTCAACATCTCTCCTATAGAACCAGAGGTGGACATAAGAGGTTTCCACCGGTCAGAGACAGCTCAACATCTCTCCTATAGAACCAGAGGTGGACATAAGAGGTTTCCACCGGTCAGAGACAGCTCAACATCTCTCCTATAGAACCAGAGGTGGACATAAGAGGTTTCCTCCGGTCAGAGACAGCTCAACATCTCTCCTATTATAGAACCAGAGGTGGACATAAGAGGTTTCCACCGGTCAGAGACAGCTCAACATCTCTCCTATAGAACCAGAGGTGGACATAAGAGGTTTCCACCGGTCAGAGACAGCTCAACATCTCTCCTATAATAGAACCAGAGGTGGACATAAGAGGTTTCCACCGGTCAGAGACAGCTCAACATCTCTCCTATAGAACCAGAGGTGGACATAAGAGGTTTCCACCGGTCAGAGACAGCTCAACATCTCTCCTATATAGAACCAGAGGTGGACATAAGAGGTTTCCACCGGTCAGAGACAGCTCAACATCTCTCCTATATAGAACCAGAGGTGGACATAAGAGGTTTCCTCCGGTCAGAGACAGCTCAACATCTCTCCTATAGAACCAGAGGTGGACATGAGAGGTTTCCACCGGTCAGAGACAGCTCAACATCTCTCCTACAGAACCAGAGGTGGACATAAGAGGTTTCCACCGGTCAGAGACAGCTCAACATCTCTCCTATATAGAACCAGAGGTGGACATAAGAGGTTTCCACCGGTCAGAGACAGCTCAACATCTCTCCTATAGAACCAGAGGTGGACATAAGAGGTTTCCACCGGTCAGAGACAGCTCAACATCTCTCCTATAGAACCAGAGGTGGACATAAGAGGTTTCCACCGGTCAGAGACAGCTCAACATCTCTCCTATATAGAACCAGAGGTGGACATAAGAGGTTTCCACCGGTCAGAGACAGCTCAACATCTCTCCTATATAGAACCAGAGGTGGACATAAGAGGTTTCCACCGGTCAGAGACAGCTCAACATCTCTCCTATATAGAACCAGAGGTGGACATAAGAGGTTTCCACCGGTCAGAGACAGCTCAACATCTCTCCTATAATAGAACCAGAGGTGGACATAAGAGGTTTCCACCGGTCAGAGACAGCTCAACATCTCTCCTATAGAACCAGAGGTGGACATAAGAGGTTTCCACCGGTCAGAGACAGCTCAACATCTCTCCTATAGAACCAGAGGTGGACATAAGAGGTTTCCACCGGTCAGAGACAGCTCAACATCTCTCCTATATAGAACCAGAGGTGGACATAAGAGGTTTCCACCGGTCAGAGACAGCTCAACATCTCTCCTATAGAACCAGAGGTGGACATAAGAGGTTTCCACCGGTCAGAGACAGCTCAACATCTCTCCTATAGAACCAGAGGTGGACATATGAGGTTTCCACCGGTCAGAGACAGCTCAACATCTCTCCTATAGAACCAGAGGTGGACATAAGAGGTTTCCACCGGTCAGAGACAGCTCAACATCTCTCCTATAGAACCAGAGGTGGACATAAGAGGTTTCCACCGGTCAGAGACAGCTCAACATCTCTCCTATATAGAACCAGAGGTGGACATAAGAGGTTTCCACCGGTCAGAGACAGCTCAACATCTCTCCTATAGACCCAGAGGTGGACATAAGAGGTTTCCACCGGTCAGAGACAGCTCAACATCTCTCCTATATAGAACCAGAGGTGGACATATGAGGTTTCCACCGGTCAGAGACAGCTCAACATCTCTCCTATATAGAACCAGAGGTGGACATATGAGGTTTCCACCGGTCAGAGACAGCTCAACATCTCTCCTATATAGAACCAGAGGTGGACATAAGAGGTTTCCACCGGTCAGAGACAGCTCAACATCTCTCCTATATAGAACCAGAGGTGGACATAAGAGGTTTCCACCGGTCAGAGACAGCTCAACATCTCTCCTATATAGAACCAGAGGTGGACATAAGAGGTTTCCACCGGTCAGAGACAGCTCAACATCTCTCCTATAGAACCAGAGGTGGACATATGAGGTTTCCACCGGTCAGAGACAGCTCAACATCTCTCCTATATAGAACCAGAGGTGGACATAAGAGGTTTCCACCGGTCAGAGACAGCTCAACATCTCTCCTATATAGAACCAGAGGTGGACATAAGAGGTTTCCACCGGTCAGAGACAGCTCAACATCTCTCCTATAGAACCAGAGGTGGACATAAGAGGTTTCCACCGGTCAGAGACAGCTCAACATCTCTCCTATATAGAACCAGAGGTGGACATATGAGGTTTCCACCGGTCAGAGACAGCTCAACATCTCTCCTATAGAACCAGAGGTGGACATAAGAGGTTTCCACCGGTCAGAGACAGCTCAACATCTCGCCTATAGAACCAGAGGTGGACATAAGAGGTTTCCACCGGTCAGAGACAGCTCAACATCTCTCCTATAATAGAACCAGAGGTGGACATAAGAGGTTTCCACCGGTCAGAGACAGCTCAACATCTCTCCTATAGAACCAGAGGTGGACATAAGAGGTTTCCACCGGTCAGAGACAGCTCAACATCTCTCCTATAGAACCAGAGGTGGACATAAGAGGTTTCCACCGGTCAGAGACGGCTCAACATCTCTCCTATATAGAACCAGAGGTGGACATAAGAGGTTTCCACCGGTCAGAGACAGCTCAACATCTCTCCTATTATAGAACCAGAGGTGGACATAAGAGGTTTCCACCGGTCAGAGACAGCTCAACATCTCTCCTATTATAGAACCAGAGGTGGACATAAGAGGTTTCCACCGGTCAGAGACAGCTCAACATCTCTCCTATAGAACCAGAGGTGGACATAAGAGGTTTCCACCGGTCAGAGACAGCTCAACATCTCTCCTATATAGAACCAGAGGTGGACATAAGAGGTTTCCACCGGTCAGAGACAGCTCAACATCTCTCCTATATAGAACCAGAGGTGGACATAAGAGGTTTCCACCGGTCAGAGACAGCTCAACATCTCTCCTATAGAACCAGAGGTGCATATTGGCAGCATTCCACATCTTCATAACATCATTGAGCTCTCTGACTGACTGACTGAGCTCAGCCACACATCTGGTGCATGGCCTCTGGTCCGGTGACCTCCACACACACACACACACGCTCGCTCGCTCGCTCGCACGCACATGCACGCACGTGCACGAACAACACAACGCATTGATTCCTGCAGTTTCCTTTTAAATGAAAGCTGCCGCTTCACATGGCTGCGGCTTCATTATGAAAATAACCTTGGAAAAACACGACTTCACATTTCCAAAATAGGTTATAAGCTTCTCCTCTCCCTCGGAGAGAAGCTAAGCATAAAGGATTTGCAGGAGCCAGGTGCGCGCGCGCGCGCACGCACACACACACACACACAGGATCTGCTAATGAAAAGGCCGTTTCATGCTTCTTCCGTATACGATGGATTTGCACGCCTGAAAATAGCAGATCTACGGCTTTTAGATCTGCTAATTTCAGGGTCAAGATGACAGAGCCGCAGCCAGGGGATGGCTTTCTGTTAGGCTGCCCCTCAAATTCACGTGTTGTGTTAATTTTCACTTGCAGGGTGGAAATGGTGATCCTAGTATAATGTAAAATGCATTATTATGTTATCTAAGAATGTCATACATTTCTGCTTTTATATAACCAGACACAATGCTGCTGATGCAAGTAGGCCAGGGGTGGTGGAACATTTTAAGAAATGGAGAAATGGCGCCCTCCCCTGGCTGAACTGTTTTGTGTGTGGTTTCTTTTGGAGTCTATAGGCCAGTGGTTGCAGGGAGTTCCAGCCAGGCCAGGGGGGTCCCCAGCTGATAGTTTGGAACCAAATGGACCCTATGGGTCTGTAACTGTGAGAGCATACAAATTGTTAAATTAACATTGATTGTACTATTATAAATTGGGGGTCCCACAGATAGAAATGCCATTAAATGGGGGTTCCGTAGACTAATGGATGTCAAACTGGGGGACGGGTCCTTGAAATTAAACGGGTTGAGAATCACTGCTAGAGCCGTAAAACTCTTCGTCTCATGGGGGTCCCTGGCATATCTCTTCAAATGGGGGTCCGTGGGGCTAATTAGTGTCAATTTGGGGGTCCTTGACATGAAAAAAGTTTGGGAAGTCATCAAGTCATCAACACATGACCGAAAAATTAAATAAAAATACATTTCCTAAATAAAATAAAATTTAAAAAAAAAAGTTTCAGAGTCAAGTTTTCAGAAAGCATTTTTAAATTAATTTTATTATTTTATAGCTAATTTACAACAAGCGATTCACTGAACTGGAACATTTTTTTTTTTTTTCATTTTTTTTTTTTGCTCGATATTGTCATTTTGTTTAAATATATTTTCTGCATCAGCTGACTTTGTTGTAACTTCATCGTCATCATCAGTCTCTTTTTTATTTCTTCAGTAAAAAGTCATATATTATTTCATTTTTAAGGAATATCACACTATGACATGAATGGCTGTGAGACATGATAAGTTAAGTAATACATTTTTGAATGAAACCGTTCAAAGGAAGAAAATCGAATAAAAACAAATATTTCCGTCACGTTTTAATAGGATGTGTTTCTCGTCGTCAACGTGTCTGTCTGTGATTCCTCTAGTGTGTGTCTGTGTGTGTGTGTGTGTGTGTGTGTGTGTGTGTGTGTGTGTGTGTGTGTGTGTGTGTGTGTGTGTGTGTGTGTGTGTGTGTGCATGCGCTCGCTCGCACGTGCGTGCGTGCACAAGTGTATCCCCCCCACCCCATAAAAGCATGTATCTAGATGATGTTTTCGTTGCGTTTTGTTTACCTGGGGCAGAGGCTCTCTGATTGATATCTATACTTTGCATCAATTCAGTGTGCATCGTGGCTAAAAAAAAAATGTCCCAACCGAGCCACCATACATAATAGCGCCACATCGTTTTACAATTATGTACAACAGTCCTGGCCATCGTGAACCCCTCGATCTGTCAATAGTACGAAAATTAAATTAAACCCATTCTGACCGGGCACCCATTTTGGTGTCGGCATCATGTTATGCTTTAGCTATTTAAAAATAGCAGATCTACAAGCTCATATCGCGCCACCGA
Organism: Protomyctophum parallelum; assembly: GCF_964188405.1. Taxonomy (NCBI): domain Eukaryota; kingdom Metazoa; phylum Chordata; class Actinopteri; order Myctophiformes; family Myctophidae; genus Protomyctophum; species Protomyctophum parallelum. The sequence continues at coordinate 97,364,294 of NC_139697.1, forward strand.
GTGGCGCGATATGAGCTTGTAGGTCTGCTATTTTTGTTCATCAGACCAGTGTGTGTCCCCGGCGGAAACCTCGTATGAATCTGATCTCAGGTCAGAATGGGTTAAGCTCCCCCACCCGGGAAAAAAACAAAAAACAAAATAAATAATAATAATATACAGACTTGCCTGAAGTGAGTACAACAACAACAACAGAATCGATGACTGTTGGTAGTTCATAAATATTATTGAAGGAAACGATAAAATGTTGGAAAAGAAATTCATCGATATTTTGTTTAGTTTTTCACCACCTCGTCCTCCACCTCCTCTGAGAGAGATGGGAAGGAAATGAAGACCTACCATTGTTTTATTTAAACTTAAACTGAAACCAAACACACGTTAAAAACCCCTCGCTCTCCGTGTTATTGGTTTAATCCATTCTATACAACTCAAAGCAGAGTCCAACAACATGGAACCAAATGGACCCGTTAAGCTAATACGGGTTCATTTGGTTCCATTTTGGACGCTGCTCTGAGTTGACGTGAACAGAGTGGATATAGAAACAGGCTTTAAATCCCATATGGTCAACAGTGTCTCTCTCTTTCTCTCTCTCTCTCCCTGTTAATACCTGGATCAGTGCAAACTTTGTACATGCTGATAGTGAACGCACAAACACACACACACACACACACACACACACACACACACACACACACACACACACACACACACACACACACACACACACAGAGTGATGTGTAGTATAATTAATATGAAATATTCTAAAAGGATAAATAATATGATTTATCGTGGCTATATATATTTCTTTCTATACACGCCGCACATCACTTTCATGTGCACACACACACACACACACACACACACACACACACACACACACACACACACACACACACACACACACACACACACACACACACACACACACACACACACACACACACACACACACACACACACACACAGGCAGGCAGGCAGGCCAGCACGCACACTGTCTGTCCTGCTGGTGGAACGCGAGGGTATAATATTATTATGGCAAAGTGGCACACTATAAGATTTGAATCATGAAATAACGTCAATATTTAAAAGTATAGTACAGAGAGTCATGGTGACAGTGATTTACGGGTGTATCTCTCTGTTATAGAGCCATGAAAACCTTCTCTTATCGGGGGTCCCTGGCATATCTCTTCAAACGGGGGTCCACAGGGATACATTTAAATTTAAGGGGGTCCATGACATGAACAAGTCTGGGAAGCCCCGCTATAATCACCCCACCGGTCTTTGGAGAGTGTCCTTGCGCTTCTCACTTCCCGATCAGGACGACTCCTAAGGGGTCCCTGGACCACACTTTGAGAACCGGTGTGACCTTAACCCATTCTGAACGGGCACCCATTTTGGTATTAGCATCATGTTATGCTTTAGCTATTGAAAAATAGCAGATCTACAAGCTCATAGCGCGCCACCGAGTGGCGCGATACAAGCTTGTAGGTCTGCTATTTTTG
>NC_139697.1:97365992-97433492 GCF_964188405.1 Protomyctophum parallelum
AGAGAGAACATCTCTTTATGGAAGAAAGATAAAAAGGGGAGGGACGGACATTGCTGTTCCTCAGAGTGGTTGCACCACTCAAAAATCTTTCATAGCAAGATATGAATATCTACAACTTCCACATTATGGTGGAGGGAATGAAATAATCATTGAAGGGGTCTTATAAGTATATTCTGCAACATGTGTTGCATGACAACAAATAAATGATGATCAAGCTCAAAGTTATATCACCTCTCGACCTCTCACAGTTATCTTCCCCATCAAGCAGGGCCGGATCTACCATATGGGCACTTTGGGCACGTGCCCAGGGGCCCATGGGCACCAGGGGCCCCTCAAAAAAATTTAAATAAATAAATGGTGTCTAAAAAGATTAGTGTTTTAGTGTTGGTGAGAAGGGCAGCTGAAAAGTGCAATTGTGTCTAAAGCAGCAACAATGCGCTAGATTGGCTGCCAATATAACGGCATAAAACTGCCCCAAAACGGCTACAAAACAGCAAAAATGTTGCGTGCGTGTGAAGGGGAGCCCTTCTAGCTTCAGTGCCCAGGGGCCCTCAGAGGTGTTAATCCGGCCCTGCCATCAAGGACACGCTGGAGAAGACCTACGCTGTAGAGGCTATCATTTGTTTTGGGGCGGAAGTTGCGGGGTTTTGGTGGAAGTACCCGCTCAAGGAAATGACGTTGATGCTTAAACAAAATCAGTTTACATTCTCCGTGAATGAAACGAGTGTTGTCCCCGGCCCAGACCCGTGTTCTGGTGAAGGCCCGGCGCCGTCAGTGTTTACCTGAGAAGCATTCTAGGAAGTCCTGTTCTAGTTTCAGAGCTCTGTCCATGCCTTTCCTGGCCTGCTCTTCTGTCAGGCGAGTGTTGATTTCACTGCAACAATATCATACACAGATACACACGCACACACACAATCATCTGTTATCAGAATGGAATCAACAATGTGCTGTATATGTCCAATATCCTGTATTGAACAATATCTGTATTAGTGTCACACATGCATGTGACACGTGGTAGACTACAGATGTACACTAGTAGAGTATGGAAGTCTTGACGACCATTCCGTAACTCCCCTGGGTGGGTCACGCCACGGAAGTATTTCTTTCCATAGAAAACACCCACAGATAGGGGTTCGTCTTAACGTCGAGTCACATGAGAACCGTGTTCCAAAAATAATAAACAGACCGGCCCCGGCAGTGATTCATTCCGTCAGGTATGTTGTCTTTTATATGACATACATGTTACATGTTGATGTTACATTTGATAATGTATGTGTTTTTTTTGGAGATATTATTTTCTCCTTACTCTTTGGATACTGTCCGTTGAATGAGTTGATGCTTCATATCCAATTTAAGCCATTCTGAACGTGGAACCCATTTTGGTGTTAGCATCATGTTATGCTTTAGCTATTGAAAAATAGCAGATCTACAAGCTCATAGCGCGCCACCGAGTGGCGCGCTACGAGCTTGTAGGTCTGCTATTTTTGAAAAAATCGAAGAACGACTGACATTTTTTAGAATCTGATCTCAGGTCAGAATGGGTTATAATCAGACCAGTGTGTGTCCACTGGAAACCTCGTATGAATCTGAGCTCAGGTCAGAATGGGTTAAGTTATATGCCATGATGTAATTGAGACCCCTATGGTGTTTTCAATGGGGGAAAAATAAATAACTCTGACCCACGGGAAGAGCGCCCTGTCCCTAAACACACCAGAGTATAATGAACGTAACAGAATACATACAGAACGTAACATACAGAACGTAACAGAATACATACAGCACATTCTCCAGGGCTTTGGGTCGGACGAATATGGCGATGGGGTGGAGCTGTGCAGCCTGGAGTCTGCGCACGGCGTTGGCTGAGACGTCTAGGATGCAGTGTTTACCCTGCTGCTCGCACGCACACACACACACACGCACGCACGCACGCACGCACGCACGCACGCACGCACGCACGCACGCACGCACGCACGCACGCACGCACGCACGCACGCACGCACGCACGCACGCACGCACGCACGCACGCACGCACGCACGCACGCACGCACGCACACACACACACACACACACACACACACACACACACACACACACACACACACACACACACACACACACACACACACACACACACACACACACACACACACACACACACACACACACACACACACACACACGACGAGGGAGGAGGTTAATACTGTATATCGTTGCTGTCGTGGGCATCTCCATGATATTCTAATATCTTTCTGTTTTAGTTTTTTTCCCCCCTAAATGAACGCCCTACGACGTGATCACACCTACAGCATCGATCAGCAGCAAAAGCATAGCGGATCTTGTCAATCTTCTACGTTTGCTATTTTTGGGATTTGAATCCTGAAAAGTAACAGTTGGGCCACTGTCTGTTGATAACAATCAGTTAACCCGGTTTTGGGTGGGAACCCCTTTTTGGTGTTAGCATCATGTTATGCTTTAGCTATTGAAAAATAGCAGATCTACAAGCTCGTAGCGCGCCACCGAGTGGCGCGCTACGAGCTTGTAGGTCTGCTATTTGGAATGGGTTAAAACAGTTGCATGCAGGTTCTGAACATTTACTGTACTACAGCTAGGGCGGCAGCTAGGGCGGTGGTTTCTCAGGGGTAGAGTGCCTGGATGGTAACCGTAAGGTTGCCAGTTCGAACCTGGGCTCCCCCAGAGTTACTATCGAAGTGTCCTTGAGCAAGACACTGAACCCCTAATTGCTCCCGATGTGCTGGTTGGTGCCTTGCATGGTTTCCGCTGCCATCGGTGTGTGAATGTGTGTGTGAATGGGTGAATGTAATGCACAATCTCTGTAAAGCGCCTTGGATAAAGGCGCTATATAAATGCACCATTTACCACATTTACAGCTACTGTAAAGCAGTCGTTCCCAGGTCACATCCTGAAGACTAAGGTACGAGTACTGAACATAGCTACTGTAAAGCAGTCGTTCCGATCAGATCCTGAACACTAAGCCATTCACTCCAGCTCCAGTGAAAGCACATCATATCGATCGATATTCTATTTCTTGCCATGGACACGCATAATGATTAATAATAATAATAATAATAATAATATAACTATTAGAAACGCCTATAGCCTTTGTGTAGTGTCTTTGGTCGTGTGCTGAGCATTTTGAAACGATAGTTGGTCTGGATTCATTCAATCAGTTTGAAGAAAAACCTGGATAAGACACATTTCAATCATTGTCTTATCGGTTTTTCATAATTATTTTGAATTTATCTCCAAAAATGTGCCTCGGACACTAGTGCTGCACAATTAAAAAATATAAAAATGGGGGTCTCTGGAGTCTGGCATATCTTTGCAAATGGGGGTCTGTGGGCTAATTAGTCCTTGACATGAAAAAGTTTGGGACCCAATGGTGCAGTACCTGTTGGGCCACCTCCCTGACGCTCTGGACACTGGTCCCGTACAGGTGGCTGTTGTACTGTCCCGTACAGTGTGGGTGTAGTGTACTGTGTTCCTACCTGTTCGGCCACCTCCCTGACGCTCTGGACACTGGTCTGTTGTACTGTGTTCCTACCTGTTCGGCCACCTCCCTGACGCTCTGGACACTGGTCTGTTGTACTGTGTCCCTACCTGTTTGGCCACCTCCCTGACACTCTGGACACTGGTCCCGTACAGGTGGCTGTTGTACTGTGTCCCTACCTGTTCGGCCACCTCCCTGACACTCTGGACACTGGTCCCGTACAGGTGGCTGTTGTACTGTGTCCCTACCTGTTCGGCCACCTCCCTGACACTCTGGACACTGGTCCCGTACAGGTGGCTGTTGTACTGTGTCCCTACCTGTTCGGCCACCTCCCTGACGCTCTGGACACTGGTCCCGTACAGGTGGCTGTTGTACTGTGTCCCTACCTGTTCGGCCACCTCCCTGACGCTCTGGACACTGGTCCCGTACAGGTGGCTGTTGTACTGTGTTCCTACCTGTTCGGCCACCTCCCTGACGCTCTGGACACTGGTCTGTTGTACTGTGTTCCTACCTGTTCGGCCACCTCCCTGACCCTCTGGACACTGGTCTGTTGTACTGTGTCCCTACCTGTTGGGCCACCTCCCTGACGCTCTGGACACTGGTCTGTTGTACTGTGTTCCTACCTGTTGGGCCACCTCCCTGACGCTCTGGACACTGGTCTGTTGTACTGTGTTCCTACCTGTTGGGCCACCTCCCTGATGCTCTGGACACTGGTCTGTTGTACTGTGTCCCTACCTGTTGGGCCACCTCCCTGATGCTCTGGACACTGGTCTGTTGTACTGTGTCCCTACCTGTTCGGCCACCTCCCTGACACTCTGGACACTGGTCTGTTGTACTGTGTCCCTACCTGTTCGGCCACCTCCCTGATGCTCTGGACACTGGTCTGTTGTACTGTGTCCCTACCTGTTCGGCCACCTCCCTGATGCTCTGGACACTGGTCTGTTGTACTGTGTTCCTACCTGTTGGGCCACCTCCCTGACGCTCTGGACACTGGTCTGTTGTACTGTGTTCCTACCTGTTGGGCCACCTCCCTGACGCTCTGGACACTGGTCTGTTGTACTGTGTTCCTACCTGTTCGGCCACCTCCCTGACACTCTGGACACTGGTCCCGTACAGGTGGCTGTTGTACTGTCCTGTACAGTGTGGGTGTAGTGTACTGTGTTCCTACCTGTTCGGCCACCTCCCTGACCCTCTGGACACTGGTCCCGTACAGGTGGCTGTTGTACTGTCCTGTACAGTGTGGGTGTTGTACTGTGTTCCTCCCTGACACTCTGGACACTGGTCTGTTGTACTGTGTTCCTACCTGTTCGGCCACCTCCCTGACGCTCTGGACACTGGTCCCGTACAGGTGGCTGTTGTACTGTCCCGCCTCGATGAAGCGGTGGCTCTGGATGTCCTTCTCCATCTGCTCGCGGGACGACACGAAGTGGTAGTCCCTCCCGTCCACCTCGTACTCCCTCTTAGGCCGCGTGGTGTCTGCGTACGTACGGGACAGTGGGGGGGAAACGGAGTACTCGCATGTTTTTTTACTTCCTATAAAAGTATCAATACTGCGACTTACAACTTCTCCGTTACAAGTAAAAGTTCGAAATGTACAAAAGGATTGGCTTCAAAATGTACTTAACCCATTCTGACCTGAGATCAGATTCTAAAAATGTCTTCTACATCCTGACAGTTTCCTGAAAAAGCTATGTTTCTATGTCAGTCGTTCTTCGATTTTTCAAAAAATAGCAGACCTACAAGCTCGTAGCGCGCCACTCGGTGGCGCGCTATGAGCTTGTAGATCTGCTATTTTTCAATAGCTAAAGCATAACATGATGCTGACACCAAAACGGGTTCCCGCCCCAAAATGGGTTAAAAGTATCAATACTGCGACGTACAACTTCTCCGTTACAAGTAAAAGTTTGAAATGTACAAAAGTATTGGCTTCAAAATGTACTTAAAGTACCAAAAGTAAAGTAGTAGCTAAAGTTTTCAAAGAATTGTAACGGAGAAAAACTACTATTTCTGCCTCTGAGATGTAGTGGAGTACTGGAAATTGGAAATACTCAAGTAAAGTACAAATACCTCAAAATTGTACGTATGTATTCCCTCGAGAAGTTTCAAAAGGATCATCTTAGACGTACAGTCCAACACCTGCACATGTTTGGATATGTACTATACAGTACTAGCCTATGTTCATGCCTATATATATTCATTTTTTTTTTTTTTTTTTATATATTTTTTATCCCACGATTTTGTAACCCATTTTTCACCCCTGTGTCAATCATCTAATGTGATCCTGGGCTCTACACACCCTCCACCAACCTAGTCCCCATATATGGGGGACAAGGGGAGACCAACCTAGTCCCCATATATGGGGGACAAGGGGAGACCAACCTAGTCCCCATATATGGGGGACAAGGGGAGACCAACCTAGTCCCCATATATGGGGGACAAGGGGAGACCAACCTAGTCCCCATATATGGGGGACAAGGGGAGAGCAACGGACTTGAACTCATGCTTCCTTCATGCCTGAGTGTCCAAGTTGCTCCTTTACACCTGACAGGGGGGAGTTTCCCTGGTTGGACGTAGCGCGTGGAAGGAACACGTTATTCCAACCAGTTCCTTTCCCCTCCATCAGGCGCCCCGGCTGACCAGGGGGAGGCAGTTTAGTGACCAGGATTACTGCATGTTTTTTGTGAGGGTACCTACCCTAGGGGACACGGGGAGAACATGCAAACTCCACACAGAAAGGCCCTTATTTCTGTTTAAATGTTGTACATTGTGGATTTCTGCCCTGCCACTAAAAGATCAGCACGTTGGTGATTTGTTGCATCATGGATAATATTTTATTTGCTGTTCTATAATGTGACATTTACGGTGTGGTATTGAAGTGTAATTCTATTTCTGCCTCTTGGCCACTTCCCACTTGTAAAAGAGATGCAGTCTCAATGTGTTTTTACTGGTTAACCCATTCTGTATACGGGAACCCATTTTGGTGTTAGCATCATGTCATGCTTTAGCAATTGAAAAATAGCAGATCTACAAGCTCGTATCGCGCCACCGAGTGGCGCGATACGAGCTTGTAGGTCTGCTATTTTTTGAAAAATCGAAGACACTTTTAGAATCTGATCTCTGGTCAGAATGGGTTAATAATGAAACTGTCAGGATGTAATAGACATTTTTAGAATCTGATCTCAGGTCAGAATGGGTAAATAAATAAAGGTTAAATAAAATAATAAAAAAGTACGTCATTGTAAATGTAAGTATAAATGTACGTAGTTACTTCACACCACTGTGCGTGGGAACCATCCACAACCCATGAGCGCTCGTTCGGTCATTCCCTCCATGTCAGAGTGTGACCACGTACACATAGACACAGAGCACACGTACAGTATACACAGACAGAGCACACGTACAGTAGACACAGACAGAGCACACGTACAGTACAGTAGACACAGAGCCATCAGAGAATCCTTTGCTTTTCATTGGCTCAATGTCGTGGATGTTTGCATTACTCACGGGGGACACAAGATCCGAACTTGTCCGGGAACTCGGAGAGGAGGTCGTCGTTTACCCGGTCCTTCACCGGACCTAGTATTATGATAGGCCTCGCATAATGAACTGTGGAGAGAGAGAGAGAGAGAGACCTAGTATTATGATAGGCCTCGCATAATGAACTGTGGAGAGAGAGAGAGAGAGAGACCTAGTATTATGATAGGCCTCGCATAATGAACTGTGGAGAGAGAGAGAGAGAGAGAGAGAGACCTAGTATTATGATAGGCCTCGCATAATGAACTGTGGAGAGAGAGAGAGAGAGAGAGACCTAGTATTATCATAGTGTATCATAGTATCACAGCATTGATATCATAGCAAAATGTGTCCAAGGCCAAATGGGGGCCGCTGGGACCAGCTGTCATGATCTGCCTTCCGTGTGTTGTTTTTGTTGTTCTTGAAACGTATTCTGAAGTTATGCTATGGTGTTCTTGAATACTATTTTGAAGTGATGCTTTGTGTTTCCTGTTTCCTTTGTAGTTGGTTCCTGCGTTGTCTCACCTTCCCTGATTTGTGGTTCTTTGTTTCACCTGTGTCTTGTTTTCCCCTCAGCCAATCCTTGTGTTGATTTGATTTGAGTTCACCTGTGTCCTGTTAATCTTGTGCCTATTTAAACCCTGTGTTTGGTTTTGTTCTCTGTTGTATTATTCTTTATTGTCTTGTAAACCTGAGTTCCAAGTCTGTTTGTTTGATGGTGTTGCTCTCCTGCAAACCTCTGTTAAAATAAACTTCCACTTGATTCTGACTTCCTCGCATTTGGGTCCTACTTGGATCACATCCTGACACCAGCACCCAGGGGCCTTTCTCTGCCTCCCTATCTCCAGTCACGCCTAATTTACAAGCGACTTTACATCAGAACCAAGAACTAAAGGATATTTAGTTGGATAAGATTGTGTCTACAATTCCATGCTGTGATTGATGTTGGTACCATTAGGAAAGATAACAGGCAAAACAATTATTCTACATTCTCTAATTGTGTATAGACTTTAATGCAGATGTTTAAGAATAATCTAACTCTTGAGAGCTTAAAATGAAAAAATAAATAAACTGGTTTCATTTTACACTCTCAAGAGTTGAAGATCTAGACAAGGGTCCATTTGGTTACCAACTCGGAAAAGTATCAGTATCTGCCCTAATTTATCATATCGGGTCATTATCGGTATCAGCGAATATGCCAGTCTAACCACCGATCCCACACAGGGGTAAGGGGTTGACACTATGCCAGTCTAACCACCGATCCCACACAGGGGTAAGGCGTTGACACTATGCCAGTCTAACCACCGATCCCACACAGGGGTAAGGGGGTTGACACTATGCCAGTCTAACCACCGATCCCACACAGAGGTAAGGGGTTGACACTATGCCAGTCTAACCACCGATCCCACACAGGGGTAAGGGGGTTGACACTATGGCAGTCTAACCACCGATCCCACACAGGGGTAAGGGGTTGACACTATGGCAGTCTAACCACCGATCCGACACAGGGGTAAGGGGGTTGACACTATGCCAGTCTAACCACCGACCCGACACAGGGGTAAGGGGTTGACACTATGGCAGGTACAGTAAATAAAATGTTGGGGCATGTGGAGTTTGCTTTGGAGTTGCCAAAACTGCCAATGTCCATTTTGAGCGAGGAGTCTGCTATAAACACAACACGAGATATAGTTAGCTATAAACACAATGCGATATACTGTATATAGCTAGATAGGTGTATAAACACAACACGAGATATATAGCTAGATAGCTATAATCACAACACTGGTATCGGTATCGGGAACGAAAACTGTGTATTGGGACATCCCTATTTGAGAACCACTGGGTTAGGAGATATGTAACTCATCACTGAGGACTAGCCACAGACTGTAAAAAATATGGACAAAGCGTTCCCCGGGTCTAACATGGATGTAAAATGAAGCCTGTTATTCCTGCACTGTAAGTCGCCATCTTTCTAGATCCGTTTGGGCCCAGCTGGCCATTGGCTGGCTCCGTTTGGGCCCAACTGGCCATTGGGCCCAAACGGAGCCAACGAGGCGGGACTTCCCCCCTTCTTCTCCGTTGGTTTTTATTTTGACTCGAGTGGGTGGGGACTCCCGATCATAGACTGTAACGGTAGCCACGCCCCTCAGAACATATGCGACTTTATGGTCATTTATTTTATAAATGGGACCATAATTTTCCAAAAAGAATATTATGACATTAGAAATGAGACTTTAAACTAGTGACTGGAAGCAGAAAGTATTCATGACCATGTGTATTAAGGTAATACAGTCTAGGTGAAGTTGGGCCCAAATACATGGACTTCTATGGAGCTATGGGGCTTTCTGGGTCCAGTGACAGCGCCACAACAGGCCATTATATGAACTTTCAGGAGTTTCAGGCTTCACAAAATATCTGTCTGACTGCCCCCCTGGGACTAGCTCTGCTTGGGCACAACGTCCATCTCAGAGAGGCAGCCGCAGTGGGAGCACCTTCTGCCTGGATAATGAAGTGTAAATTCAGTGTCAGTCTGTAGGCTATAGGGCCGGGGGGCCCTCAGCCCTCCAGGGGCCTCAGCCCACACACACACACACACACAGGAATGTGCTGGAGTTTGGGGCCAACTATATGGACAGGGTGTACAGTACAGTACAGTATGGCAAAACATGCATATAATCACAATTTCTATTTTTTGGCACCTGTCATGTCAGAGCAGCCTCGGGTGTATGTGCCCTGAATACGAACCCACTGCATTCGACGACAACACATTTTTTAACACATTCTGACCTGAGATCAGATTCATACGAGGTTTCCACTGGACACACACTGGTCTGATTAACCCATTCTGACCTGAGATCAGATTCTAAAAATGTCAGTCGTTCTTCGATTTTTCAAAAATAGCAGACCTACAAGCTCGTATCGCGCCACTCGGTGGCGCGATACGAGCTTGTAGGTCTGCTATTTTTCAATAGCTAAAGCATAACATGATGCCAACACCAAAATGGGTGCCCGGTCAGAATGGGCTAGTCTACGGTAGCAATCCCTTCGTATTAGTGTTATTATAGCTTTTATTTGTCTGGATTGGCAGTGAGTGGTAGCATCTATATTTAGACAAGGAACACATGCATGCATACACAATGAGCTCTGGGGCCGACGGCTGACTGACGTTAACTTGAGGAAAATGGAGCAGTGAGTAAGAAGTCTTTGTACATTATGTTTTCTTTTGTTTGTTGCTAGAATGGAATCGGGTGCCGTCGTGAGACTAGGGATGGTTTGTGGTAGCGGAGAGGGGGGGAGGGGGGGGGGGGATCCTCTTAAACCTGTCAATCCATCCCTGATATATTCTGGCCCGGTCGGGCAGAAACCTCTCATCTCCATATTCTAAGCTTTTGTGTCTCTTTTTCGTAAATCGATGATGCCCTACATCGCAACTTTGACGACGGAGAGGTCCGAGCCACTATATTTCCACCCTCACTCCGGAAGGGCCACGATGCATATTACTGTCGTAGCAAAACAATAGTCGATCTACAAGCTCAAGATTGCAGATCGACTATTTTTGCTATTATTTGAATTAAAATCCTGAAAAGTAAAAAAAATATTTAATTTCAAATGCCTTTAATTATAGTTATGTCGGACTTTATGAACTAAATACAAATGCATTGGACATAAAAAAAAAGACAAAAAGATTTTAATACTACTCATTAAGCTACTATAATTTAGACTGAAGTAACTAAAGAGGGTCATGTTTGCATGTTTTGGAATTGTAACAGCTGAAAACAATACTGTATCAGTATTCTGATCGAACCTGAGGGCCACATTTAAGTGAAGGTGGGGGCCCCCGGGGCCGCCAGTTACCCATGTATGCCTTTACTCGATCGTATTACTTACGGCGCCACACAAAAGCATCAAAAGGAGAAGATTCAATAAGCTCAAAACTTTCGAGCTTGTAGATCTGCTGTACACCTTTGATACATTTGACCGTGAATCGTGAAGAGTAACAGTTTTGGACATAATGAGGTTTCCACCCGACAGAGACGATATTATGAAATCATGCAGATAATAAATATCACATGAAAAGAAAGCTTTATAATATTATCCGAACCTTCCACTTGTGTGACGGTCTCGTAGCTGTGAGCGGTGTCGTCTCTCCCTGAGGACATCAAATAGAACATCATTCAGACAGTCAGTTTCTTTATTAGTAGTGCCGTCAATAAAACATCACTCAGACAGTCAGACAGTTTCTTTATTCGTAGTGTCGTCAACAGGACTTTCAACTGCAGGCTTTGCCTTGCTGCTGTCACTGTCACTGTTACTGTACAATACACGGCTGTCTTTACTGTGCCTCGTTAGTGACTGACGAGAGCTACTTAGCTGCTGCAGAGAGATATAGTATAGAGTGTCACAGTCCCGCCCCCGCACAGTCTCCTCATAGACTTTTCAGAAAGTATTTATTCAAAGACGTTTACGCCGCGGACAAAGCCAACTCTTGTCGTGACAAATCATGACAAAATTTCGGGCCAAACAAAGAATTAGAAAGAAACATTGTGTGTGTGTTGTCACGACAAGAGTTGGCTTCGTACGACGCTTAAAAGGTATTTAAATAAATACGTTCTATGGGAAAAATGCATTGGGATTCATTTCCTGGGCCTGGCGTCGTCATAAAAGGGGGCGGGACTGCGACGCTCTATATGGCTGTTTCCCAAATCACTCACTACTCACTATATAGAGTGACCCGCGTAGTGACCAAAATGCATTCTTTAAAGATGAGTTCACTATATAGTCTCGAATCTAGAACTCCTTATAGGCAGTAGTGAACGAGTGAGTGATTTCAGACACAGCCAATTATCTAAGCAAGTAATAGTTGGGTACTTTTCAGCCAGGAAGATCTTGGCCACATAGTAATATTGTGTCCCAAGAATTCATTTAACTCTGAGAGTGTACACATTGGTTGCATTTGTTGCAAATGAGAGAGTACAAAAGCAATGATTTGGTTTCATTTACGCGTGTACAAATACAATCAAAATCAACAAGTGCATTGCCACCACATACAAGTTGCATTTGTACACTCTCAAGAGTTGAAAATGGATAATTTTAACTATACTGTATGTACAGCTGAACTTTCAGACAAACAACACTTAACGTTTATGCTCCTTGCCAACTCACCTTGAGAGCCCAAAGTGTCCCGATTATGGTCCTGCAAAAACAGAACAACCCAGAGACTACGTTAGACCCATACATTAGTGACAAGACGAGCGCCGTTCATCTTTTAAAACAATTCCAACAGAAAGATGCTTACCCTCTCTTTGGTGTTGCAGCGAGACGACCAGTCTTTCCTCTCTACCCTGGAGACATAGAAAGCAAACGGATGCACTGAAGTCTGAGACAGGGAGAGAGATAATACAACGGGCCATGATGATGGCGAGGTGTAAAGATAATGAGGGGCCCCTCGCACTGCGCTCCAACACCGCACGTACGCATCCATCCATGCAATAAACCGGCGGCAGCAAAGTGACTCTATCCTTATCTTTACGCTGATGACGTTGTGTTGGTGCGGCCTAGGCTGCACCTGATCACTGGCCAAAACACAATCTGTTGGTGCGGCCTAGGCTGCACCTGATCACTGGCCAAAACACAATCTGTTGGTGCGGCCTAGGCACCTGATCACTGGCCAAAACACAATCTGTTGGTGCGGCCTAGGCACCTGATCACTGGCCAAAACACAATCTGTTGGTGCTTCCTAGGCTGCACCTGATCACTGGCCAAAACACAATGTGTTGGTGCGGCCTAGGCTGCACCTGATCACTGGCCAAAACACAATGTGTTGGTGCGGCCTAGGCTGCACCTGATCACTGGCCAAAACACAATGTGTTGGTGCGGCCTAGGCTGCACCTGATCACTGGCCAAAACACAATGTGTTGGTGCGGCCTAGGCTGCACCTGATCACTGGCCAAAACACAATGTGTTGGTGCGGCCTAGGCTGCACCTGATCACTGGCCAAAACACAATGTGTTGGTGCGGCCTAGGCTGCACCTGATCACTGGCCAAAACACAATGTGTTGGTGCGGCCTAGGCTGCACCTGATCACTGGCCAAAACACAATCTGTTGGTGCGGCCTAGGCTGCACCTGATCACTGGCCAAAACACAATGTGTTGGTGCGGCCTAGGCTGCACCTGATCACTGGCCAAAACACAATCTGTTGGTGCTGCCTAGGCTGCACCTGATCACTAGCCAAACACAATGTGTTGGTGCTTCCTAGGCTGCACCTGATCACTAGCCAAACACAATCTGTTGGTGCTGCCTAGGCACCTGATCACTGGCCAAAACACAATCTGTTGGTGCTGCCTAGGCACCTGATCACTGGCCAAAACACAATGTGTTGGTGCTTCCTAGGCTGCACCTGATCACTGGCCAAAACACAATGTGTTGGTGCGGCCTAGGCTGCACCTGATCACTGGCCAAAACACAATGTGTTGGTGCGGCCTAGGCTGCACCTGATCACTGGCCAAAACACAATCTGTTGGTGCTGCCTAGGCTGCACCTGATCACTAGCCAAACACAATCTGTTGGTGCTGCCTAGGCTGCACCTGATCACTAGCCAAACACAATGTGTTGGTGCTTCCTAGGCTGCACCTGATCACTGGCCAAAACACAATCTGTTGGTGCTGCCTAGGCACCTGATCACTGGCCAAAACACAATCTGTTGGTGCTGCCTAGGCACCTGATCACTGGCCAAAACACAATGTGTTGGTGCTTCCTAGGCTGCACCTGATCACTGGCCAAAACACAATGTGTTGGTGCTTCCTAGGCTGCACCTGATCACTGGCCAAAACACAATGTGTTGGTGCGGCCTAGGCACCTGATCACTGGCCAAAACACAATGTGTTGGTGCTGCCTAGGCACCTGATCACTGGCCAAAACACAATCTGTTGGTGCTGCCTAGGCACCTGATCACTGGCCAAAACACAATGTGTTGGTGCTTCCTAGGCTGCACCTGATCACTGGCCAAAACACAATGTGTTGGTGCTTCCTAGGCTGCACCTGATCACTGGCCAAAACACAATCTGTTGGTGCTTCCTAGGCTGCACCTGATCACTGGCCAAAACACAATCTGTTGGTAACTTGGTACTGCCTGCACCTGATCATTATGCTGATGACGTTCTGTTTTTGCAGACCCACTCCCAGTCTTCCGTCTTAGTCTGAAAACCCACCTCTTCAGACTCCATCTTATAACCTTTAGCACTTGCCGCAGCACTTGAACTAGCCTCGGCGACTTTACAGGCGTATGCAAAGACTCAACGTATGTAATTGTACGCATTTCATGTAGACATAGCACTCTGTAGTCTTATAATCATAGTTCAATGTACAGACATTCTACTGTTAGACGGATGTTAGGCTCTTAGCTTGCTTATGATCCTTGATGAATATTTATATGGATTTGATGTACTTTACCTTGCTTACTGTACGTCACTCTGCTAAATGTCTAAATTACTGTGCTTGCTGGCTATGAAGCCCATCCATCTCGTCTGTAGTTACCTGTCCATCTCGTCTGTAGTTACCTGTCCATCTGGTCTGTAGTTACCTGTCCATCTCGTCTGTAGTTACCTGTCCATCTCGTCTGTAGTTACCTGTCCATCTCGTCTGTAGTTACCTGTCCATCTCGTCTGTAGTTACCTGTCCATCTCGTCTGTAGTTACCTGTCCATCTCGTCTGTAGTTACCTGTCCATCTCGTCTGTAGTTACCTGTCCATCTCGTCTGTAGTTACCTGTCCATCTCGTCTGTAGTTACCTGTCCATCTCGTCTGTAGTTACCTGTCCATCTCGTCTGTAGTTACCTATCCATCTCGTCTGTAGTTACCTGTCCATCTCGTCTGTAGTTACCTGCCCATCTCGTCTGTAGTTACCTGCCCATCTCGTCTGTAGTTACCTGCCCATCTCGTCTGTAGTTACCTGTCCATCTCGTCTGTAGTTACCTGTCCATCTCGTCTGTAGTTACCTGTCCATCTCGTCTGTAGTTACCTGTCCATCTCGTCTGTAGTTACCTGTCCATCTCGTCTGTAGTTACCTGTCCATCTCGTCTGTAGTTACCTGCCCATCTCGTCTGTAGTTACCTGTCCATCTCGTCTGTAGTTACCTGTCCATCTCGTCTGTAGTTACCTGTCCATCTCGTCTGTAGTTACCTGTCCATCTCGTCTGTAGTTACCTGTCCATCTCGTCTGTAGTTACCTGTCCATCTCGTCTGTAGTTACCTGTCCATCTCGTCTGTAGTTACCTGTCCATCTCGTCTGTAGTTACCTGTCCATCTCGTCTGTAGTTACCTGTCCATCTCGTCTGTAGTTACCTGTCCATCTCGTCTGTAGTTACCTGCCCATCTCGTCTGTAGTTACCTGCCCATCTCGTCTGTAGTTACCTGCCCATCTCGTCTGTAGTTACCTGTCCATCTCGTCTGTAGTTACCTGCCCATCTCGTCTGTAGTTACCTGCCCATCTCGTCTGTAGTTACCTGCCCATCTCGTCTGTAGTTACCTGTCCATCTCGTCTGTAGTTACCTGTCCATCTCGTCTGTAGTTACCTGCCCATCTCGTCTGTAGTTACCTGCCCATCTCGTCTGTAGTTACCTGTCCATCTCGTCTGTAGTTACCTGTCCATCTCGTCTGTAGTTACCTGCCCATCTCGTCTGTAGTTACCTGTGCTTGCTGGGGACGAAGCCCATCTCCTCGGCCTCGTTCTGCATGGTGCTGACCCGCCGGGCCTGCCACCACTCCTCGTCGCCACAGTCCATGATGTGCAGCACGTCCCCGAACCGGAAGCCCAGCGCCTGGCTCAGGAAGCCGCAGTCCGCCGTCTTGTCGTAGTCGAACAGAGCCCTGCATGAGCACATGGGGAGAGGAGACATGTCAATAACACCTCTGGTTCTGGTACACCTCTGCTACTGGTCCTCTGTAGTCAAACAGAGCCCTGCACACCTGGGGGAGAGGTGGAGCCTGTCTACAGACGATGCCTACAGAGTAGACTCTTGGAGTCAAACAGAGCCCTGCGCGTGTCACTGCGCAAAAAAAAGCATGGAATACGGATGTGTATATTACAGGAAACTCCAAATTGTACCATCACACCTGTATATTACCGTACATTACTGTATAAATATATAAAATAAAGCATTCAAAAGTAGCAGAATCGGCCCAGGCCGTGGCGTAACGGTCTGGGCACCGGACTGGTAATCCAGTCGCAGTGTGCCGCGGGTTCGACTCCCGAACCCGACACGGCCTTTACTGCATGTCATCCCCCCCATCTCTCTCCCGTTTCCTGTCAGCCTACTGTCTGTCCCTTAAAAAATCAATAAAAGGCGTAAGCCGCAAAAAGAATATCTTAAAAAAAAAAAAAAAATGTAGCAGATCTACAAGCTCAAAACACAGCACGAAGCGACGCATTTGGAGCTTGCGGATCTGCTATACCACTTTTGTTGCCTTTTTATTTGTATCCTGAAAAGTAACACTTTTGGACATATGAGGTTTCCACCCGACAGCGATGATTATTATGCTATTACGCTTGTCTGTTTCACTTTGGTCTCAATAACCTCAAGCTGGAAACACATTTTAACCCATTCTGACCCGAGATCAGATTCACACGAGGTTTCCACTGGACACACACTGGGTCTGATTAACCCATTCTGACCTGAGATCAGATTCTAGAAATGTCAGTCGCTCTTCGATTTTTCAAAAATAGCAGACCTACAAGCTCATATCGCGCCACTCGGTGGCGCGATATGAGCTTGTAGATCTGCTATTTTTCAATAGCTAAAGCATAACATGATGCTGACACCAAAATGGGTGCCCGTCGGCGTTCAGAATGGATTAATGTATTTCATGCATTTCTGTTCCACACGTGACAACGGTTAAAAGATGTATATGCATGTGATGACGACGCACAGAGAATAATAAATTGAAGCCATGGTATATCTCTGTATCGGTTCGTCCTTCATGAAGGGCTTTAGTGAAGGCTCAGAACCAGACGGATCTGTCAGGTTGGGTTTGGATCGTGGATTGACATCATGGCCAACTTCTCTACTCTGAACCACAACGACCCAGTGGCGTGCACAGACATTTTAGAGGGGCAGGTGCTCAAGTGAAAAAAAAGGGCACCTTGTGCAGCACATTTTGGGGCGGGAACCCATTTTGGTGCTTTAGCTATTGAAAAATAGCAGACCTACAAGCTCATAGCGCGCCACCGAGTGGCGCGCTACGAGCTTGTAGGTCTGCTATTTATTTATTTTATCGAAGAACCACTGACATAGAAACATAGCTTTAGATTGTGGGGGCCTAAATAATATAGTAGAAGCGTTTTTTCATCAAGATTTGATCAATGTCACCATGGTCCACACTACAAATTAAGATTTTTTCTTTCTTTTTTTTTAAGAGCAAAATTTACAGTAAATTGTTGGTTTATTTGTGCATGTCATAAACGATATATGAAAAAAACTAAAGTTGTCCTTTAAGGTAATGCAGAGTACATTTTGTGCTCCTTTTGAGGTGCCGTACATCTCTTGTTTGACGGTGTAACTTCTGCGCCTCCCACATAATAGACAGTCAGTTTTGCTCTCGGTAGAAATGATTATATTTCCAAGGCCTTTTCATTCCGTGCATGATTATGTAAACGTTTGGCTGAGCACACACAGTGCTCTCTGAGGTAATTAAAAGACATCCTTTGATTTGTCATGATTGAATCCACCTGCAACACGTCCGCCGATAATACAAGTTCTATTCAGCTTACTTCACCACCCGCAAAAAAATACCAAACTGCCGTCTGTCACTATAATATCCCACAGGTCTGCCACCACGTTGACTTGAGTATGACACTTATTTAGGTATCACCTTATAAATACATTTTAGGTCAAGACAAACTAAATAAAAAAATATATTAAAGCAACTCATGGTGTCTTTAGGCTTATTCTGACGGCATACATTTGATTAAAGAATAGCTACACACATGTGTCAGTCTAAAAGGAACAGTACTCTTCTGAACTCAAATAGAGCACCGAAGTCTGACGTCACTTTCAGTAGAGGTGTCAGTCCCCAGGTTCATGTATTTTTTTAGTTGCATTGAAATCACCATAGGAGGATTTTTAGATTGCTTCATATAAGAACTGTGTTTGAAAAATAAACATGTCACCCCGGCCGCTTCACTCATATGGATATGAAGAATGAACTGACTGAGAGAAAACGCTAATGTTACTGCTGCTGAATTAGTTACATTTTCGCTAGAAGCCGACTGTATCATATATGAGTGACTGACTGTTGCAAACGATACAGAGACACCTCCCTGACAATAACGCAGAGACAGCTTGTTTATTTTTGGACCACAACGCTTATAGTAGACGATATTAAGATCACCCCATGTTATTCTCCATAGAGAAATTACTTCCGCGAACCAGGGGAATCGAAGGGATGAGCGAGTTACGTCAGGACTTCGGTGCTCTATAGGCAATTTAAAAATACATATTGAAGCCATATGTTTCGTTCTTGATACTATAATCGTTATGTGTCATATTTTGCTTTTCATCAGATTGTAAGGGAAGAGAGATGGCTCACTCATATTTAGTTTAGTTACACTTAACACTGGAAAAACTATGGTTAAGTGGGAAATCATCTATGAAAACTATGTCGTTTTACTAAATTACTAAATTAGTTGACAACTAATTGAATAATCGATTCGATTACGATGAATCGATGAATCGTTGCAGCCCTAGTCACAACAAGTCCTGGCTGGGTAAGCGCTGTACTGTACGGTACTGTACTGTACTGTACGGTACTGTACTGTACGGTACTGTACTGTACTGTACCGGCTCTATACTACTGTATGCTGCTCTTCAGAAGTTATTCACCAAACACTTCATTTGAAAGTGGTTAAAAATAAAATATATAAATGTATGTAGGCTATACTACATTATGTTTTAATGTTTGAATTGAGAACTGCAGCATGGAAATATTAACCCATTATTTTAAACCGGGAAAGCATCTGTGTCATTGATTTAAATGGTAAATGGTGCATTTATATAGCGCCTTTATCCAAAGCGCTTTACATAGATTGTGCATTACATTCACCCATTCACACACACATTCATACACCGATTGCGGCAGAAGCCATGCAAGGTACCAACCAGCACATCGGGAGCAATTTGGGGTTCAGTGTCTTGCTCAAGGACACTTCGACATGTAGACAGGAGGAGGAGCCGGGATTCGAACCGCCGACCCATGGATCATTGGACGACCTGCTCTACCTCTTGAGCCACAGTCGCCCCCGCCGCGTTGGCTAAATGGTGTGTATATATAATCTTGAAAGTGTTTGAAAAATGATATTGAATAATTCTGAACGACGAAAAACTGATTTAGAATCGGTCCTCAAGTCTTAATGGGTTAAATAAAATAAAAAACTGTATTAATGATGTATTATTATTATATATTGCAACATTAATGTGTGGCTGTCACAATAAAATCCCTAGACACAGACCAAAGGTCCGGTTTGAAAACTCCAGTTTGTTCTCTGTCTTTTGGTACAGTACACAAAGGAAGGCTGTATACTGTAATTACAGTGCTGTTGGAGCAGTGTACATTGTAAAAAAAAAAAGAAAAACCCTGACTGACTGTTCGTTCAACTCTGAGCCCCGTTACAACGGGTCAACTGTTACGTTCTCACAGTTTAAATTAACATTCTGGATTTCTGCTGCGTATGTAGTTATTATTATTATTATTATATAATATAACCCATTCTGAACGGGCACCCCTTTTGGTGTCAGCATCATGTTATGCTTTAGCTATTGAAAAATAGCAGATCTACAAGCTCATAGCGCGCCACCGAGTGGCGCGCTACGAGCTTGTAGGTCTGCTATTTTTGAAAAATCGAAGAACGACTGACATTTTTTAGAATCTGATCTCAGGTCAGAATGCGTTAAATCAGACCAGTGTGTGTCCAGTGGAAACCTCATATGAATCTGATCTCAGGTCAGAATGGGATAATATAGTCTGAGAGCATTCTTTGTGTTTACGCAGCAAATGTTGACTGAGCAGAAAATTGTTTTTTTTGTTTTTTTCTCCTCACATGTACTGTGTAGTCTCTGCCGCGGGTGGAAACACTGTTACATTTCAGGTTCAAGTAAGAAAATATAGCAAAAGTATCTACTTTTTGTGTATTTCTTTTGTGTTTTCAATGTTCTATCCTACTGTTAAATTCTTTGACTTGTTTATATCCTTCGATGTTGTCTTATTTGTCTTGGGGTTGCTCCTCAGCGTGGTGGTACCAGAACCAGAACCCATACGGTACAGTACCTGATGTAGAAGCCTCTCTTGGGGTTGCTCCTCAGCGTGGTGGTTCCAGAGCCCATACTGCTGTTCATCAGCTGTTCTCGGAGGTCGTGGATCTTGGCTTCGAAGCGGCTGTATTCTGAACACAACAACACAACAACGCATCAGACATGATGGAAACCAGCGGTTCTGTATTCTGAACTGAGTGGTGCAACTCCCCCCCCCACACACACACCTCTCTCTCTCTCTCTCTCATTAGCAGCACTAACTCTCTCTGTTTCTGGCGCCCCCTACTGGTACAAATAAGTCATATACTCGTGCTCATGGCCACATAGGTAGGTTTGATTGATTGATTGAAATATTTATTAACAGTTTGTAGAATTTACAGTACATTTTAAGCACAAACTCAATACAAAGACTGTCAACTGTGAGTGGACGACCCAATTAAGCATTACACTTGTTTACAACAGGGTCCACATTGTTCAATTCATCAAAACATTTAAAGACATACAGACATTTAGAGACATACAAATAGACATTTCTATGTAGCTAAAGTACAGAACAGGAATTCATCATATGGGAAGCAAAAAAGGGAAAAGATACAATATACAGTGAGGGAAAATGGGGGGGGGGGGGGGGGTGGGGGGGATTCAGATTTTACAGAGGCCAGTTTCGAATTGCAGCCATCCGTAGGTGCCCTTTGAGAGAGGTAGACAGTACTACTAGACACATAGGTACATAGGTAGACACGGACATTGCTGGTTGTAGGAGTGGTTGCACCACTCAAAAAATGTTTTAGCTCAAGACCCCAAAAAAAAATTAAGACGTTTGCCTCGAGACGCAAACTAGTGAAAATAGCAGATCTACAAGCTGACAATGCATCGCTTGTGACGATGTGACGTGACGTGTATTTTTGGGGGAGCCGTTCTAAATATGTTTTTTATCCCACGATTTTGTAACCCATTTTTCACCCCTGTGTCAATCATCTAATGTGATCCTGGTCTCTACACACCCTCCGCCAACCTAGTCCCCCATATATGGGGGACAAGGGGAGACCAACCTAGTCCCCATATATGGGGGACAAGGGGAGAGCAACGGACTTGAACTCATGCTTCCTTCATGCCTGAGTGTCCAAGTTGCTCCTTTACACCTGACGGGGGGGGGGTTTCCCTGGTTGGACGTAGCGCGTGGAAGGAACGCGTTATTCCAACCAGTTCCTTTCCCCTCCATCAGGCGTCCCGGCTGGCCAGGGGGAGGCAGTTTAGTGACCAGGATTGCTGCATGTTTTTGTGAGGGTACCTACCCTAGGGGACACGGGGAGAACATGCAAACTCCGATTGCCCGGGGATATTTAATCCATTAAATCATAGCGCCCAGCGATTTATAGCATTTTTTTTTAACTGTGTACAACTATAATCTACCTGATCTTGAGGCCTACAAATGATAGGTGATGATAAACTGACTCACCCTCTGGTCTGTACTGGGTGATGATAAACTGACTCACCCTCTGGTCTGTACTGGGTGATGATAAACTGACTCACCCTCTGGGTGATGATAAACTGACTCACCCTCTGGTCTGTACTGGGTGATGATAAACTGACTCACCCTCTGGTCTGTAGGGTGATGATAAACTGACTCACCCTCTGGTCTGTAGGGTGATGATAAACTGACTCACCCTCTGGTCTGTACTGGGTGATGATAAACTGACTCACCCTCTGGTCTGTAGGGTGATGATAAACTGACTCACCCTCTGGTCTGTACTGGGTGATGATAAACTGACTCACCCTCTGGTCTGTACTGCAGGGTGATGATAAACTGACTCACCCTCTGGTCTGTACTGGGTGATGATAAACTGACTCACCCTCTGGGTGATGATAAACTGACTCACCCTCTGGTCTGTACTGGGTGATGATAAACTGACTCACCCTCTGGGTGATGATAAACTGACTCACCCTCTGGGTGATGATAAACTGACTCACCCTCTGGTCTGTACAGGGTGATGATAAACTGACTCACCCTCTGGGTGATGATAAACTGACTCACCCTCTGGTCTGTACTGGGTGATGATAAACTGACTCACCCTCTGGGTGATGATAAACTGACTCACCCTCTGGGTGATGATAAACTGACTCACCCTCTGGTCTGTACAGGGTGATGATAAACTGACTCACCCTCTGGTCTGTACTGGGTGATGATAAACTGACTCACCCTCTGGGTGATGATAAACTGACTCACCCTCTGGTCTGTACTGGGTGATGATAAACTGACTCACCCTCTGGTCTGTACTGCAGGGTGATGATAAACTGACTCACCCTCTGGTCTGTACTGGGTGATGATAAACTGACTCACCCTCTGGGTGATGATAAACTGACTCACCCTCTGGTCTGTACTGGGTGATGATAAACTGACTCACCCTCTGGTCTGTACTGCAGGGTGATGATAAACTGACTCACCCTCTGGTCTGTACTGGGTGATGATAAACTGACTCACCCTCTGGGTGATGATAAACTGACTCACCCTCTGGTCTGTACTGGGTGATGATAAACTGACTCACCCTCTGGTCTGTACTGGGTGATGATAAACTGACTCACCCTCTGGGTGATGATAAACTGACTCACCCTCTGGTCTGTACTGCAGGGTGATGATAAACTGACTCACCCTCTGGTCTGTACTGGGTGATGATAAACTGACTCACCCTCTGGTCTGTACTGCAGGGCGATGATAAACTGACTCACCCTCTGGTCTGTACTGCAGGGTGATGATAAACTGACTCACCCTCTGGTCTGTACTGCAGGGCGATGATAAACTGACTCACCCTCTGGGTGATGATAAACTGACTCACCCTCTGGTCTGTACTGGGTGATGATAAACTGACTCACCCTCTGGTCTGTACTGGGTGATGATAAACTGACTCACCCTCTGGTCTGTACTGGGTGATGATAAACTGACTCACCCTCTGGGTGATGATAAACTGACTCACCCTCTGGTCTGTACAGGGTGATGATAAACTGACTCACCCTCTGGTCTGTACTGGGTGATGATAAACTGACTCACCCTCTGGTCTGTACTGGGTGATGATAAACTGACTCACCCTCTGGGTGATGATAAACTGACTCACCCTCTGGTCTGTACTGGGTGATGATAAACTGACTCACCCTCTGGTCTGTACTGGGTGATGATAAACTGACTCACCCTCTGGGTGATGATAAACTGACTCACCCTCTGGGTGATGATAAACTGACTCACCCTCTGGTCTGTACTGGGTGATGATAAACTGACTCACCCTCTGGTCTGTACTGCAGGGTGATGATAAACTGACTCACCCTCTGGTCTGTACTGGGTGATGATAAACTGACTCACCCTCTGGGTGATGATAAACTGACTCACCCTCTGGTCTGTACTGCAGGGCGATGATAAACTGACTCACCCTCTGGTCTGTACTGGGTGATGATAAACTGACTCACCCTCTGGTCTGTACTGGGTGATGATAAACTGACTCACCCTCTGGGTGATGATAAACTGACTCACCCTCTGGTCTGTACTGGGTGATGATAAACTGACTCACCCTCTGGGTGATGATAAACTGACTCACCCTCTGGTCTGTACTGCAGGGTGATGATAAACTGACTCACCCTCTGGTCTGTACTGCAGGGTGATGATAAACTGACTCACCCTCTGGGTGATGATAAACTGACTCACCCTCTGGTCTGTACTGGGCGATGATAAACTGACTCACCCTCTGGGTGATGATAAACTGACTCACCCTCTGGGTGATGATAAACTGACTCACCCTCTGGTCTGTACTGCAGGGTGATGATAAACTGACTCACCCTCTGGGTGATGATAAACTGACTCACCCTCTGGTCTGTACTGCAGGGTGATGATAAACTGACTCACCCTCTGGGTGATGATAAACTGACTCACCCTCTGGTCTGTACTGGGCGATGATGGTGACCGTCTGTCCGGCGTTTTTCAGGGCGGCCGCCGCCTGTTCGTGCGTGGCCATGCGCAGGTCAACACCGTTCACCTGACCACAAGAAACACAAGCAAATATTATTAGACCATAAAAAATACATTTTTTTAATCCAGTGAAATTCAGCCTGACTGAAACCCCCGCGGCTCTAGCAGCAGTGATGCCAGCAGTGTTGATTTCGTCGACTAAAACTAAGACGAAAAATGTTCGTTGACTACCTATTTTTCACTGAGGAAAACTAAATTAAAAAAATGAAAACTAAGCTATGATGACTAAAACTAAGACTAAATATATTGACAATTTCGTTGTAAAAACTAGACTAGGGAGAGATCCAGTATAAGTCATTTTACACTTGGTTGCATGCTGAAAATAGCCGATCTACAAGCTCATCTGTGACGCATTGTGGGCTATTTTCAGCATGTGTAAAATCAGTCATTACGACAGCATCAAGGCCCGCCAAAATACAATTCAAATCAACTGTAGATTTAGTCGACTAAAACTAGACTAAAGGAAAACTATGACTATGACTAAAACAAAAAATTGCTGCCAAAAACAAGACTTCAAGTCCGTTGCTCTCCCCTTGTCCCCCATATATGGGGACTAGGTTGGTGGAGGGTGTGTAGAGCCCAGGATCACATTAGATGATTGACACAGGGGTGAAAAATGGGTTACAAAATCGTGGGATAAAAAATATATTTAAAAAAACAAAACAAAAAACAAGACTGGCTGTCAGACGTCAGTTGCTTTATATCAAAGCCGTTCCATTTGGACCCCTAATACAGTGAGTCTTTGCTTCCACAACCAAGACCTTTGAATTCATTAAAGAACACACATTGGCTCGATCACGCTGGCTCTTTTGAAGATATTAATATGTGTGTGCTTCCCTGATAGGGAGTAGAAAAGAAAGAAAAATATGTTGTGGTCAGCGTGGATAATCTAATGAATCATTAACCCATTCTGACCGGGCACCCATTTTGGTGTTGGCATCATGTTATGCTTTAGCTATTTAAAAATAGCAGATCTACAAGCTCATAGCGCGCCACCGAGTGGCGCGATACGAGCTTGTAGGTCTGCTATTTTTGAATAATCGAAGAACGACTGACATTTTTAGAATCTGATCTCAGGTCAGAATGGGTTAATCAGACCAGTGTGTGTCCAGTGGAAACCTCATATGAATCTGATCTCATGTCAGAATGGGTTAAGGTCAGTGTCTCGACGCGGCGCCTGTAGATTCCACCAGGAATCCTGTTGGAGTTCTTTGAACGGTGTGACCAGCTGGTACAACCCCTGATTAATCTCTTCTGAGCAGTCTGCTGCTCCACTTTTTATAGAGGACTTTATTACAGTGAAACTCTCTCTCTCTCTCTCTCTCTCTCTCTCTCTCTCTCTCTCTGCACAGCAAAGTCAAAGTGACATCAGAATTAATGAGTTGTGCTGAAAGCTATAACGTTTGTATCCTCTCTTATCCAAGTAACCTAGCTTCTATAGCGAACTCTTCTTGTAGTCATAATGCTGAGACTACATACACGATTATTGCCAACATTATTATTATTATTATCACTCGTTATTTTGTATCGATATTGAGATCACATATTCATAATCATACTGTTTGCACATCCATGCTGTGCCACTGTATATTTGTGCTGTTTTATAGGCCTGCAATTGTTCCTCTTTCTTCAACCTACTGTAAATTCAAGAGTGAATGTCCCACATTTAACACTAAATGAAAATCAACCGAGCACTTTTACATTGTGCGCATCAATAAATGCACAATCATGTTCATTTCACTTGACTTCAAGCAGATCTACAAGCTCATAGCGCGCCACCGAGTGGCGCGCTATGAGTGGCGCGCTATGAGCTTGTAGGTCTGCTATTTTTGAAAAATCGAAGAACGACTGACATAGAAACATAGGCTTTTTCAGAAAACTGTCAGGATGTAGAAGACATTTTCAGAATCTGATCTCAGGTCAGAACGGGTTAATAAAGACGAAAGCAGCTGGTGTGTTGTTGTTCTCTTACGCTCAGTATCTGGTCCCCCTTGTGCAGCTCTCCGCTGAGGTCGGCCGGACCCCCCGCCAGGATGAAGGAGATGAAGATGCCCTCGCCATCCTCTCCTCCCACGATGTTAAAACCCAGGCCCGTGGACCCCCGGTGGATCAGTACCCTACGAGGGTCCCTGTATGGGGACACAACACCATGTTAAAACCCAGGCCCGTGGACCCCCGGTGGATCAGAACCCTACGAGGGTCCCTGTATAGGGGACACAACACCATGTTAAAACCCAGGCCCGTGGACCCCCGGTGGATCAGAACCCTACGAGGGTCCCTGTATAGGGGACACAACACCATGTTAAAACCCAGGCCCGTGGACCCCCGGTGGATCAGAACCCTACGAGGGTCCCTGTATAGGGGACACAACACCATGTTAAAACCCAGGCCCGTGGACCCCCGGTGGATCAGAACCCTACGAGGGTCCCTGTATAGGGGACACAACACCATGTTAAAACCCAGGCCCGTGGACCCCCGGTGGATCAGAACCCTACGAGGGTCCCTGTATAGGGGACACAACACCATGTTAAAACCCAGGCCCGTGGACCCCCGGTGGATCAGTACCCTACGAGGGTCCCTGTATAGGGGACACAACACCATGTTAAAACCCAGGCCCGTGGACCCCCGGTGGATCAGAACCCTGCGAGGGTCCCTGTATAGGGGACACAACACCATGTTAAAACCCAGGCCCGTGGACCCCCGGTAGATCAGAACCCTGCGAGGGTCCCTGTAGGGGACACAACACGATGTTAAAACCCAGGCCCGTGGACCCCCGGTGGATCAGTACCCTGCGAGGGTCCCTGTATGAGGGACACAACACCATGTTAAAGCCCAGGCCCGTGGACCCCCGGTGGATCAGAACCCTGCGAGGGTCCCTGTAGGGGACACAACACGATGTTAAAACCCAGGCCCGTGGCGTGGAACCCCGGTGGATCAGAACCCTGCGAGGGTCCCTGTATGGGACACAACACCATGTTAACCCTTGGACTACCAATCCCAATTTTTTTGTTTGGGTAACAAATTGTCATATTTTTAATTCATCGTTTTAACATTAATAGAAAGATCTGGTGGTTTGAACAGATGTTTTTTTTTTTTCTTTTTCATTGCTAGTGTATTCTCTCGAATTGCCACCAGATGGCGGGAACGCACCATTATGCTGATTTTGGCCAAAATAGACGAATCTTCCTAAGTCACTTCCGGTTCAACGATCAACAACATCCGGTACTATTTTGACCCTAGTCACTAGCTTTGCTGGTCCGGATTGCTAAGCTAATGCTATATTTTTCATAACTAAGTCAAATTAACCTCAAATCAACCCCAAAACATTGCAAAATATCACATTTTTTACAGCGACGCACATAGAGACGGCACGCGTGCACGATAGCGCACGATCACGCGGATTTCGGCCGTTTTTTGGTAAATTACATCCAACATTAGTGATATTAGCGAAAAAATATAAATTTTTGCTCCGTTGAACCCCCGATAACTGACATTGATTGACATTCCGTTAATTCCGTGAACGGGAGGTTTGTATATTTAGAAATATTCAGTTTTTTCCGTTAATTGTAGCCCAGGGGTTAAAACCCAGGCCTGTGGACCCCCGGTGGATCAGAACCCTACGAGGGTCCCTGTATGGGACACACCATTAATTGATTGATTGATTGATTATTTTGTCAAGACAATAGAAAATGCAAACAGTACAATACATGGTACAGTCAAAGCACATATTATTGGTCCAAAAGGATATAGCACCGAAAACAAGACCTTGCGGTCTTGTTTCCAATTCGGGTCCCAATTAATGCATTCATTCACAAACACAACAAAGACATTAGTCGAGATATCTCAAAAACATGATAACTATACAGGTCAGGTCGAAATACACAGTGGCGTGCACAGATAGACACTAGGGGGTGCTAGAGCACCCCCTGCCCTTTTGGCAATTTTGCAAAAAAAAAAAGAAAAGGTTTTATTTTATTTCTTAATTTGTAGTGTGTGGACCATGCTGTGACATTAATCAAATCTTGATAAAAAACGCTTCTACTATATTATTTAGGCCCCCACAATCTAAAGCTATGTTTCTAAACTTTCTATGTGTCAGTGGTTCTTCGATAAAAATAAATAAATAGCAGACCTACAAGCTCGTAGCGCGCCACTCTGTGGCGCTCTATGAGCTTGTAGATCTGCTATTTTTCAATAGCTATAAAGCACCAAAATGCGTTCCCGCCCCAAAATGCGCTGCACAAGGTGCCCTTTTTTTCCACTTGAGCACCTGCCCTAAATGTCTGTGCACGCCACTGGAAATACAAATAATGAAATCTCCTTTTGATCCACTGACAATGACAGACCTGTTTTAAATGTAAGCCTGCAGCGATTTGCTTGTTTTGAGGGAAGGCCCCTGCCCCCCGGCCCCCCTTCCACACCTGAGTGGCAGTGCTGTGGAAAATGCACAATTCATCCATGTTTGTTCTAAATGTGAGTACAGGCGCCAGATCATTAGTTATGCTCCCTCTAGTGTTGGGGCTGTGGGAGTTTCTCACCTTTATGAGGTAATCATTCAAATAAATGGCATTGTGTTATGCTTTAGCTATTGAAAAATAGCAGATCTACAAGCTCGTAGCGCGCCACCGAGTGGCGCGCTACGAGCTTGTAGGTCTGCTATTTTTATTTTTTTATCAAAGAACGACTGACATAGAAACATGGCTTTTTCAGAAAACTGTCAGGATGTAGAAGACATTTTTAGAATCTGATCTCAGGTCAAAATGGGGGATAAGAGACCCAGTAGAACTATTAAATACATGTTAAGGAGCGACACTAGTGGAGAAGAGACCCAGTAGAACTATTAAATACATGTTAAGGAGCGACACTAGTGGAGAAGAGACCCAGTAGAACTATTAAATACATGTTAAGGAGACACTAGTGGAGAAGAGACCCAGTAGAACTATTAAATACATGTTAAGGAGGGACACTAGTGGAGAAGAGACCCAGTAGAACTATTAAATACATGTTAAGGAGACACTAGTGGAGAAGAGACCCAGTAGAACTATTAAATACATGTTAAGGAGGGACACTAGTGGAGAAGAGACCCAGTAGAACTATTAAATACATGTTAAGGAGACACTAGTGGAGAAGAGACCCAGTAGAACTATTAAATACATGTTAAGGAACGACACTAGTGGAGAAGAGACCCAGTAGAACTATTAAATACATGTTAAGGAGACACTAGTGGAGAAGAGACCCAGTAGAACTATTAAATACATGTTAAGGAGGGACACTAGTGGAGAAGAGACCCAGTAGAACTATTAAATACATGTTAAGGAGACACTAGTGGAGAAGAGACCCAGTAGAACTATTAAATACATGTTAAGGAGCGACACTAGTGGAGAAGAGACCCAGTAGAACTATTAAATACATGTTAAGGAGGGACACTAGTGGAGAAGAGACCCAGTAGAACTATTAACCCATTCTGACCGGGCACCCATTTTGGTGTTGGCATCATGTCGTGCTTTAGCTATTGAAAAATAGCAGATCTACAAGCTCATATCGCGCCACCGAGTGGCGCGATACGAGCTTGTAGGTCTGCTATTTTTTTTTAATCGAAGACACTTTTAGAATCTGATCTCAGGTCAGAATTGGTTAATAATGAAACTGTCAGGATGTAATAGACATTTTTAGAATCTGATCTCAGGTCAGAATGGGTTAAATACATGTTAAGGAGGGACACTAGTGGAGAAGTGACCCAGTAGAACTATTAAATACATGTTAAGGAGACACTAGTGGAGAAGAGACCCAGTAGAACTATTAAATACATGTTAAGGAGACACTAGTGGAGAAGTGACCCAGTAGAACTATTAAATACATGTTAAGGAGACACTAGTGGAGAAGAGACCCAGTAGAACTATTAAATACATGTTAAGGAGACACTAGTGGAGAAGTGACCCAGTAGAACTATTAAATACATGTTAAGGAGCGACACTAGTGGAGAAGAGACCCAGTAGAACTATTAAATACATGTTAAGGAACGACACTAATGGAGAAGAGACCCAGTAGAGCTGAGACGAGTCATTTCATGCTGCTGCGTGGCTGTCAAATGAACACATAAATAATGCAGTATTTTCCCTGGCTGCATAATATCAACGGTCCGGTCAGTATGTGTCCAGTCAGAGGCTACTTTAAAACCACTAACGAGACGAGACAGCCTCGACAGTTGAGAAGAGAGTTCAAGTGATGCCAAGAGACACAGCACGTCCTTCCTCGCAGGATGGGAGGAGAAGATCGTTGTCTTGTTTTCTCATCATACTGAATGGAAAAGGCATTCGTCTCATCTGTAACGACTGTTCGGCATGCATGTTTTCACTAAGCTGGCTCGTATAAGGTTAAAAGGTTTTCATGACGTTAATTTTAATTCATGTTTATTTTTCGTTTTTTCTTTTAGGTTTTATAACCTCATTTGTAAAAAAAATTTAAACATGATAGATTAATTTTCGTTTAATTAATTTGGAAAAGAACCTCCTCCAGGAAGAGGCCAGAGGAGACTAAAACATCAAAAAGTATATTATTAAAAGATAAATGAAAACGGTGATTAAAAAGGACAATAATATCATTCAACAGAAAAAAGGTTGGGTGTTTTCGATGAATCTATCATGGTTAAAATGTTTGAAGTTATATGTGTGTGCATGTGTTTGTGTGTGTGTGTGTGTGTGTGTGTGTGTGTGCGTAATGTGCACCATTCAAAGATTTTCCTATTAGCTTTGTCATTGGTCGATTTGCCTGTCTACTTCCTGATTGGTTAGTCATTTCGACCAATTTTTCCCCCCGACCAATGACAAAGCTTCTAGGAACATCTTTGAATGCAGATTGGGGCCCCTAGATGTGTCACATAGAGATTAGAGACTACATTTTTTGGGAGCGTTTTACCCATTTTGCTGGCTGTCTGAATACCAACAAAAATATTTTTTTTCACATAATATGCTGGGGTTCTCAACATTTTTGGCTGGGAGACCCCATGTCTCGTGACGCCCGCCCCGCCCCCCTCCCCACCCCCAAACTGACTGCAAAAACAATTAATTAATGAACCCATTCTGACCTGAGATCAGATTCTATAAATGTCTTCTACATCCTGACAGTTTTCTGAAAAAGCTATGTTTCTATGTCAGTCGTTCTTCGATTTAAAAAAAATAGCAGACCTACAAGCTCGTAGCGCGCCACTCGGTGGCGCGATATGAGCTTGTAGATCTGCTATTTTTCAATAGCTAAAGCACGACATGATGCTAACACCAAAATGGGTGCCCGCCCAAAATGGGTTAATTAATAATAGAGAAAATTAAAATATATCATAAATAAATACTAAAAACCAGATATAATCATTAAGGAAAGTGTATGCATGTACTATAATGTAAACTCTTCATTTCCATTTTCCAGCCATAAGCTTGCATGTTTTTTCTTTTTTTTTTATATAATTTGGGGACCTCCCCCAAACCCACAGGTTGAGAACCCCTGGATTATAGCAGCTGTATAAGGGTGTGGCTTTCTCTCTCACTCTCTCTCTCTCTCTCACTCACCTGGGCAGGTCTTCGTCTCCCATCATGCCGTGCAGTACGTGCAGGCCCGGGAGGGGGAAAGGGTTTTTTTGCCCCCCTAAATCAACCTCTTTGCCCCCTTAGATCAAATAGTTACAGACAAAACAATGGTACATTTCCGAAGGAAGCCAACGAAATCGTGCGCCTCTGCCCTCTATAGAATAGATATGCAAATGTGGCGCATTGTCTTCATGTCCAATACCTGCCCCCGATTGCCCCCTCTGTCATTTCATCCTGGCGCCGGGCCTGAGTACGGGCCTCTCTCTCTCTCTCTCACTCACCTGGGCAGGTCTTCGTCTCCCATCATGCCGTGCAGTACGGGCGAGAAGCGGCTGGGCGAGGTGGGCGTGAGGGCTTGTGGGTAATCTGAACCCAGGTAGTTGGGATGGCTGATGTCCGTGTCCATATGAGAATACGCTGGACAGAAAACACACAGAGAGAGAAAATTAATGTTAAAATTAATGTTCTATTTGCTTGTTTTCTGTTATATTTTTTCATTTATTTTATTTTGTTTGGTTCTTTTGTTTGAACTTCATGCTTTGGCAATAAATACTGTAGCTATTACATTCATGCCAATAAAGCTAATTTAATTGAATTGATTGCATTTTCCTCAGGAAATGCACGGATAACGGTTTCCCTTTAACACATTTTGACCTGGGAACGATTCTGCAAAATGTCTTCTAAATCCTGACTGTTTTCTTGAAAAAGCAGTTTTTCTATGTCAGTCGTTCTCAAACACTTTCCGGTCACTTTTCACGATTCTTCAAAAATATCAGACCTACAAGCTCGTAGCGCGCCACTCGGTGGCGCGCTATGAGCTTGTAGATCTGCTATTTTTTTATTTTTTTAACTACATTTTTATCCCACGATTTTGTAACCCAATTTTCTTTTCACCCAGTGCCAATTATCTAATGTAATCCTGGGCGCTACACTTCCTCTGCCAACCTGGGGGGGGGCAGCGGACTGACCTCATGCCTCCTTCTATAGATGAGGAGTCCAAGCTGCTTCTTTTCACCTGACAGAGGGGAATTTCCCCGGGCCGGACGTAGCGCGTGGGAGGGACACGTTATTCCGACCAGTTCCTTTCCCCTCCATCAGGCGCCCCGGCTGGCCAGGGGGAGGTAGTTTTAGAGACCAGGATTATGGCATGTTTTTGTGAGGGTATCAACCCTAGGGGACACGGGGAGAACATGCAAACTCCACACAGAAAGGCCAACTGTGCCACCGTGCCCCCAGATCTGCTATTTTTAAATAGCTAAAGCATAACGTAATGCTATAACACCAAAAGGGGTTCCCGCGCAAAATGGGTTAATTGAACTCTGAATGTAACCAAATGGACCCTTTGGTTACATTTTGAACACTGTAGTACTGTAGATTGTCCATAATGGCAACTAGAACCTCTAGTTTTCACTGTGTGGCGCCACGGAAAAAAAGAAGGTGTAACGCAGAAACCTGTGGCCTGTACAATGATGTTACCGTAAAGGTGAGCGTCGCTGTTTGATTGACGTTGTGTAGAGTGTGGTCCTAATGGGCAAAAGAGGTGGCTTAAATGTGCCTGAATAATGCCTTTTATATTAACTGTATGTGAAGACATTCATAAGCAGAGTGCTTATGAATAGTCTGGGGAAGTGTGGAGGAGGCAAGTGGAGTTGCTGCATGGACTGGTCAGCTCGATCCTAGCAAACAGAGTCCACGTCGGCCCGGGTTCTGATTCTGGTTAGTGGGATAATGCTGTGAAAAATGCACCATTTAAACACACAGCCTGTAAAGAAAGAGTGACAGCGCCACCTGTGTGCGCCACCTGTGTGCCAAAAAAGCATGAATAAGGGTGCATTGGAGTAGTAGAGTATAGTGGAAATGGTAACTCAAGTAAAGCGAATACCTCAAAATTGCACCCGAGTTCAACGTACTTCGTTTACTTCCCAGCACTGGACAAAAGGAAACCATTTGGCAATGTTTGTTCATGGCATAAGAAACCGAACACGGGCCCTACAGTAGCATACAATAGTATATACGTATAAGTAGAAAACAATTGCTGGCATGGTGAATGAATGCATTACTGTAGTTTGAGCCGTCCTCTGACAAAACACTAACCTTTAGACAAACACATTACCGGTGACATTTGAGACACCACAGAATGATGTAACCATGTCTGGGGTTTTTATGTAGCATTTTTCTCCTGCCAAAGAAGTGGATTATGGCCCCAAAGAAAACAGGTGCTCTATGTACGCGACGTAACACGATCCAAGTCTATAGGCTATAGTCGGGGTTTTCAGTTGATGCTGCATGTTGTCTTTTTGTTGTCGCTGTCTCCAACATGTCTGCTACACGATACGGATACGGCATCGCACAAGATATCACGATAGACTGGAGACTGTAGAGCTGAGAATCACGTCAAACGGAATATTAACCCATTCTGACCTGAGATCAGATTCATACGAGGTTTCCACTGGACACACACTGGTCTGATTAAACTCATTCTGACCTGAGATCAGATTTAAAAAATGACAGTCGTTCTTCGATATTTCAAAAATAGCAGACCTACAAGCTCGTATCGCGCCACTCGGTGGCGCGATACGAGCTTGTAGATCTGCTATTTTTCAATAGCTAAAGCATAACATGATGCTGACACCAAAATGGGTGCCCGGTCAGAATGGGTCAAACCTACAGTATGCATATAAATTATAAAACCTGGGGGTCCTTGAAAGTAAAAGGACAACTTTGGGTTTTTTTCAACCAATGTTCATGTTTTATGTTAGACTGCATTAATAATAATTATTATTATTATTATTTATACTTATTTTATATTTTGTATTTCATCCATGCTTTCTAATGAACAGTTTTGCAACATTACATGCTGATTGGCATTAGTATGCTGCAAAATGAGTAGCCTAAATAAATCATATATAGTGTCTAGAAAAACAAGTACTTGTCTTGCATATTTAGTTGTTTACGTTCTATAACTAACCATTGAGTTCTCACAGATGTGTACCCAGATATTGTAGGCTATTATTATACCCCCCCCCCCCCCTCCCCCCAAATGCCCAGGTCTCGTGACATCACGTGACATCATCAGGGATGAAGATGTGGAGAACATGATGTCATAGTAAATGTGATCTGCTGTCGCAGTAAGGCCCATATATGGAGAAACCCTGATGTCATCAATATTGGCCAGCAACTCTACATCTGACCTCAAACCCTTAGATCTCCATATATGGATATATGTCAGAACCTGTTATGACATTCCATATTATGTTGATCCTTCCCCATCCATCCTTCCTCTTCGATGTCTCCCTTTTGACTTATTTATACCTGTCCATTCGAATTTCAAACTCTATAGACGGGGCCTGCCCCAAAGTTATTACTGCAGCCGTGCCCGGCAGCTGGTCGAAAACTAGAGTTCTCAACAGGCCCACCTCTCCATTCTAGACGGGCCTGCCCATTTAGGGTGAGGTCGCTTCTCGCCCTCAGGTGTCGTTTGTTGTTGTTTTCCCACAGTAGTTGTGGACCCTTATGGGCATCAACACAGGGTATCAGTTGATGTCTTTAGTCTGCTCGGAGGTACAAAGGGCAGAGTTGTTCGTCCCAATGGGACAGTGGGAGTGAATTAAAGCATATATACAGATACAGCAATGGTGACTAAAATGTGGCTAAAATGGTGGTGAAAGGATTAAAAGGTTGACCTTAAGAGAAGCTGCTGACAAAGTGACTTTCTGTTGCGTGACCGGACCATACAAACTAACAGCCTACCCACAGTATGGATGAAAAAACAAACACCCTCCATCGTCCATCGGTGTGCTGTTGTACTAATTTAGGCGTTGATGTCACTAAGTACGCCCATAAGCTCTCAAGCTCTCCATATAAGAATGAGTGTTATGTCTGCATCATACGTTTATATTCACAGTTCTAGGTCCTCATTTGTTATCCAATAGGGACAACAAATAGTCATCCTTTAGTTTGAGTTCACGATGGTAGCATATTTGACCTTCGTTCGTCAGAAGACGGGAAACATACCGAATGTGAAAGAGCACAGACAGGTCACACGCGCAAAACATTTGTTTAAGCACCGCACGCAGAACTTCAGAAATATTTACGGGCAGAGTCTCAACGGGGGACAGAGCTCACCCCTCGTACTCTATGAAGAGGACAGTGACGAGCTCAGGGAAGAAGAGCAGATCTTGGAAGATGGCCAGAGGCCGCCGACGTCATACGGTGAGAGTCCGACTGAGGAGCAGTGGACCGAGGAGCAGTGGGACTTGGCTTACCAAGCTGCAGGCGTCGAACAGTACCCGGCAACGTTCGGGCGGTGGGGCGGACCGTCCCCATACGTCATGGGTGAGTCTCCGAGTATGAGCGAGGAGCAGCTCCAGGAGGAAGCCTCTGGAACGGGGAAACCCTGGCTGTACGAGCTGAGGACGGAGAAGCAGACCTTGTCTGAGGAGCTGAGGGTCGCTCAAATGACAGCGGAGCAGATCAACCAGATCGTCTTGAAGAACAGCCAACTGAAACAAGAGATGGAAACCATGAAGGAGACGCTGGCCACCGAAATGGACGATTTCACCAAAATGAAAGCGTCGCTCGTCTCAAACCACAAGGACATGGAAAGGACGTGCAATGAGCTTGTCGGCGCGGAGGCCGAGGAGGAGAAAGAGAAGGTCCGCAAGAACATAGACGCCCTGCAGGACATGCTAACCTCCATGGGTTGCGATCAGAAGCGCCTCAGGCTAGGTTTCCAGGGTCACTTCAGGGAGTTGGCCGCTGAGTTCCAGTACGTCAGGAATGAGATGGAAGTGAACGACAAGTTGCTCCAGGAGAGGCGGCAACAGTTTAGAGAATATCGAGAGCTGGCGCGGAAGTTTAACACGCTAGCTCAGAAGATCAAGAACGTGGAGGAGAAGCTGAAAGCTACGAGGGCCAAGTTCCAACGTGTGCAAATGTCCCTGGGCTCCAACCAAAAGGCCTTGACGGAAGCTACAGAGGAGAAAGACAAGCTGCAGCATGAACGGGACAGCACGGAGGCAGAATGGATCGCCGAGCAGCAGGTTTGGGGAATTGAGAAGTCCGCTATGGTAGAGGACTTCAGGAACCAGATGGGAACACAAGACAGGGGCTGGATGAAGGAGAGAGAGGACCTGTTTGAGGGAAAGAAGGCGATCACAGAAAAGCTTTACACGGCACAGAACAGGGGTGAAGATCTAGACGACGAGCTGACCTATACAAAGACCCTGATGCAGAACGAGACAAAGGCGCTGGCGGAAGCGGACGTCACGTTGGAGAAATGCGAGGCAGAGAATTCAAAATTGAGGGACGAATCAACCGCAAAGGCAGAGTCGATAGTCAATTACAAAACCAACATCACAGTGAAAACCACCGAAGTCAAGGAGCTGAAGAGCGAGGTGAAAAGACTGACCAAGGAGCTCGACAGGCTGCTGGACAGGAACAAGAAGAGGTTCTCGTTGCAGGGACTCATGCAGAGGCATTTTCAGAAAGCTGTCGATGAACTCATCCTACAATCTACAGGCCTCTGTAAGACTACAGTAGGTCATAAATAAGCCCTGTTCTCTGTAATTGGCGCACCTGTCGATGGAGAGCTCACGTTTATGTACAGTAGTGCATTGCATATTTATCACCTCAAATGTTTTCAGACACACCTTTTAATGTACTGTTTAGGTTTTAAGTAGTGCTGTCAGGCGATTAAAACTTTTAATCACGATTAATCCCATGATTTGTGTAGTTAATCGCGCGATTAATCGCAATTAATCGCAAAACCTTTTTTGCTTTAAATTCAATGATGAACTGAAAGAAAACGGTGTATTGTAGAGATGCTCCGATCTGGTTTTTTGATCTGGTCCTTTTCTGACACAGTAAACCAGGGATACTCAAATAGCTGAACATGTGGGCCACATTATGAAAATGGCAAAATGTCGTATGAAAAGACAAGTGCAATGTGCATTATTTTATGGCTTGCCCATTTTCTCTCTTTTGAATAATTCTGTGCAATTGGCACATTCAACACAAACTGTTTCCATAAAACAAACTAACATGGGCATCTTCTCTATAAGCAGAATCATTAATAGGCCTATTTAATTTATACAAAAGGAGAAGAGAGAGATTAATGTGTTTGTGGCTCAAACTTTGTCTAATATTGTTTTAGAGCAGTGGTTCTCAAACATTTTCATGCCAAGAGCAAAGGACCCCCAATATTTTTTCAATCTACAAAAATAATCCCAAAATCGCTTATAAACAGCAGATGTGGCAACACTGGACAGAAATGACCAGTGTTGCTTCTTTTTGGCTTATTTTGTATAGACCTAGGTTGCTTGTTTAAGTTGTTTCTGCCATAGAGTTATACTGGCAACACCTCTGGCTTCTAGCAGCTACTGCTAGCTGGTCTGTGCTGCTCTTGACTCGTCTCTCTGTGTGTCAGTCCCAGCTCCGTGACTGGGAGATGGGACTGTCCGACTGTGGATACTTGTCTGGATAAAACTTTCTGTTACAGTTAAATCCATTTAAAAGTACCACACAACTGAAGTTAGAAACGTGTGTGGCTATAACGAGGCACAGCTGTTTACAATGCGATGCAACATTAACAGCGGGGGTTTTGCTTTTGCTCTGGATGGATGACAGGTTTCACAGGTTTCTTTTTGGACTGGAGCGTATGACACGAGCAAAACCTTTGTGAAATGTAAATGGAAGGCTGCCTGTAACTCCACTTAAAACATCCTAACAGGCTAACAAGGGGTCTGGGAAGGGAGTGCATTGCAGGAACCAATATTCCTCAACATCCCGCCTGCCAATCGCTGTGATTTTCTTTTTTTGCGTTAATGCGATAAAAAAATGAGTGCCGTTAATAAGGTGTTGCGTTAATGCATTAATAACGCGTTAACTTTGACAGCATTAGTTTTAAGTAATCTTGAGTTGGATAAAGAATGGCCCTAATTACAATCGGGTGAGATTGGAGGTACGTGAGCTACTGGAATCTCGCAGGTGAATTAAATAAAGATTCATATATATGTATGAGGGCCTACAGTATGTCATCATGCAGTACGTTTGGCGTTTTTAGGAAGAATTACAAATTTGGCTTTTGACATCAGAATACACACATTTTTAATTTTTATTTCACCACATCTTTAATTTGACTTAGTTATGAAAAATATGATGATAGCTTAGCATCCCAGACATCTCATAGTGCGACACAGGGTCAAACTATTACCGGATGTTTAGGATCGTTAAAACCGGAAGTGATCTCGCCAGAGTCGCTCTATTGGGTCAAAATCGGCATAATGGTGACATTACCGCCACCTTCAGGACTGAGTGTCTAATACTATAGGATTGCCGCGTCAGAATGAGCTATATAGTGTGTATATCACGGATGTTTCTATTGGCTGTTGCTGAGGTCAGGGGCGTAGTGGTCAGGTTCAGGTTTATTTATCAATGTCATGTGTATAGATACAGAGTATTAATACAATGAAAATTATTTTGCTCAGAGCACTCTCAGTCTAGACTCTAGAGTCTGGTGCAAGAAAAAGACAGAAAAAAAGTGCAAGTGAAGTGACAAAACAGTGCAATACAGTTCAAGGTCAGCTGTTCAGCAGCCTGACTGCCTGGGGGGGGTAGAAACTGTTACTGAGACGGGTGGTTCGAGATTTGATGCTCTGGTAGCGTTTTTTGGAAGGGAGTGGTTTGAACAGGGTATTTGCGGGATGGCTGGTGTCTTCAAACGAGTGGTGTATAATGTTGTGGAGACTGGGTAATTATGTGCTGCCGATGATTTGAGCTGCTGTTTTAATGGTCCTCTGCAACCTGTTGCAGTCCTGAGCGGTCGTGTTGTTAATACATACATACTGTTGGTGAGGTCAGGGTTGTAGTGGTCAGTTAATACATACTGTTGGTGAGGTCAGGGGGTTGTAGTGGTCAGTTAATACATACTGTTGGTGAGGTCAGGGTTGTAGTGGTCAGTTAATACATACTGTTGGTGAGGTCAGGGGGGGTTGTAGTGGTCAGTTAATACATACTGTTGGTGAGGTCAGGGGGGTTTAGTGGTCAGTTAATACATACTGTTGGTGAGGTCAGGGGGGTTTAGTGGTCAGTTAATACATACTGTTGGTGAGGTCAGGGGGGTTGTAGTGGTCAGTTAATACATACTGTTGGTGAGGTCAGGGGGGGTTGTAGTGGTCAGTTAATACATACTGTTGGTGAGGTCAGGGTTGTAGTGGTCAGTTAATACATACTGTTGGTGAGGTCAGGGGGGTTGTAGTGGTAAGTTAATACATACTGTTGGTGAGGTCAGGGGGGTTGTAGTGGTCAGTTAATACATACTGTTGGTGAGGTCAGGGGGGTTGTAGTGGTAAGTTAATACATACTGTTGGTGAGGTCAGGGGGGTTGTAGTGGTCAGTTAATACATACTGTTGGTGAGGTCAGGGGGGTTGTAGTGGTCAGTTAATACATACTGTTGGTGAGGTCAGGGGGGTTGTAGTGGTCAGTTAATACATACTGTTGGTGAGGTCAGGGGGGTTGTAGTGGTCAGTTAATACATACTGTTGGTGAGGTCAGGGGGGTTGTAGTGGTCAGTTAATACATACTGTTGGTGAGGTCAGGGTTGTAGTGGTTAGTTAATACCAGTGTTGTTTTTGGCAGCAAATTTCTATTTTAGTTTTAGTCATAGTTTCTTGCATAGTTTTCACTTAGTTTTAGTCACATTTTAGTCACCTGGAATGTTCTAGTGTTTAGTCTAGTTTTAGTCGACTAAATGTCATACGATTTTAGTCGACTAAATCTACAGTTGATTTAGTCGACTAAAATGTTTTTTGACAGGCCTTGATGTCGTTGTAATGACATATTTTACACTTTGGTTGCATGCTGAAAATAGCAGATATACAATCTCACAACGCGTCGCGCTGCGACGCGTTGTGAGATTGTATATCTGCTATTTTCAGCATGCAACCCAGCATAAAACTGGATCTCTTGTCCACTAGTCCCTTCCTAACATTTCAGTCTAGTTTTTATTTGTTGACGAAATTGTCAGTATATTTAGTCTTAGTTTTAGTCACCATAGATTTGTTTTTATTTAGTTTTAGTCAGTGAAAAAAGGTAGTCGACGAACATTTTTCGTCTTAGTTTTAGTCGACGAAAACAACACTGGTTAATACGTACTGTTGGTGAGGTCAGGGGGGTTGTAGTGGTCAGTTAGTACATACTGTTGGTGAGGTCAGGGGGTTGTAGTGGTCAGTTAATACATACTGTTGGTGAGGTCAGGGGGGTTGTAGTGGTCAGTTAATACATACTGTTGGTGAGGTCAGGGGGGTTGTAGTGGTCAGTTAGTACATACTGTTGGTGAGGTCAGGGGGTTGTAGTGGTCAGTTAATACATACTGTTGGTGAGGTCAGGGTTGTAGTGGTCAGTTAATACATACTGTTGGTGAGGTCAGGGGGGTTGTAGTGGTCAGTTAATACATACTGTTGGTGAGGTCAGGGGGGTTGTAGTGGTCAGTTAATACATACTGTTGGTGAGGTCAGGGTTGTAGTGGTCAGTTAATACATACTGTTGGTGAGGTCAGGGGGGTTGTAGTGGTCAGTTAATACATACTGTTGGTGAGGTCAGGGTTGTAGTGGTCAGTTAATACATACTGTTGGTGAGGTCAGGGGGGTTGTAGTGGTCAGTTAATACATACTGTTGGTGAGGTCAGGGTTGTAGTGGTCAGTTAATACATACTGTTGGTGAGGTCAGGGTTGTAGTGGTCAGTTAATACATACTGTTGGTGAGGTCAGGGGGGTTGTAGTGGTCAGTTAATACATACTGTTGGTGAGGTCAGGGTTGTAGTGGTCAGTTAATACATACTGTTGGTGAGGTCAGGGGGGTTATAGTGGTCAGTTAATACATACTGTTGGTGAGGTCAGGGTTGTAGTGGTCAGTTAATACATACTGTTGGTGAGGTCAGGGGGGTTGTAGTGGTCAGTTAATACATACTGTTGGTGAGGTCAGGGTTGTAGTGGTCAGTTAATACATACTGTTGGTGAGGTCAGGGGGGTTGTAGTGGTCAGTTAATACATACTGTTGGTGAGGTCAGGGTTGTAGTGGTCAGTTAATACATACTGTTGGTGAGGTCAGGGGGGTTATAGTGGTCAGTTAATACATACTGTTGGTGAGGTCAGGGTTGTAGTGGTCAGTTAATACATACTGTTGGTGAGGTCAGGGTTGTAGTGGTCAGTTAATACATACTGTTGGTGAGGTCAGGGTTGTAGTGGTCAGTTAATACATACTGTTGGTGAGGTCAGGGTTGTAGTGGTCAGTTAATACATACTGTTGGTGAGGTCAGGGGGGTTGTAGTGGTCAGTTAATACATACTGTTGGTGAGGTCAGGGTTGTAGTGGTCAGTTAATACATACTGTTGGTGAGGTCAGGGGGGTTGTAGTGGTCAGTTAATACATACTGTTGGTGAGGTCAGGGTTGTAGTGGTCAGTTAATACATACTGTTGGTGAGGTCAGGGGGGTTATAGTGGTCAGTTAATACATACTGTTGGTGAGGTCAGGGTTGTAGTGGTCAGTTAATACATACTGTTGGTGAGGTCAGGGGGGTTGTAGTGGTCAGTTAGTACATACTGTTGGTGAGGTCAGGGGGCTCGTAGTGGTCAGTTAATACATACTGTTGGTGAGGTCAGGGGGGTTGTAGTGGTCAGTTAATACATACTGTTGGTGAGGTCAGGGGGGTTGTAGTGGTCAGTTAATACATACTGTTGGTGAGGTCAGGGTTGTAGTGGTCAGTTAGTACATACTGTTGGTGAGGTCAGGGGGGTTGTAGTGGTCAGTTAATACATACTGTTGGTGAGGTCAGGGGGGTTGTAGTGGTCAGTTAATACATACTGTTGGTGAGGTCAGGGGGGTTGTAGTGGTCAGTTAATACATACTGTTGGTGAGGTCAGGGGGGTTGTAGTGGTCAGTTAATACATACTGTTGGTGAGGTCAGGGTTGTAGTGGTTAGTTAATACCAGTGTTGTTTTTGGCAGCAAATTTCTATTTTAGTTTTAGTCATAGTTTCTTGCATAGTTTTCACTTAGTTTTAGTCACATTTTAGTCACCTGGAATGTTCTAGTGTTTAGTCTAGTTTTAGTCGACTAAATGTCATACGATTTTAGTCGACTAAATCTACAGTTGATTTAGTCGACTAAAATGTTTTTTGACAGGCCTTGATGTCGTTGTAATGACATATTTTACACTTTGGTTGCATGCTGAAAATAGCAGATATACAATCTCACAACGCGTCGCGCTGCGACGCGTTGTGAGATTGTATATCTGCTATTTTCAGCATGCAACCCAGCATAAAACTGGATCTCTTGTCCACTAGTCCCTTCCTAACATTTCAGTCTAGTTTTTATTTGTTGACGAAATTGTCAGTATATTTAGTCTTAGTTTTAGTCACCATAGATTTGTTTTTATTTAGTTTTAGTCAGTGAAAAAAGGTAGTCGACGAACATTTTTCGTCTTAGTTTTAGTCGACGAAAACAACACTGGTTAATACGTACTGTTGGTGAGGTCAGGGGGGTTGTAGTGGTCAGTTAGTACATACTGTTGGTGA
Organism: Protomyctophum parallelum; assembly: GCF_964188405.1. Lineage (NCBI taxonomy): Eukaryota > Metazoa > Chordata > Actinopteri > Myctophiformes > Myctophidae > Protomyctophum > Protomyctophum parallelum. The sequence continues at coordinate 97,409,476 of NC_139697.1, forward strand.
GGTCAGGGGGTTGTAGTGGTCAGTTAATACATACTGTTGGTGAGGTCAGGGGGTTGTAGTGGTCAGTTAATACATACTGTTGGTGAGGTCAGGGGGGTTGTAGTGGTCAGTTAGTACATACTGTTGGTGAGGTCAGGGGGTTGTAGTGGTCAGTTAATACATACTGTTGGTGAGGTCAGGGTTGTAGTGGTCAGTTAATACATACTGTTGGTGAGGTCAGGGGGGTTGTAGTGGTCAGTTAATACATACTGTTGGTGAGGTCAGGGGGGTTGTAGTGGTCAGTTAATACATACTGTTGGTGAGGTCAGGGGGGTTGTAGTGGTCAGTTAATACATACTGTTGGTGAGGTCAGGGGGGTTGTAGTGGTCAGTTAATACATACTGTTGGTGAGGTCAGGGGGGTTGTAGTGGTCAGTTAATACATACTGTTAGTGAGGTCAGGGGGGTTGTAGTGGTCAGTTAATACATACTGTTGGTGAGGTCAGGGGGGTTGTAGTGGTCAGTTAGTACATAATGTTGGTGAGGTCAGGGTTGTAGTGGTCAGTTAATACATACTGTTGGTGAGGTCATGGTTGTAGTGGTCAGTTAGTACATACTGTTGGTGAGGTCAGGGGGGTTGTAGTGGTCAGTTAATACATACTGTTGGTGAGGTCAGGGGGGTTGTAGTGGTCAGTTAATACATACTGTTGGTGAGGTCAGGGTTGTAGTGGTCAGTTAGTACATACTGTTGGTGAGGTCAGGGGGTTGTAGTGGTCAGTTAATACATACTGTTAGTGAGGTCAGGGGGGTTGTAGTGGTCAGTTAATACATACTGTTGGTGAGGTCAGGGGGGTTGTAGTGGTCAGTTAGTACATAATGTTGGTGAGGTCAGGGTTGTAGTGGTCAGTTAATACATACTGTTGGTGAGGTCATGGTTGTAGTGGTCAGTTAGTACATACTGTTGGTGAGGTCAGGGGGGTTGTAGTGGTCAGTTAATACATACTGTTGGTGAGGTCAGGGGGGTTGTAGTGGTCAGTTAATACATACTGTTGGTGAGGTCAGGGGGGTTGTAGTGGTCAGTTAATACATACTGTTGGTGAGGTCAGGGGGGTTGTAGTGGTCAGTTAATACATACTGTTGGTGAGGTCAGGGGGGTTGTAGTGGTCAGTTAATACATACTGTTGGTGAGGTCAGGGGGGTTGTAGTGGTCAGTTAGTACATACTGTTGGTGAGGTCAGGGGGGTTGTAGTGGTCATTTAATACATACTGTTGGTGAGGTCAGGGTTGTAGTGGTCAGTTAATACATACTGTTGGTGAGGTCAGGGGGGTTATAGTGGTCAGTTAATACATACTGTTGGTGAGGTCAGGGGGGTTGTAGTGGTCAGTTAATACATACTGTTGGTGAGGTCAGGGGGGTTGTAGTGGTCAGTTAATACATACTGTTGGTAAGGTCGGGGGGGTTGTAGTGGTCAGTTAGTACATACTGTTGGTGAGGTCAGGGGGGTTGTAGTGGTCAGTTAATACATACTGTTGGTGAGGTCAGGGTTGTAGTGGTCAGTTAATACATACTGTTGGTGAGGTCAGGGTTGTAGTGGTCAGTTAGTACATACTGTTGGTGAGGTCAGGGGGTTGTAGTGGTCAGTTAATACATACTGTTGGTGAGGTCAGGGGGTTGTAGTGGTCAGTTAATACATACTGTTGGTGAGGTCAGGGGGGTTGTAGTGGTCAGTTAATACATACTGTTGGTGAGGTCAGGGGGGTTGTAGTGGTCAGTTAATACATACTGTTGGTGAGGTCAGGGGGGTTGTAGTGGTCAGTTAGTACATACTGTTGGTGAGGTCAGGGGGGTTGTAGTGGTCAGTTAGTACATACTGTTGGTGAGGTCAGGGGGTTGTAGTGGTCAGTTAATACATACTGTTGGTGAGGTCAGGGGGGTTGTAGTGGTCAGTTAATACATACTGTTGGTGAGGTCAGGGGGGTTGTAGTGGTCAGTTAATACATACTGTTGGTGAGGTCAGGGGGGTTGTAGTGGTCAGTTAGTACATACTGTTGGTGAGGTCAGGGGGGTTGTAGTGGTCAGTTAATACATACTGTTGGTGAGGTCAGGGGGGTTGTAGCTGTTCAGGTACAGGTAGTAGTGGTATGGTAGTAGTGGTATGGTAGGTACAGTCAGGGGCGGCCTTAGGAATCTGGAGGCCCGTTTCAAGACCAAATATGAGGCCCCCATATACCTATGACATCATTGTTTTGTTGATACAGCCGTATGTTGATACGAATAGTTTGACTGTTCAATATCACACGCAGCCATTACTCTCCACAATTAGCAACAACAACACCTTTCCTCATCCTTTCATCCCTTCACAATTAAAGTGTCTCCCCTTTACCTCCCAATGCTGCACATTTTACCATGTTATTTACATACAATAGGTGTAACTTTACTAACTTAACATTAACATTGTGGGAGAGAGCAAGGCAGTGAGTGAGCGAGAGAGAGAGAGAGAGGGCCAAGAGTGGTGGCGGTTGACTGAGGGGACTTCAGTGCACTGTACACTCTTGCTTCGTGTCCCAGGTTGGCTTGGTGTGGAATGTGCTAATTTGTCCCCTATATTCAAAGTCTGATTTCCGTTGATTGTTGGCTGTGTTTAGCATGTATATGGCTGTGGAGTTTTGGTACAACATCAAAACAACTTGTCAAATATTTTGGCATGTTTAAACCTCCAGGAAAATCCGTGTTGAGATTCTTAATCCACTGTTTTCCATTAAAACGTCTTTGTCCTACTGTCCAGTTGGGATTGTGTTGAAGTCCAGATACGTTTAGAGCTTCAATGCCATGTGCCATGTAATGTTGAACAATCCTTTTAGTTGCATTGTTAATATTGTATTTGTGTTGTCTCAGCCTTGTAGCTATTGTTTTACTTGTTTCTCCGACATATTGTAAGCCACATTTTTCACATGTGATTAAATAAACACAGTTGCTGGCTGTTATCTGTTGTTTAATCTCCAACATGCGTTTTGTAGTTCTATTTTTAACTATTTGTTTGGGTTTGAAGTATTCTGGTCTCTGGCGTGCTGGTGTGTTGATTCCTTTTAGCTTGCTGTGTACCAGATAGTCTTTAAGATTTTTGTTTTTTTATGTAGGCAGAGTTTCGCAATTATCTTTTTTTTTTGCAAAAGGAGAAGGAAAAACACAACTAACAATAACAATAAAGGACCAAGTCCTTTCAGGACTGCTTGGTCCTTTAAATAAAAAAAGATCATAGAAATAAATACATAATAAAGAGAGTTCCACCGTGTTCAGTTTGGAACATACAGACACAGGTTTGTGTTTCCACCGCATTGTGTTGGACGGAACAATTGTCATTGTTTGATGCCTAGCTGAATGGTTAGAGAGCCTGTCTGGAGAGAAGGAGTCTCCTGAGATTTGAATCTCAGTAAGTGATGCTGAGAGGTGGCTCACCATCAGGTGGGATGAGATGTTGATCCATCATTTCTTGATCTTTCTGCTGTTCCTTCGTCTGGAATGTGGTCTCGGTTGTTGTTGTTGTCGTCTGTTGTCGTTGGTTGCCATGGCTGCCAGTTCCCATCTGATGTCGTGTGGGAGTTCTGATTGGTCCAGAGCGTACTGAATAACTTCTAGCTTACATAACGTCTTAAGACAAGGACTGAAGTCTAAGATGAACAGCTCATCAGAGATAGTGTAATCTCCTTTTCTTCCTCCAAAGAGGATGATATGATCTCCCACAATGCAACAGCACATACCATACATTGGACATGGTCCTTTCCCCTTGGGCTCAACCTTCTTCCAGGAGAAGGTCTCTGGACTGAATTTCCACAGATCATAGAAGGCCTCGTTACCGTTCCAGCCACCAAATATGTACAGCTCTCCATTGTAGGCTGAATGACACCAGCGTACTGCTGGTAGAAGTTGTGCAGAAGGTGTGTTCAGCCAGTCGTTGGTCTCTGTGTCAAAAACTCTGATGGTGTTGTAGTACGGACCTCCACAGCCCCCGAATACAAACATCTTGGTACCAATGATGGTAGCAGAGTGACCTGACGAAGCAGGAGGAGGAGTTCCTCTGGTATTAATTAAAGTCCAGACCATTGTGCTGGTGTCCAGCTTGTACATGTCATTAGTAAATCCAGTCAGCTTGATGTGTCCTCCATGGATAAACATGACCTTCTCCAACACACATGCTGAGTGGTAGCACCTCTCCTCTGGAACAGTCCCAGAAACCCTGGGTTGGAACCATCTGTGGGAGTCAACATCAAATGCATAAAGCACATTGCAGTAAGGTTGGCCTCCCCAGATGTAGACTGTATCTTCAACCAACACAGCTGTGTGGCCGTAGCGCGTGGATGGAACCTCAAGGTGACCGTCCCCTCTTCCAGGTTCCACTGGAGGTAACTTCTTCCAAAATAAAGACACTGTGTTGAAGACATGGACATCCATCTGTTCCATGATGTTGAAGGTCCATCCATCACAGTAGCCTCCAAAGGAATACAGTTTGTTCCTCACAGCTACAGCAGGATGATGGGCTCGCTTTGGTCCTCCTGCTTTGGAAACGGTCCAAGACAACATCACTCTGTCTGTCTGTCTGTCTGTCTGTCTGTCTGTCTGTCTGTGTGTCTGTCTGTCTGTCTGTCTGTCTGTCTGTCGGTCTGTCGGTCTGTCGGTCGGTCGGTCGGTCGCTCTGTCTGTCTGTCGGTCGGTCGGTCGGTCGGTCGCTCTGTCTGTCTGTCTGTCTCAGTCTGTCTGTCGACGTCTACTCTACAGTCATTTCCAACACGGTGCATCATCTTATATCTTCTGGTGTGAAATCACATGAGACACAAACTGTTGCCATGCACGCCTTAACGACGCCAATTAGTGCAACCTTTGAACTATATTGCTATATTTATTACTTCATTACGGCTACCTTGGGGTCTATTGATCTATGAATCTATGGGTCTATGGATCTATGGGTCTTCCACACGTATAGCATAGTATATATGTATAGTTTATAATATAGTTTCATTATATAGATATTCCACTGTTACGTTCTTAGCTTACGCATGTTTCATGATAAATGCTTTTTATGTGATGTATTCCCATGCTTTTTTGTTCTTGCTTAATGTAAATCACTCTGGATTAAGAGCGTCTGCTAAATGCATAAATAGTAAATTGCTACAGCGTTCCCTAACACTGAGCTGTGTTGTATTTTGAGGCTGTGTGTGTGTGTGTGTGTGTGTGTGTGTTCGCGGCTTCGCGCATGCGCGGAATGTGCTCAAGCTGACAGGCTGAGCACGGAATGTGATGTATGGTGATAACTGTCACGTCACGCGGGTGTGATATTTTTCTCCATATCGCCGTGTGAGAGACAGTCCACTGAGCAAACTCAAAGTGAGGCTGAATGACGAGCATTTTGCATTCTGGCTCTTTGAGGGGAGCTAGCGCCCCCTATGGCCAGCTTGGTGTTCTTGTGTGTTCTCAGGGGCGGCCTTAGGAATCTGGAGGCCCGTTTCAAGACCAAATATGAGGCCCCCACATACCTATGACATCATTATTTTGTTGAGGCCGCCTGAGGGTGGAGGCCTGTTTCAATTGAAACTGGTGAAACATACTTAAGGCCTCCTATGGGTACAGTGTAGTGGCATACTGTACGTACTGTTGGTGAGGTCGGGGGGGTTGTAGCTGTTCAGGTACAGGCTGTTGGGCTTGGCCACGCGGAGGTACACCACCTCGGCCGTGTTCTTCAGAGCGCCAACGGCGTCCTCGTGCATCACGTCCTCCAGGCACACGCTGTTCACCTGGAACACATCGACGACCATAAGAATATTATTAATAATAATACATTTTATTCATAAGGCGCCTTTCAGGGCACTCAAGGTCGCCGTACAACAGGCTAAAAACACTACAAGATCACAGTTAAAGCAGAACAAAAACTAGGGCACAGCTTGCAGCAGAAGACACAGAGGTCACACAGAGTCATATATAGGCCTGCCTAAACAGGTGGGTTTTGAGGTGAGTTTGAAATATGGGTGATAGAGTCCATGTTTCTGATGTTCCAGAGGTGAGGGGCAGATCGAGCGGCTGAAGGCTCTTGAGCCCCATGGTGGACAGACGGGCTGGGAGGACCTTCAGGGTGAGGGAGGAGGCAGACATTAACGCATTCTGACCGGGCACCCATTTTGGTGTCAGCATCATGTTATGCTTTAGCTATTTGAAAATAGCAGATCTACAAGCTCATATCGCGCCACCGAGTGGCGCGATACGAGCTTGTAGGTCTGCTATTTTTGAAAAAAATCGAAGAACGACTGACATTTTTAGAATCTGATCTCAGGTCAGAATGGGTTCATCAGACCAGTGTGTGTCCGGCGGAAACCTCGTATGAATCTGATCTCAGGTCAGAATGGGTTAAGAGAGACCGGGTGGGGATGCTGACGTGGACAAGGTCCATAAGGAGCACATGATCATGGAACACACAGACACCAGGCACACGTCCTACTGGATCGTACCACAGCGTCACACAAAAGCATCAAAAGTGGCAGATCCACAATCTAGAAAAGTGTGTTTTGAGCTTGTAGATCTGCTGATTTGTATCCATATGAGATTTCCACCTTGACAGCGACGACGACGTGTGTATTTGTGTGTGTGTGACGTGTGTGTGTGTGTGTGTGTGTGTGTGTGTGTGTGTGTGTATGTGTGTGTGTGAGTACTTACTAACCCACATGGGGACTAAAACCTCCCCACAAGGTCGGTGTAAGACCTGTCAGACTCAGACGGGACCTCACAGGGACATAGTTCTGGTTCTGGTCCCATGGGGGGGGAAGGCTCTTTGTCATGGATAAGATTGTTGTTTTAGAGCTCAGAGGTTACAGAGGTAACCCCCTCAAGGACCACTGGTTGAAAACCACTGTTTCAGAGCTAAGGTTACACTACATTAAAAGATTGTTTTAGAGCTAAGGTTACACTACACAGTAAAAGCCCGGGGTCAGGATTATAGGCAGTATTTAAGGGGTTTAGGTGAAGTGGTAGGGTTGGTTGTGTAGTCTCACACAGCCTGCATGATCAGAGATCTGATCTGCACCTACTGACATGTCTGAGGACATGTCTAAATACAGTGTACAGTATGGGCCAGAATGCCAGCAGTGCATGGATTAAATGTAAAATAAAACGAAAATATTGTTAGGCCTAAATCCTAATCTACAATCCACACACACACACACACACACACACACACACACACACACACACACACACACACACACACACACACACACACACACACACACACACACACACACACACACACACACACACACACACACACACACACACACACACACACACACACAGGTATCCATATTGATAAAGAAATAAATTCCAGATTGCGGTTTTTACGTGAAATGAAATATCCAAGAACCCTAAATTCAAAGTTAATACACCATAGCACATAAAAACGACTCCAGGGTGTCTAATGATTTTATACTTGGCATCTTTGACGGGCAAGAATGCAAAATAATACCGATACATTTCTCTGTCATGGTCTCTGTCTGTCTCTGTTGTTTTTTGGATGTGAAGCGACTGAGACGAGACCCCAGACGCATACGCTACGTCATAACTGTGCGCAGGCTGTGCAGGCCAACAAAAACCTACAAGCTACAACGCACGTCTGTTTTTACGCGTTGATAGCTTGTAGATCTGTTCTATTTTTGCATGCCATGCAACAACCATCTACTATGAGTGCATAACCGAACGAATGATCCAAAACAAATGACGCTCATTTGTAAGTGAAAGTAATAAGTAACGAAGCGTGTTTTGGCGATAGTTACTATATTACTATTTCTGCAGAGTAATTCGTTATATTACTCGTTACTGAAAAAAGTAATAATATTACAGAAATATGTAACTATAGTAACTCGTTACTGCCCAACACTGCTACTGAAGTACTGTCACCTCATAGACACATGGAAAACTGGAACAATTGTGCCACTCCATCTTTAAGGGTTTTTTTTTGGAAGACTGAACATGCTAGTGTGTTGTTGCTAGTGTGACCACTTCAAATAATCTTAACATAATTAATAACTTAAAATAAATTGCACAACACGCAAATACAAATACGCATCATCATATGTGGAAGTTATGCATAAACGCCAACTGAGTGGCAAAACAACGACTTTCTGGCCTTGACAGCCCAGACATCCAAACAGAAAAGTCAAAGCTGATTCCATTAAACACGTTACGCTCACTTTACCACTCACTTTTATGCATGTGCATAGTAGCCTCGATACCCAGGCTTTCATTTCGTCTGCGCGAAAGATGAAAGCCTGGAAAAAGCCGTGGGCTGAACCAGTCTAAAAGTGGGAGTCAACCCTTCCGGGTGGGCGTCGCTCTAAATGATGTGACGTAGCGCTGCACTAGGGGGGAGAGGAGGGGCCGGGGGTGACGGACAGATCGATGAGATCCAATCAGGGTGCGCGCATTTCTGAGGCGCGACCCGCCCCTCTAGACCAGAAATGTCTCTGCTTAGGTCAGGCTATGTGCATAGCCTCTATTTACAGTCGATGTCTCCAGACATATCGTGTCGTTGTGACTGACACACTGAAAGCAGACATAGAAGATGAAGATCTAACCAGCACCATTTTGAAGTTAACTGTCATGCAGTCCTTCCTTCGTCCACAAGGTGGCAGCATTGCTCTCCTGACCCACAGTGAAAGCCTGATCCTGTCCTACACATGCATCTATTAGCATATTACAGCTATCATTTATCTATACACAATGTGTGTACAACTGTGTGTGTGTGTGTGTGTGTGTGTGTGTGTGTGTGTGTGTGTGTGTGCGCACGCTCGAGCGCATCAAATGGAAAACAAACACCCGAAAGACTAATCATTGTGTGTATTCCTGCACTATCTGCATCGAGTGATCTTGGTACATAGAAATTGATTTATTGAAGATTCTGACCTCCAAATGTACATATCATTTTTGTTTTGATTGTATTGTTGTATTGTGCTTTTGCAATGTAAACGTATGTTTTCTCATGCCAATAAAGGCCTTTGATTGAATTGAATTGAATTGTGCATGCGTGCATGCGTGTGTGTGTGTGTGTGCGTCCGTGCGTGCGTTACTGACCGCTAGTATCTTGTCCCCGATCTGTAAGCGCTGGTCTTTGTGAGCGGCCCCGCCCTCGATGATCTTAGTCACATAGATGCTGTTATCTCCTGGTATGTGCTGGTTCCCTACTCCCCCTGCAATGCTGAACCCTAGGCCTGGTAGAGAGACAGAGACAGAGACACACACAGAGAGAGAGAGAGAGAGAGAGAGAGAGAGGCTGTTATCACCTGGTATGTGTTGGTTCCCGAGAGAGAGAGAGAGAGAGAGAGAGAGAGAGAGAGAGAGAGAGAGAGAGAGAGAGAGAGAGAGAGAGAGAGAGAGAGAGAGATGCTCACAAAGCCATGCCACATTTAGTTTTCCAGAGTGTTACTGTGCACAAACGTGGGTTTCTGTGTCCCCGTTCCAAGTGCATTTGTCTTATATGTGACTCCAAAGCCCCCCCCCCCCCCCCTCAGGTACATATTAAAGCTATTTTCAGCATTGGGTTAAAACTATTTTCAGCAATGGAATAACAATGTTTTCGGTGGGTAGATCTTGTTGAGCTAGTTATTTTGAAAGTACCTCTCAAGTCAATAAAGTGTGGGTACGGCTGCCTAAACCAATTAGAGACACACAGACACACACAGAGAGAGAGAGAGAGAGAGAGAGAGACTTTGACAAAGTAATGCTGCCAGTAAAGTAACACATGCTCTGAATTATTAAGTTGTGACTTCATTAAAAGCTTTTACTTTCAAACACGGTAACAGTTTGGACGACATAACAGGAACAGTTTGATCCCACTAACAAATTGATAGAATCATGGGGGCAGTCAGCCCTTAGAGTATATATATTTATAGAGAAGGCACCCAGAGGAAACCCTGAGGCGAAATGGACATAGTGGCCGAATGAAGGTATTGCAGCCTGGCCCCAAACACATGAACGCGCTGTCCGTTGACTATCATTGTACACGTTCACGACGGATGACGCTCGTGCGCGTTCAACGGCAGCGCATTCATGTGTTTGGGGCCACTTGTCATTGCAATCCGTCCCAGAATGCACTCTGTTCCTACCAGGAAGGAGGAGTGAATCCGCCTCATGCGCTTTTGAGCAACTCAATGCAAGTGGATGGGAGGAGAACTCGGGTGTCTTCTCTATAGATATATATACTCTATGAGTCAGCCAGATATTTCGTGAAGCCTCTTTTGAAATCGGGACTTCCTGAAAGTTCATATAATGGCCTGTTGTGGCGCTGGACTGTATTAAAGTATTAAAAGGATAGAGACTAAACTGGCGCGAAGCTCCGCCCCCTCCGCTATTCATGTCAGTGGAAGTTGCTCAGTGGCGTTTTGAAGCACCCGGAAGGCTGCCGGAAGTACCGTCTATTTCCGAATTTTTTCGCTGATTCAGCATTTGGACACCAAATTTTGGTGTCCGGAAGTCCGGAAATGCGGAAGTGCAGCTGGGCTTTAACATTGGGCGCTCGGTTGCACGGGGTTTCCTCGTCAAGAATCCACGGGTCCGCCTGCAGTCCTTCCTCTTACCACTAGGGCCCAGCGCTTCAACATTGGAGTGCATAGCTGGCCCCTTGGACTGGACCCAAAAAGCCCCATAGCTCCATAGAGGCCCATGTATTTGGGCCCAACTTCACCTAGACTGTATTACCTTAATAAACATGGTCATGAATACTTTCTGCTCCCAGTCACTAGTTTAAAGTCTCATTTCTAATGTCATAATATTCTTTTTGGAAAATTATGGTCCCATTTATAAAAGAAATTACCATAAAGTCGCGTATGTTCTGAGGGGCGTGGCTACCGTTACAGTCTATGATCGGGATCCCCCACCCACTCGAGTCAAAATAAAAACCAACGGAGAAGAAGGGGGGAAGTCCCGCCTCGTTGTCTGGGCCAGCCAATGGGCCAGCTGGGCCAGAACGGATCAAGAAAGATGGCGACTTACAGTGCATTAGAGTGCAAGGAATTTCAGGCTTCATTTTACGTTCATGTTAGACCCGGGGAACGCTTTGTCCATATTTTCAACAGTCTATGGATAGAATGCAAAAAATAACCAGAATGAACCGGGTTAAAACAATGAAATGCCTGCCAAAAAACGGACAAACTAACGGATAGCTAACAATTATAAACGGACAGACAGACAGACAGACAGACAGACAGACACTACAAACTGATGTTCTTCCTCTTCTTTGATGTTTGCCTTGATGCCTGACATCCAGCACCTGGCCTGAAAATAGGCATTGAGATGTGCACACAAACTCTGTGAGCTGCCCTATGCACCCACCCACCCACCCACCCACCCACCCACCCACCCATCCACCCACCCATCCACCCACCCACTCACCCATCCACCCACCCACCCACCCATCCACCCATCCACCCACCCACTCACTCACCCATCCACCCATCCACCCACCCATCCAGCCACCCACCCACCCACCCACTCACTCACCCATCCACCCATCCATCCATCCACCCACCCACCCACCCACTCACCCATCCATCCATCCACCCACCCACCCACCCAATCATCTAATGTGATCCTGGGCTCTACACACCCTCCACCAACCTAGTCCCCATATATGGGGGACAAAGGGGAGAGCAACGGACTTGAACTCATGCTTCCTTCATGCCTGAGTGTCCAAGTTGCTCCTTTACACCTGACAGGGGGGAGTTTCCCTGGAACACGTTATTCCAACCAGTTCCTTTCCCCTCCATCAGGCGCCCCGGCTGGCCAGGGGGAGGCAGTTTAGAGACCAGGATTACTGTATGTTTTTTGTGAGGGTACCTACCCTAGGGGACACGGGGAGACCATGTGAGGGTACCTACCCTAGGGGACACGGGGAGAACATGTGAGGGTACCTACCCTAGGGGACACGGGGAGAACATGCAAACTCCACACAGAAAGGCCCTTTCGCCAACCCCGCCTTCGGGTATGGGCACTGATGACGCGGAGGAGGGAACACGCAGCCAGCACCCACCTTTGGGTCCCTTGATGAGCTTTATTTCCATGACCTTCTCGGCGGCCGGTTTCCTCCGGAGGACGTAGAGTCTGACGATGGCGCCGGCCTCCTTCAGCGCCTCCACGGCCAGGCTGTGCGTCACCTCGCGCACGTCCACGTCGTTCACAAACAGGATGCAGTCGTTCACGCTGCGGACGCACATACAGTACAACGAGACAGGGACGCGCAGAGAGCGTTAGAGAGAGAGAGGTAGAGAGAGAGGCGCGTTAAGAGGGCACTTTTTGGGACAGAAATGGCGAAAATAGCAGATCTACAAGGACTTTTTTTCTTCTTATCAATATTAGTCAACAAGTACCAGTTATCACTAGTACCAACAAGGTCGACTAGTGGATTTACTTGTCTACGAGTCGACTAGTTGCTTAGGCGCAACCCAGCACTCTTTATCTACTGGAGATGCGGTGTGCAACGACATAGATTTAGAGACAAATTAGTTAAAGGTTTTATGACATTCATTTTCATTTATTTTTCTTTTTTCTTTTAGGTTTTATGACCTCAATTACACCCAAAAAACCTGAACTTTGAACATTCAGTGGATTTTCTGTAAGGATTTTCTGAAGTTTTCTTTGGGTTTTTTTGGGCCTTTTGAGCTACAATGAAAACAGGCAACACAGTGAAACAGTGACATCTACTGGCAAATCCCATTGACATATATGGGATTTGCAGTAAGTGATGTCACTTACTGCCGGCAAATCAGAGCACCTGTTTGAGCCAGAAAACCCCAGATCACAGAAAATCTACTGAATGTTAAAAGTTCATGTTTTTTGGGTGCAATTGAGATTAGAAAACCTAAAAAAAACAAGAACAATTCCAAAACCTTTTTTTTAATGTCACATCCCTTTAAACGCAAATTGCTGCGTTCAAGTTCAGGAGACTTCGGGAAAAAAAAGCAATTCTCCTGAATGCTGCCTTTTGTTGTATATGACATTGAAAAGGAAAGGAGTGGCATTTTGCATTTCTTTCACCATGTAGTAAATGCTGCATTCGTGGTCTGGGAAAGGGCAGTTGTTTTACAGACGGGGTAAAAGGGGCAGGGGCTGAAGCCCCCTTTGATGTACATGTGTGCACTTCCCTGGTAACAACAACAACAACAAGAACAACAACAACAACATCAACGACCTCGTTTTGTGGCAGAGCAGAGAATGATGGCGGTATAAATATAGAAGTATACTACAGAAGATAATATGGAGCAGTCAACACTGCCATGCTTATAGCGCTGCATGACTGGCTGGGGAATCCTGACAACCCCTTCCCCCCCCCGCTCCACTTCACCGTGTGTGTCCCCAATCTGGGAAGATATCCTCCCTGTTGTTTCTGCCTCTGGGAGACACATGACCACCTCCTTGTTTGTGTAGACATTTGGTTCGGCTCCTTTCTTGGTACACTTCAGTGTTTATTCCTACTAACAATAGCACTACCTGTTTAGGGTGCTGCTGACGCACCCTAGTGTCCATATTCTGGGCCTCGTGAAAAAAAATGCAAAGAGACACATTTTCAGCTTGTATTTGTGTCATTTTGCTACTTTATTTGAACCCTGAAAAGTAACGGTTCTTGACGTTTGTACAGCTTTCCAGTCGACAGAGACTATAAATGAAAAGTTTGAGTTTTATTTATTTATATATAATTTTTTTATCCCACGATGTTGTAACCCATTTTTCACCCCTGTGTCAAACAATGAAAAGTTTGAGGGTTCAAAAAAGCACAGGGAGGAACTGTTTATCAGCAACAATAACCTTTTTTTTCTTCCATTTAAACACAACATGAATTCAGGGCAGAGACAAGTGAGATACAAAAACAAAGCATAATGATTGATTGACACTTCACTGTGTCAGTGGCGGCGTGCTCAAAGTTTGAGTGCAGTCAGTGACAAGTGTCAGGCGTCATGTTGCTATAACTTCCAATGTTTGAACGGTACAGCTGATCATGCACGGATTATGGTTTGTGACCCCCCCCCGCCCCCCCCCCCTAACATTCCGATCAATTCTAGCCAAAGAATGATATTCCTATGCCACTCCAACTCAAACATCAATCACTCTACAACAGGGGTGGGCAACTTTGACGATGGCGAGGGCCAATATATTTCCACACTCACTCCAGAGGGGGCCACAGTGCATGTTACTGTCGTAGCAAAAATAGCCGATCTACAAGCTCAAAACGCGTCGCGCTGCGACACGTTTTGAGCTTGTAGATCGGCTATTTTTGCTATATTTGAATTGAAAACCTGAATAATCTTTTGATATTTTTGAATTAGAATCCTGAAAAGTAACCTTTTTATTGCATTTCAAATGCATTTAGTTATAGCTATGTTAACTTTATGAACTGTTAACATAACTACAAAAAGACAATAACATTTTAATACTAGTCATTAAGTACTAGTCATTTAATACTAGTCGGGTTTGGAATTGTAAACAGCTGAAATCAATACTATATCAGTATTCTGACATTAACCTGTGGGCCGCATTAAGTGAAGGTGGGGGCCGCATGTGGCCCCCGGGCCGCCAGTTGCCCACCCCTGCTCTACCATCTGCAGACGAACAGTGTCAACCCATGTACCCCCGCCAGAGTTCAGATTTATTCTCCGTCACTGCATGAGGAGAAGGACGATGAGAATTTGTCACAGTGGGAAAGAATGATGTGACAAACTGAAGTGGAATTTGAGTCAATTGCAATCTGTTGAACAAGCGTTTTTCTGACATGACAAAAAACAACAAAAAACACTCAAATACGTTCTCTCCTCCGCAACAAAGAGCCCAGATTCTTTCTGGCCCATTCTGACCTGAGATCAGATTCTATAAACGTCTTCTACATCCTGACAGTTTTCTGATAAAGCTATGTTTCTGTCAGTGGGTCTTCGATTTTTCAAAAATAGCAGACCTACAAGCTCGTATCGCGCCACTCGGTGGCGCGCTATGAGCTTGTAGATCTGCTATTTTTAAATAGCTAAAGCATAACATGATGCTAACACCAAAATGGGTTCCCGTTCAGAATGGGGTTCTGAAGCAGAAGCAGTACAAATGGAACCAAATGGACCCATTGAATTAACATAGATTTTACAATATAAATTGGGGGTCGCAGAGATAGAAATGCCATTCATTGGGGGTCCGTAGACTAATTAATGTCAAACTGAAATTAAACGGGTTGAGAATCTCTGCTAGAGCCGTATAAACATCTTCTCTGATGGGGGTCCCTGGCATATCTCTTCAAATGGGGGTCCACGGGGCTAATTAGTGTCAATTTGGGGGTCCTTGACATAGAAGTTAAAACAGTTTGCGATCCATTGTTATAGAGGTGTGTGTGTGTGTGTGTGTGTGTGTGTGTGTGTGTGTGTGTGTGTGTGTGTGTGTGTGTGTGTGTGTGTGTGTGTACGTGTGTGCGCCAATTTAACAAAGGTGCAGACGATCAGAAATCAGCAGAGAGTGATCGATGTTTGCGCTACTCTATGCCGAATTGAAGTGGACTCGGACCCAGACTCTGGGTTGTCTGGACATGTTCCATGTTACAGCTGGTCATTTGCATAGAGAAGAGATAATTAATTTAGGCTATACGTCTCATGCAGGGATAGCAGAAAATGTGAAATGTGAAAAGTTCTTCAGTAGATAAGGAGGTTTTGACCCAACAGATGATATCATTTTGGTCAGAATATGGTACGAGAAATAGGGGGGGGGGGGGGGGGGGGGTTGGTGGATCGTGCAATGAAGCAAAGACATAAAAATAAAGCCCCTCCAGGAATGGTCAACTGTAACAGAGACGTGCATCCATCCATCCATCCATCCATCCATGGCGTTTTGTTTTAAGGTTGTTCACACGGGAGGTGGAATTGTTTCACATGTATAGTCTTCTTGACGCTCGAACGCACTCACAAACCTCTGGTGTGTATGAAGGGGTTGTGGTGCTGTCTGTCCATTAAATCACTCATACATGGTTACATTTGCACACTAACAAGGCGTTATACACAGATTGTGCATTACAGTACATTCACCGATTCACTCACACACACACACACACACACACACACACACACACACACACACACACACACACACACACACACACACACACACACACACACACACACACACACACACACACACACCGATGGCGGCAGAGGAAACCATGCAAGGCACCGACCTGCACATCGGGAGCAATTAGGTGTTCAGCGTCTTGCTCAAGGACACTTTGGACACTATAGCTCTGGGGGAGCCCACAGGGATGGAACCAGGAACCTTCCCAAGCAGCCGCTCTACCTCGTACCGCGTACCGTTCCCTGACCGTACTTACTGTACATATCTCTCACATTGTCCCTTATGGTGTCATCATGAACTGAGGTGCATATCGGACCGGTTAATGTATTGTAATCACATGCCCGTGGCGTGGTATTCATCAGGGATGGAGACACATAATCCATGACCTGGTGTCATTATTATTCTGTTATTCGCAGCAGGGCTGTCTGTCAATCGACTGCACACACAAACTCTTAGTTGACTGATAGTCGCAGGGAACCTGTCAACTAAATCCACGAGTTGATTTAAAAGCGGCCAAATCCATATAACTTTCACGTCGTCCTATACCCTTGGATACAAACCCCGGGTGATGAATCTAACATCTACCGCTCATTCATTCAAGTGTGAGTGGAACACAACCACCCTAAAGACTAATCATTGTGTATATTCCTGCACTATACCTGCATCGAGTGATCTTGGTACATAGAAGTTGATCTATTGAAGATCCTGACCTTCAATATACATCATTTTTGTTTTGATTGTATTGCTGTATTGTTGTATTGTTCGTTCTGCTTTGGCAATGTAAACGTATGTTTTCTCATGCCAATAAAGCCCTTTGAATTGAATTGAAATTGAATTGTGTGTGCATGTGTGTGTGTGTGTGTGTGTGTGTGTGTGTGCGTGCGTGTGTGTGTGTGTGTGCGTGTGTGTGTGTGCGTGTGTGTGTGTGCGTGTGTGTGTGCGTGTGTGTGTGTGCGTGTGTGTGTGTGCGTGTGTGTGTGCGTGTGTGTGTGTGTGTACCTGAGGCGTCCATCTTGAGCGGCGGCGCCCCCCGGGATGATCTTGGTGATGAAGATGCTGGGGTCGTCTCCCACGTGAGGGTTGTCTGTTCCCCCCGCTATGCTGAAGCCCAGGCCCGAGTTACCCTGCAACGCACGCACACGCACACGCACACGCACACGCACACGCACACGCACACACACACACACACACACACACACACACACACACACACACAGTAGAAATACCATAAATACAACAGGATAGCAGGGTGAAACATTATTTTGATGAAGGTGTGCTGTTACCAGGGGGGCAGTCAGCCAGATATTTCATGAAGCCTCTTTTGAAATCGGGACTTCCTGAAAGTTCATATAATGGCCTGTTGTGGCGCTGGAGTGGACCCAAAAAGCCCCATAGCTCCATGTATTTGGGCCCAACTTCACCTAGACTGTATTACCTTAATAAACATGGTCATGAATACTTTCTGCTTCCAGTCACTAGTTTAAAGTCTCATTTCTCATGTCATAATATTCTTTTTGGAAAATTATGGTCCCATTTATAAAAGAAATTACCATAAAGTCGCGTATGTTCTGAGGGGCGTGGCTACCGTTACAGTCTATGATCGGGATTCCCTTCCCACTCGAGTAAAAATAAAAACCAACGGAGAAGAAGGGGGGGAAGTCCCGCCTCGTTGTCTGGGCCAGCCAATGGCTCAGCTGGACCAGAACGGATCAAGAAAGATGGCGACTTACAGTGCATTAGAATGCAAGGGATTTCAGGCTTCATTTTACATTCATGTTAGACCCGGGGAACGCGTTGTCCATATTTTCTACAGTCTATGGCTGTTACGTATCAGAAAGAAAAGACTCACCCTCTCCAGAGTGATCTCCTCGTACTCGATCTCCCCCTCTGTCCCGTTGACCTGTTGTTGGGAAAGAAAGGAAAAAATGGCGTTAAAAAAACACGAGACTATACTCAGGCTACGCGTTTCCAGTCAACAACTCGTCCTCATGTCTTTGTGTTCGTGGCCCTATAGACGAGCTCTATAAAGGGATGTGTTTTTTTTAACCCATTCTGACCTGAGATCAGATTCATACGAGGTTTTCCACTGGACACACACTGGTCTGATCAACCCATTCTGACCTGAGATCAGATTCATACGAGGTTTTCCACTGGACACACACTGGTCTGATCAACCCATTCTGACCTGAGATCAGATTCATACGAGGTTTTCCACTGGACACACACTGGTCTGATTAACCATTCTGACCTGAGATCAGATTCTAAAATGTCAGTCGTTCTTTCGATTTTTTCAAAAATAGCAGACCTACAAGCTCGTAGCGCGCCACTCGGTGGCGCGCTATGAGCTTGTAGATCTGCTATTTTTAAATATAGCTAAAGCATAACATGATGCTAACACCAAAATGGGTTCCCGTTCAGAATGGGTTAATAATGCATTAAATGTCTTTTTTTGTGTGCATTTGGTTATTTTATGTATCGTCTGTTTTGCTCTAGTTTGCTCGCTCTTTTTATTAATCATACTCCGTGCACAAGAATGCTACGCACACTAAAAGACCTTGTAGTGGTGCCGTGTGTGAACGGGAGAATAGTAGTCTTCAAGGGACAAGGAGTGGAGGAGGCACACACTGCTAGCCAAAGGGACAAGGAGTGGTGGAGGCACACACTGCTAGCCAAAGGGACAAGGAGTGGTGGAGGCACACACTGCTAGCCAAAGGGACAAGGAGTGGTGGAGGCACACACTGCTAGCCAAAGGGACAAGGAGTGGTGGAGGCACACACTGCTAGCCAAAGGGACAAGGAGTGGTGGAGGCACACACTGCTAGCCAAAGGGACAAGGAGTGGAGGAGGCACACACTGCTAGCCAAAGGGACAAGGAGTGGAGGAGGCACACACTGCTAGCCAAAGGGACAAGGAGTGGTGGAGGCACACACTGCTAGCCAAAGGGACAAGGTGGAGGCACACACTGCTAGCCAAAGGGACAAGGAGTGGTGGAGGCACACACTGCTAGCCAAAGGGACAAGGAGTGGTGGAGGCACACACTGCTATAGCCAAAGGGACAAGGAGTGGTGGAGGCACACACTGCTAGCCAAAGGGACAAGGAGTGGTGGAGGCACACACTGCTATAGCCAAAGGGACAAGGAGTGGTGGAGGCACACACTGCTAGCCAAAGGGACAAGGAGTGGTGGAGGCACACACTGCTAGCCAAAGGGACAAGGAGTGGAGGAGGCACACACTGCTAGCCAAAGGGACAAGGAGTGGAGGAGGCACACACTGCTAGCCAAAGGGACAAGGTGGAGGCACACACTGCTAGCCAAAGGGACAAGGAGTGGTGGAGGCACACACTGCTAGCCAAAGGGACAAGGTGGAGGCACACACTGCTAGCCAAAGGGACAAGGTGGAGGCACACACTGCTAGCCAAAGGGACAAGGAGTGGTGGAGGCACACACTGCTAGCCAAAGGGACAAGGAGTGGAGGAGGCACACACTGCTAGCCAAAGGGACAAGGAGTGGTGGAGGCACACACTGCTAGCCAAAGGGACAAGGAGTGGTGGAGGCACACACTGCTATAGCCAAAGGGACAAGGAGTGGTGGAGGCACACACTGCTATAGCCAAAGGGACAAGGAGTGGAGGAGGCACACACTGCTATAGCCAAAGGGACAAGGAGTGGAGGAGGCACACACTGCTATAGCCAAAGGGACAAGGAGTGGTGGAGGCACACACTGCTAGCCAAAGGGACAAGGAGTGGAGGAGGCACACACTGCTATAGCCAAAGGGACAAGGAGTGGTGGAGGCACACACTGCTAGCCAAAGGGACAAGGAGTGGTGGAGGCACACACTGCTAGCCAAAGGGACAAGGAGTGGTGGAGGCACACACTGCTAGCCAAAGGGACAAGGAGTGGTGGAGGCACACACTGCTAGCCAAAGGGACAAGGTGGAGGCACACACTGCTAGCCAAAGGGACAAGGAGTGGTGGAGGCACACACTGCTAGCCAAAGGGACAAGGAGTGGTGGAGGCACACACTGCTAGCCAAAGGGACAAGGAGTGGTGGAGGCACACACTGCTAGCCAAAGGGACAAGGAGTGGTGGAGGCACACACTGCTAGCCAAAGGGACAAGGAGTGGTGGAGGCACACACTGCTATAGCCAAAGGGACAAGGAGTGGTGGAGGCACACACTGCTAGCCAAAGGGACAAGGAGTGGAGGAGGCACACACTGCTAGCCAAAGGGACAAGGAGTGGAGGAGGCACACACTGCTAGCCAAAGGGACAAGGAGTGGAGGAGGCACACACTGCTAGCCAAAGGGACAAGGTGGAGGCACACACTGCTAGCCAAAGGGACAAGGAGTGGTGGAGGCACACACTGCTAGCCAAAGGGACAAGGTGGAGGCACACACTGCTAGCCAAAGGGACAAGGTGGAGGCACACACTGCTAGCCAAAGGGACAAGGAGTGGTGGAGGCACACACTGCTAGCCAAAGGGACAAGGAGTGGAGGAGGCACACACTGCTAGCCAAAGGGACAAGGAGTGGTGGAGGCACACACTGCTAGCCAAAGGGACAAGGAGTGGTGGAGGCACACACTGCTATAGCCAAAGGGACAAGGAGTGGTGGAGGCACACACTGCTATAGCCAAAGGGACAAGGAGTGGAGGAGGCACACACTGCTATAGCCAAAGGGACAAGGAGTGGTGGAGGCACACACTGCTAGCCAAAGGGACAAGGAGTGGAGGAGGCACACACTGCTATAGCCAAAGGGACAAGGAGTGGTGGAGGCACACACTGCTAGCCAAAGGGACAAGGAGTGGTGGAGGCACACACTGCTAGCCAAAGGGACAAGGAGTGGTGGAGGCACACACTGCTAGCCAAAGGGACAAGGAGTGGTGGAGGCACACACTGCTAGCCAAAGGGACAAGGAGTGGTGGAGGCACACACTGCTAGCCAAAGGGACAAGGAGTGGTGGAGGCACACACTGCTAGCCAAAGGGACAAGGAGTGGTGGAGGCACACACTGCTAGCCAAAGGGACAAGGAGTGGTGGAGGCACACACTGCTAGCCAAAGGGACAAGGAGTGGTGGAGGCACACACTGCTAGCCAAAGGGACAAGGAGTGGTGGAGGCACACACTGCTAGCCAAAGGGACAAGGAGTGGTGGAGGCACACACTGCTAGCCAAAGTGGTTTTAGCATACTGTATGTACAGTAGGACAACAACCTGAAGCCTTCTTCAAGGTATACGAGTATTAAAGGTATATTCAGTGATTTGACTTAATTCAAATATCACTTATTTTTTTTGTTTTGTTGTGATAATCCTCTCTACTATAGAGTGTGCTGACCATATAAGGAGTTCCTCCCTGTCCCCAGTTAACCCCTGGGGGTCAAAAAACCTTAGGTTTCGTTTTTGGCTCTCTATCCTGATTGGATGAAAGGCTTAGGTCCCAGCCAAAAACGAAACCTAAGGTTTTTTGAGTGAAATCACAGAATATACCTTTAAACATACAACAAGTAGAAATCGTGTAGGAACAAGAAAGTACACTGATATGCTAATGACGTTTAGACGATATAGAACACTTAATTCCTGAGGGTCTTTATGTGTGTATTATGTGTTTTTAGATATTTTAGCAGTGAGCCCAGTGTCTCTGATGTCATGGACACGGGGCTCACTTCCTTCCTGGACTACAATTCCCATAATGCTTTGGTGCACTGCTCCTCCTTGTGGATAGGGGGAGGGCTGTCTTACTGAGAGGAGAGGAGGGGAGGGGGAGGGGGAGGGGAGGGGAGAGGAGAGGAGAGGAGAGGAGAGGAGAGGAGAGGAGAGGAGAGGAGAGGAGAGGAGAGGAGAGGAGAGGAGAGGAGAGGAGAGGAGAGGAGAGGAGAGGAGAGGAGAGGAGAGGAGAAAGAGGTACACCTGTACAGCAGCAGTACTTGCATACTGTAAGTTATAAAAGTTATAGACCACATATCTCCATTGCGGTGAAGAGAACAGAACAGGTACATCTGTACAGCAGCAGTACTTGCATACTGTAAGTTATAAAAGTTATAGACCACATATCTCCATTGCGGTGAAGAGAACAGAACAGGTACATCTGTACAGCAGCAGTATACTGTACTTAGAGAACAGAAGAGCAGTACAGTAGCAGCAGTATACTGTATATATACTGTACTTACGTAAGGAGATCCGTCCAGTGTGTCAGTGTTCACCACCGGAGGAGAATTACCCTGTGAGGAGACAGAGGACAAGATATTATTATTATTATTATTATTATTATTATTATAGAGGACAAGAGGCAACGACGGTTATTAAAGGGATTGTGACATTAAAAAAGGTTTTGGAATTGTTCTTGTTTTTTTTAGGTTTTCTAATCTCAATTGCACCCAAAAAACATGAACTTTTAACATTCAGTAGATTTTCTGTGATCTGGGGTTTTCTGGCTCAAACAGGTGCTCTGATTTGCCGGCAGTAAGTGACATCACTTACTGCAAATCCCATGTCAATGGGATTTGCCAGCAGATGTCACTGTTTCACTGTGTTGCCTGTTTTCATTGTAGCTCAAAAGGCTTCCAAACCCCAAAGAAAACTTCAGACCACAGAAAATCCACTGAATGTTAAAAGTTCAGGTTTTTTGGGTGTAATTGAGGTCATAAAACCTAAAAGAAAAAAGAAAAAGAAAAAGAAATGAAAATGAATGTCATAAAACCTTTAACACATTCTGACCTGAGATAAGATTCTAAAAATGTCTTCTACATACTGACAGTTTTCCATTCTGACCTGAGATCAGATTCCAAAAAAAAATCTTCTATGTCAGTCGCTCTTCGATTTTTCAAAAAATAGCAGACCTACAAGCTCGTAGCGCGCCACTCGGTGGCGCGCTATGAGCTTGTAGATCTGCTATTTTTCAATAGCTAAAGCACGACATGATGCCAACACCAAAAGGGGTTTGTGCCTAAAATGGGTTAAGTTATTAACACATTGAGACCTGAGATCAGATTCTACTGAATGTCTTCTTCTGAATCTAAGTTTTGAAAATAAAAAATTAATGTATGTCAGTGGTTCTCAAACCTTTTCATGTCAAAGACCCCCAGAATGACATGTACCCTATTTGGCCACAGACCCCCCCCCCCCCCCCCCCCGCCCCCCCGTCATCTCAAACTATTTTGTTCCAGGGACAACCCCCAGAAGCATGAAAGATACGCGTTAAAAACGTTTGCTGTGACAGAATATATATTCAAAGATGCAAGTGCAAGTGCACTGCACACACATGCACGCACGTGCGCACACGCAATGCTGTAACAAGGCCTCCAGAGTCCACACACCTCTCTTACAAAGTGTGACTGTCAACCCCCCCCCCCCCCACACACACACACACACACACACACACTGATCCAAAAACACAGCAGTCAGCACATGTACGCTATCTTTTCTTTTTCTTCTTTTGCATTCCACATAATGTCTGAAAATAAACACACTCACTGCTATACCTTTGTGTGCGAATATGTTTTTTTTTATTTCTAAACCCTGCAGTGAAAGGTGAGAAGAAACTACTGCATCTACATCACCATGCAGTGAGGCTGTCGCCTCTCTGACGGCTGGACAACCTCATATGTCCCGTCCCCCCCCCCCCAAAAAAAAAAAGACTGCGACTTTTCACGATTCAAACATTCAAAAGTAGCAGATCTTACAAGCTCAAAACGCGGCGCGAAGCGACGCGTTTTGAGCTTGTAAGATCTGCTACTTGCTTTTGCTGCTTTTTTGTGAAAACACCGTAGTGTGATCAAGTCGGGCGCTGACTTAGGAGAAAACACAACAGGAGACGAGAGGTTTCTGCGAGGCAGCGGTGATGTATTGTTCACGACAAGACAGCGAGCCGGAGACAGCAGAGCAGTGGAGAGAGGCATATTGGCAACGACACACACACCATCCTTCTAG